>NC_053440.1:26989597-27351724 GCF_007990345.1 Gossypium hirsutum | reverse complement strand
AATAATAATAAGATGTGTTTACAAAGGGTGGCTGGCCAATGCTTATATAGGCCTCCAACAAATCCTAATCTCATAAGTAACTAATAAAAATTAAACCTAATTAATAAAATAACAAGGTAAATTCGGCCATGCACTTATATGGGCTGTTTTGGGCCGAATTTTACATGTAATGCTCCTAAAGATTAAAAATTAAATTAAACAAGTAAGATGTTTACAAATTGGGCCCTTTGACATTTTGGCCTGATTTTCAACTAAGTATGAAGAAATTTCTTGATTGGGCTAAATTTTGGTTATTGGGCCTCGCCTTCAAGAATTTGGGCTCGTGATCCATCTCCTACCAAAATTGGGTCGTTGACGCTCGTAATGGAGATCCAATGCGTTTTGGCTGCAAGATTTGGTTTCTTGGACCAAGATTTCCAAGATTTGAAATCTTGATTTTCTTGATTCTTGAAATCTCTTCGAACAGCAAAATTGGGCCAAGATTCGGTTTCTTGATTTTCTTGAAAACAAGAAAGTGAATCTTGATTTTCCTGTTCTCTCGTGTATGCATCTAAGGCCTTGCTAACAAGCTCTTGAATGGTCCCATTTAGTTTGGACCGCATTTGTCGGGCCTTTGATCTTGTTATTGGGCCTTGTGGCAATTTGAGCCCATCACGTTCTTGAACTTGGATTGGGCCTTTATGACTCGTATCAGATATTCTTTGGAGGGGAGATTAGAGCCGTTTGAAGGAATTTGTGAATTCTTTCGGGAATTCAAGGGTTCTTAGGACTTTTCTTTATTTCTTGCTGTTTCATTTTATTTCTTTATTCCTACTTGTGCCGATTCTTTATCTCATTTGTTTGCTGTTCTTCTTGTGTTTTTCCAGCCATATTCAACTCAAAGAATCGAATTAAATCATCATTCATTGGCAGCAAAGAGTCGTTCTCAAAAATCCCCAATTCCTTGGTTTGGCCGATTGGATCTCTTTCAAATTGGGGATCAATTGATTTCTGGAAATTAGGCATTCTTGGCCGAATCAATCCCTTGGCAGATTCGCATCCTTTCCATACTTTCAATTCCGTTTGATTCGCTTATTCTATTTCTTTGGTTCTTGCTGCTCTTTTAATTGAATTTGGGGAATTTCAATTCAATTCTGATTTGCTTTTAATCTTGTTCTTTGTTTTGATTTCAGATCTGATTTGTTTAGAGCTTTCATAGGAGTTTCTCGTGACTTGGCAACTCAATATTGGTCCGCGCGCAACCCCCGTATCATTTGGTATCAGATTTTGGGCGTTTTGGGTGTTCTTGGTTTATTTCTAAACTGATCTCTATTTTTTAAAGCACAAACAACAGTTTTACCCAGAAAAATTGTTCGAAAAAAATTCATTTGATTGGGTAAACATTGTCCGATTGATCTGAAATTTTACATACATATTTTTGGCACTGTGATAGAATATAAAAAAATAACCCAGCAAAAAAATCAGTCAAAAAAGTCAAAAAAATAAAAAAAGACGAAATTCAATAAAAATTTAAAAAAAGATTCAGCGGGTTAAATTTGGTGCCCAAACTTTCCAGATCAAAAATTAAATGTATAAGGACACTCCAGATTTAATTTCGTGATTTTTGGAGATCGGAAACACCTCGAACGAAGTTGTCAAGTTACTTCGCAGTTTTTCGGGTTTTTCTGTTTTCAGCAATTTTTATTGATTCTTAGCTGTAGGTTTTCATTTGTTTGCCTTTATTCTTCCTTTACGTTATCTAACACTGATAGAGGATTGTGCGCGGACCAAGATCGAGTTGCCAAGTCACGGGAAACTCCTACGAAAGCTCTAAACGAACAGATCTGAAAATTAAAACAAATAACAAGATTAAACTAATCAGACCTGAAATTAAATCCCCAAATTCAATTAAAGGAGCAGCAAGAAACAAAGAAATAGAATAGATGAATCAAACGAAATTGGAAGTATAGAAAGATTGCGAATCGGTCAACAAATTGATTCGGCCAAGAATGCCCAATTTCCAGCAATCAATTGATTCCCAAATTGAAAGAAATCCAATCGGCCAAACCCTAGGAATTGGGGATTTTGGGTTCGAATGGGTGCTGCCAATAGGAGAACAACTTAAACGATGAGATCTTGAGTTTAATCAATGCTGGAAAACAAACAAGAACAGCAAAATATTAGATGAGAAATCGGCACAAGTATAAGCAAAGAAAAGTAAAGAAAGAAATCGAAAACAACAAGAATTAAAGGATAAGTCCTAAAGATCCTTGAAATCTCGAAAGATTTCACAAATCTCTTCAAACGGCTCTAATCTCCCCTCCAAAGAATATCGATGGCAAGAAGAAGGTTGAAGATGGCTCCCACAATCAAAAGATTGTTAAAACAACTTCTAAAGAAAACTCAAGAGAGAATTCTTGGAGAAAACCCCAAAGAAAATTCTGCACTCAACAAATCTGAAATTTGATAGAAAAAATAATAATAAGATGTTTACAAAGGGTGGCTGGCCAATGCTTATATAGGCCTCCAACAAATCCTAATCTAATTAGAAAACTTAAAAAATTTAAACTTAATTAAAAAAACAAAGGAAAATTCGGCCATGCATCCTATTGGGCTGTTTTGGGCCGAATTTAACATGTGATATTCCTAAAACTTAAAAATTAACTTAAACAACTAAAATGTTTACAAATTGGGCCCTTTGACATTTTGGCCCGCTTTTCAACTAAATATGTATGGATTTCTTGATTGGGCTGGGAATTTGCTTATTGGGCATCGCCTTTAAGAATTTGGGCTTGTGATCCACTCCTACCGAAATTGGGTCGTTGACGCTCGTAATGGAGATCCAACGCGCTTTGGCTGCAAGATTCGGTTTCTAGGACCAAGATTTCCAAGATTTGAAATCTTGATTTTCTTGATTCTTGAAATCGCTCCGAACAGCAAAATTGGGCCAAGATTCGATTTCTTGATTTTCTTGAAAACAAGAAAGTGAATCTTGATTTTCTTGATTTGAGCCCATCACCTTCTTAAGCTTGGGTTGGGCCTTTGTGACTCGTATCAAACACCTTCTTGTTTCTTGTGTTAGTAGGATTTAAACGTGTGCACAACTTCTTCCTCGGTGCAACACGAATCAATTGGTGTCTCGTCAGTTTTTGGCATCCTAGTGCAAATTAGGATTCTTTGGTAGATCGGTTCATCCACTCTCTAATTGGTTGATATAAACTCTGATAAAGAACTCACAAGATTGAATTCTACCTCATTGAGAATTTGAATTTTCTTTTTGAGTGATTAACGGTGAGGTTTGCTAAGTATTATTTTTGAGTGTTGAGTGTTTATTTTGCAGGTATTTCAAAAAAAAGAGGAAAAAATAAGATGGTAGTCCGCCGAACCCTTAATAGCCAAATGGGAGACGATTTTGATAACCAAAGGACCAATATTTTCCATTCTAGGTGTTTTATAAAAGGTAACTTATATTCACTTATTATTGATAGTGGGAGTTGTTCGAATCTAGTTAGCAGTTATTTGGTGGATTCCTTAACGTTACCTTGTATCGAGCACCCTAAGCCGTATCACCTTCAATGGCTTAATGAATGCTCAGAAGTTAAAGTTACAAAATAGTCCTTGATCACTTTTAAGCTCGGGAATTATGAGGATGAGGTATGGTGTGATGTGGTCCCAATGCATGCGGCACACTTGCTCCTTGGACGGCCTTGGCAATTTGATCGTGATGTTACACACCAAGGCAAGCTTAATAGATACTCTCTTGTGTTTAAAGGCCAAAAATTCACTCTTGCTCCTTTAAATCCCAGTGATGTATATAAAGATCAATTAAAAATGATGAAATTTTGTGAGGGGGTAAGGGAGAAAGGACAAATACAAAAGACAGAGAGAAAAGAGGCTAGTAGTGAAAAAAGTCAAAATCTAAATAGCCCAAAGGTGAGTGAATCCGCAAGTGGTAAAATGAGAGTGAAAAATTTGATGGCAACAAAAAAAGATGTGCGGAGAGCCCTACTCAATAAACAGCCTTGTATCCTTGTGAGGTTTAGGCAAAACTATTTATCTTTATCTAACATTAACGAAAATTTGCCTAGTGTGTTTCAATGTTTTTTGCAGGATTATGAGGATGTTTTTAGTAAGACTCCTAAAGGTTTACCACCTTTACGTGGGATAGAACACTTCCATTGGCCACATACGAAAGATAACTTTCAACTTCAATACCTTTCCGATGAAAGACGCTTTCATACGATCAATATAGGCAAGGTTGAAGATGAAATCACACTACATGAGCCTGAAGGTAAGCCAGGTAAGGAATTTTTAGCAACTGAGTCCCGTGCAGATTTGAAAATTATTGATAAAACTTTTGGTGACTTAGTTCTTAAAAGATCCCTTCATTTTGATCCGATTAATTGTTATTCTTCGATTGTGGTTGATAAAGTCATTACGAAAGGAAGCATGAGTTGTTATTCTCTTGATTTGCCTTATGTAAAATCCTCGAATTTGTGCAAATCTGTTGTGGTGAATAAGGTAACGAAATTTGCCAAGTTTGTTTTCAATTTATATTCGTGCCTTAAACAGTTTATGTGGTTGTACATGAAGTTTGAGTTCCATTTGACAAAGGTTAACTCAACAACGGAGCTTCGAATACACTATGCCCCCGATGAGCAAAGGTTTGTTTTAAATGAAAAAGGTAAAATTGACCCTTATTCTTCTGCTTATCAAGGTAAGATGCTTGAAACCTTTGAAACACTTTTGTACTCCTCGGATAGTGATAAAGATCGTGTTGATGAACACTTAGATCGAAACGTGCTTGACTGTCCTATTTTATTTATTGATGATCTATCTGTTTTGATGGTTGATAAAAAGATTCTTGTTTTTGATAATGCATGTGTGAGTGAATCTATAGACCGTCGATTAATGCATGGTATGATTATGCAACTCTGTGAACCATGTGAATCTTTTCAAATACCTACTTGTGACGATTATGTTTACCATTTGATTTATTACTCGCAATTTATTCATGGTTTGTGGGAACAATTTGAGACGACTGAATGCCTTAAAACATGTCCATCTTTGTTTCGAATATTTGACGAGGCAGTGGCGAGTAAATTAGATTGTTTGCATGGTAATCTGAATCTGTCCATTCACATGCGTTATACCTGTTCTGTTATGCTTATGATTGGACTACAAGCCTGTTTCCGTTGCTATTTACTATCTCATGGCTATTCTTTTCAGTGGACTCAATTGCCATTAGTCCCGTTCGATAGAGGAAAGTCGAGTTCATTTGATTTTTCAGATTCGAGGACGAATCTTTTTGAGGAAGGGGGAATGATACGAGTCACAAAGGCCCAACCCAAGCTCAAGAAGGTGATGGGCTCAAATTAAGAAAATCAAGATTCACTTTCTTGTCTTCAAGAAAGTTAAGAAACCGAATCTTGGGCCAATTTTGCTGTTTGGAGCGATTTCAAGAATCAAGAAAATCAAGATTTTAAATCTTGGAAATCTTGGTCCAAGAAACCAAATCTTGCAGCCAACACGCATTGGATCTCCGTTACGAGCATCATCGACCCAATTTCGGAAGGAAGTGGATCACGAGCCCAAATTCTTGAAGGCGAGGCCCAGTAACCAAATTCCAGCCCAATCAAGAAATTCCTTCATACTTAGTTGAAAATTAGGCCAAAATGTCAATGGGCCCAATTTATAAACATTTTAATTGTTTAATTTAATTTTCTAAGCTGTAGGAACATCCATGTAAAATTCGGCCCGAAAACAGCCCATATATATGCTTGGCTGAATTTTCCTTTATTTTATTCTATTAATTAGGTTTAATTTTATTAGTTACTTGTTAGATTAGGATTACTTGAGCCCTATTTAAAGGCATGGCCAGCCACCCCTTGTATATAACACTTAGATGCATTCTTAAATTTCAGATTTGAGAGAGCAGAATTTTCTTTGAGTTTTCTCCAAGATTTCTCTCTTGAGTTTTCTTTAGAAGTTGTTTTAACAATCTTTTGATTGTGGGAGCCATCTTCAACCTTCTTCTTGCCATCGATATTCTTTGGAGGGAAGATTAGAGCCGTTTGAAGGAATTTGTGAATTCTTTCAGGAATTCAAGGGTTCTTAGGACTTTTCTTTATTTCTTGCTGTTTCGTTTTATTTCTTTATTCCTACTTGTGCCGATTCTTTATCTCATTTGTTTGCTGTTCTTCTTGTGTTTTTCCAGCCATATTCAACTCAAAGAATCGAATTAAATCATCATTCATTGGCAGCAAAGAGTCGTTCTAAAAAATCCCCAATTCCTAGGGTTTGGCCGATTGGATCTCTTTCAATTTGGGGATCAATTGATTGCTGGAAATTAGGCATTCTTGGCCGAATCAATCCCTTGGCAGATTCGCATCCTTTCCATACTTTCAATTCCGTTTGATTCGCTTATTCTATTTCTTTGTTTCTTGCTGCTCTTTTAATTGAATTTGGGGAATTTCAATTCAATTCTGATTTGCTTTTAATCTTGTTCTTTGTTTTGATTTCAGATCTGATTCGTTTAGAGCTTTCGTAGGAGTTTCTGTGACTTGGCAACTCGATCTTGGTCCGCGCGCAACCCCCGTATCACATTGTAGCTTGTAAGGAGTTGGATGCTTTGTGGTGGCTAAACCAAGTTTTTCAACAAGCAAAGAACTTGCGACGTTGGTGCAACTACCTCCATCAATAATCAAACTACACACCTTACCTTGAACATGGAAACGGGTGTGAAAGATGTTATCTCATTGTTGTTCCTCCTCGGCTACTTGGATATTCAAACTCCTTTTGACAACAAGTAATTCACCTTCAACGGGCAGCTCGAGCTCTTCAGCTTCCTCCATGGGAATTTCAGGCTCCTCCTCTTGTTCATCTTCGGACTCAATCTCGCCATTTGAACGAACCACCATCACTCGTCGATTAGGACATTGACTCGTAATGTGGCCTCTTCCTTGACACTTGAAACACTTGATATCGCGAGAATGATTCGAAGCAGCCTCTTTTTTATTTTTGCTAGCTTCGCCACTTGGTTGATTGGATTTAGCAGCAACAAAAGGCTCCTTAGGCCGATTAGGAGCTTTGCTAGTCCCTTGAGCCCACTTGTTGGTAGAAGCCGTTGGATATGTTCGAGTGGATCTTTTCCGTTTCAATTGCTTTTCCACTTTTATTGCCATATGCACCATGTCCATAACTTCTACATAATGTTGTAGCTCGACGATATTGGCAATATCTCGATTTAGGCCGGCTAGAAACCTCGCCATTGTTGCTTCACGATCCTCCTCCACGTTGGCTCTTATCATAGCAATTTCCATGTCTTTGTAGTAGTCCTCGACGCTTCGGTTGCCTTGAGTGAGACTTTGCAATCGTTGGTACAACTCTCGATGGTAATAGGAGGGAACAAATCGCTTGCGCATAACAGCCTTCATTTCGGCCCACGTAGAGATAGGCCTCTCCCCATTCCTCCTTCGGCTAGTCACCAATTGATCCCACCATACGATCGCATAATCCAAGAATTCAATGGCGGCGAGCTTTACCTTCTTATTTTCCGAATAGTTATGGCACTCGAACACGAGTTCCATTTTCTTTTCCCACTCCAAGTAAGATTCAGGATCATTCTTTCCTTGAAACGGTGGAATAGACATCTTGATGTTTTTGAGATTGTCATCGGGACGATCTCGATTTCTTGGGACCCGATTTCGTTGGACTTGTTGTGGGCGGTTTCGATCCGACAAGTGATCACTCTCGGAATCACCTACCTCATCAAAGTTGTCAATTGGCCGCTCTCGTTCTTGCCTTGGACCTTTCGGAGTCGCTTCGCGTTGATCTCGGAGTTCAACTCGATATAAGCGGTCTTCGATTGGTTCAAGCTTGCGATCAAACAATCGCTCCATTTCTCGCATAATGGCTTGTAAAGTGAGATCCGGCACTCCACCTCCAACGTTTCTTACGGGACAAAATCCACCTCCCTCATTTGGATTCCTTTCCGGGCTTCGTGACATTTTAAAAGTTCTTTTAAAAACTCACAGCAAGAACTCACCAATCACTCACAAAGAATAATCACTCAATTTGGCTTTTCTACTCTCTAATTGTCTCATTAATCTCTCTTGCCTTTTACCACTCGGTCTTCGCCTCTCGAAATTCTTCGCAAACTAAGTTTGACAAATCAAAATCGATTGGGGTCGGCTTACAAAATAGATGTGGCTTGGTAGGAAAATATTTTAGGATCGGGTAGGCTAACAAACAAAGAAAAATAGAAGGAAATAGTGTGGCTATATAGATACGGTTCCTCGGGCAGCGAACAATGCTTTTACAATCCAACTACGAACTTTTTTTTACACTTTCCTGAATACAAGAGAAAGTTTTGAACACAAAATAAAAATTTTTTTTGAATTTTTTTACAATCTCGTAATACCGATTACAACGATTCTTACTCTAATTCGACAAGCTCTGATACCTACTTGATACGCCCTCACCTCGTTAACGAATTTGAAAGCTTTACAAAATAGGCTAGAAGAAAAAGATGATTAAGGCTCAAATGAGTTTGGTTGATTTAGGAAATGAAACAAAAGTCAAAGAATGCAATTTGGCTAAGGATTCAAAGCCGAACTAACACAATGGTAGTGTGTTAACCCGCATCTTATGAGAATGCTTAGGTTGGTAAGGTGTTGATGGAAGGTTTGTGAAATGGATAAAGACTTCGTGATACGAACTCGTCTCGTGATGTTTTGAGTCGTATGTGTTGCCCAATCGTGAATTGAGTAAGGATGGATTCGTTTCGGTTTTAAAATGAAACAAAATAGAGATAATGGCTTCAAACAAAGGTAATAAACAAAATAAAGAGGAAACAATAACAAATTAATTGGCTAAGACCGAAAATGAACCAACAATAACGAATTGTTGACCCGGATCTCAAAATGGTCTTTAGGTGTGTGACAGCCCAAAGTTGACCCTAGTCGGGAAGTGGTTTCGGGACCGCTAAACCGAGTCACCGAAATGTTTGAATGTGATACTTATTGTCTAGAATATGTAATTATGAATGTGTGAAAATTTCAAGCTTCAATTTGGTTGATTTCATGTGAATTTAGTCAATAGGACTTATGTGAGAAAATTCTAAAATGTGATAGGTCAATGTGTGAGGACCTATTAGTGCATGTGGACAAAGGGGGGGACTTGCATGTCAAATTCCCCCCTACTAGTAGTGGCCGGCCATGACAAGCATGGTAGACCAAGTTTGATGGCCAAGACATGTCATAGACATGTTTTGTTGGTGCATCATGGGTGGAAAAAAATAAAATAATAGGCATGGAAATTAAATAATGAAAAGGAGTATGATGAATACACAAAAAAAAAGTGTGTAGTTGATTCTTTTCCCCCCATTGCCGTGAGCTAAAGAAAAGAGAGGAGAAGATCTTTGTTCATCCTTTTCTCACCTTCATTTAGCCTAAATTAGAAAGAAAAACAAAGAAAAAATTTTCTCATCCTTTGGTTCATCCTTGGCCAAAAATTTTAAGGAGGAAAGAAGAAGAAAGGTGAAGAGATTCGGCCATGCATGTAGCTAGGCTAAGGTATGTTTGATGATGTTCCATGAGATGCATGCATGTTTTAGTTGTTAGCTTGAGTTCTTCCTAGCCCATGGTCTAAATCTTGCTATGTGATGGAAATGGCACTTGACCATGGATGCATCATTCTTGGTTGGTGTTTGATGTTGTGGTGATGAGGCATGAGGATGAGTTAAGATTCGGCCTAGGTGGAGGTTGTGTTAATGCCATTGCATGCAAAATATGAAGCTTGTTAATGATGCATGTGATGATGGCTTGATGATTCTTGAACCTCCTTTTTAGCATTTTTGTGTGAGCACATATGTGCATTGGTTGCTAAATGGAGAAGAATCGGCTAGCAAGATGTGTGCTAAGGCCGAATGTAACTTTGCATGTTAATGAGCAATGCATGTGTTAAATTGATGAAAAGGGGGAGGATGCTTTACTAGTGTGTATATGTGTGTATTAAGTGTTGAAATCGACCCCAAAAATAGACATGCATATTCGGCCAAGGGGAAAGAAATTAGCTAATATGTTGTGTTGATGCATGATTTTTGCATGTATGAGACTTTAATGTCTAATGTATAAATATGGGCTAAGTGCCTTGTGTTCATCTTTTTGATGCCTAAATGATGAAATCAATTTATTTGTTTAATTAAGCTCAAGAGCAAAGGGGAAATAAATCCGATAAAGGGAAGGAAAAAGTGGTTGAATAGCTAGCGGAATCGTTCGACAACACCCGAGGTAAGTTCTTGAGTAAGAGAGCTTAAATTACGATGTGATTAAATCATGCTCTATGTGTGGCTATTGAACCGAATGTGCAAGGACGATATGTGCCTTGTGTTTGAGTTTCGCAAATGAAAATGAAATATGAATGTGCCATGAATTATTGTTAGATGTGCATGATTAATTGAATGCTGTTCGGGCTAAGTCCCGAAGGCTTTGTGCTAAGTGAATATATCCGGACTAAGATCCGAAGGCATTTGTGCGAGATACAAACTCCGGGTTAAGCCCCGAAGGCCTTTGTGCGAGATACTAAATCCGGGTTAAGTCCCGAAGGCATTCGTGCGAGTTATTAAATCCGGGTTATGTCCCGAAGGCATTGTGTGAGTTACTAAAACCGGGCTATGTCCCGAAGGCATTTGAATGAGGAGCCATATCCGGTTAAATCCCGAAGGCACGTGATTTGGTAATGAATGAGCTTGCTGTAAAATTCCAGCGAATACTCGAAAAACATCCCAATATGGGGATATGTTACGTATGTGTTGAATTTAATCGAGCCCTTACAAATAAATGTTCGCTCAGTTGATAAACGAGCTACCGGCCTTCGGCTAAGTTAGTCTATTGTGTATGTACATAAGGGTTGTTAATGTTGTGAAGCAAGTTTGATATCGGTAAATTGTGTATTGTGAAATATTCCGTTTAGCTAAATGTGTGTTATTCTTTGTTTATGCTGGAATTCCTTGCTCAAAACTTACTAAGCATAAATTGCTTACTCGTTACACTGCTCCTCTTTTTATAGATTTTTTTGGTTCTCCAGCTATCGGACTCGGGATCTTGAAGTCGAAGTCGCCCACACTATCAAAGGCTCTTTTGGGTACTATTTTGGTTGAATTTTGATATGGCATGTATAGAACTACCCATTGTTGTTTTTCGAGTACTTTATGAAATGTATAAGTGTACAGCCATGCGAAAATGGCTTGTAGAAGTGGAGTATGACATTAGACCATTCGTGTTTATGAATGTATAGATGGTTTCATGATGTAACTATAGTTGGAATGGAAGTGTTGAGCAAATGATCAGCCATTGGAATGGCTAAGTATGATCATATGTGGGCATATGTATGACAAGGCCCTAGTTGGTCCATGAAACCCCGAAAATAGGTAAGGTTTACTTTGAAAACAGAGGCTGACAGCAGCAGTGGTGTGGATTGGAAAAATCACAAGAATTCGTAGGAGTGGAATTAAATAGTGAATAAATTATGTAATCGAACCTTGATGAATCTAATTTCATATGAAAGTAACGAAACAATCATATGAACAGTACAGTAAGAGATATTCAGGTTCTTGTGGAACAGGGCCAGAACAGTTTCTGGATTCCCTGTTCCGACTTTGGAATTCACTATAAATTGACCAGAGATAATTAGGGGTCATACCATATATGTATGGATTCCCCTCTGAGTCTAGTTTCCATAGAAACAAACGGCATCAGTATTGAAGCTCTGTGCAGAGAGATATCCAAGTCGTAATGGGAGAAGGTCAGTGTAGTCGACCCCTGTAACATGGGAGACTTTGACTAATAAACTGTACTAATTGGCCCGACCAAAAATTCTAGAAAAAAATTACATAGGTGGGGACATGAGTCTAGTTTCAGGGAAAAATCACAAAACTGATTTTCGAGTTGTGAAACTCAAGATATGATTTTTGAAGCGACTAGTACTCAGACTGGGCAGTGTCTGGAAAATTTTTTCAAAGTTTGTTAACATCTCGTGTCCGACTCCGGTGTCGGTCTCGGGTTCGGGGTGTTACATTAAATTGGTATCAGAGCTACGGTTTAGTCGATTCTAGGACTACCGTAATGTGTTGGGTCTAGCTATACATGCCATTTTATGTGATTACTTGATAGTGTGGTGATTTCTGACAATTGTAAATGTGTTTATAGTAATGGATCCCGATCGTGACCGAGAGGTAGCTGATGATCTTGAGAGTGTAGCGCCTGCTCCCGCACAAGGGACAGTGCCGGCAGACTCTCAACCTAATGCTAGTAATCCGAATGATGAAGCTAGACAAGCATTCTATAGCGTGATGAATGATTGGTTCAACCAATACATTCGAACTAATATGGCTGTTCCACAACCTCCATTCCCGACAAATACTACCCCCGCACCTACAATACCATCGGTAACGGACCAAATAAGGTCAAATAAGCCCCCAGTTGACAGAATCCGAAAACATGGGGCTACTGAATTTAAGGCTATGGATAGCGATGATGCCGAGCAAGCTGAATTTTGGCTGGACAACACTATCCAGGTACTCGATGAGCTATCTTGTACACCCGATGAATGCCTAAAGTGTGCTATCTCCTTGCTACGTGATTCTGCCTACTATTGGTGGAGTACTCTGACTTCTGTTGTGCCCCGAGAGCAAGTAACTTGGGAGTTTTTCCAAACTGAGTTTCGGAAAAAGTATATCAGTCAGAGATTTGTTGATCAAAAGCGGAAGGAATTTCTTGAGCTTAAGCAAGGCTCCATGTCGGTTACTGATTACGAGCGAAAATTTGTTAGACTTAGCAAATACACTCGGGAATGTGTTTCGTCCGAAGCTATTATGTGTAAACGCTTCGAGGATGGGCTGAATGAAGATATAAAAATGCTCGTTGGCGTTCTTGAAATACGAGAGTTCGTGGTACTTGTTGAACGAGCTTGTAAAGTCGAAGAGCTTAGAAAAGAAAAGCAAAGAGTTGATGAGGGAACTGGAGAGTTTCGTAAAAGATCCTCGGGAAGGTCTCTTCAACAGACATCGAAGAGATTTCGAGATGATGCGGGCCAGTTTAGAGGCACTTCGGGCCTTTTTAGACGAGATCGTGATCGACCCCCTGTGGGTACACGAGGCACTTCGGTCGCCAGTGTTGGGAATGAACGTCGAGATAGAACGAAATGTCGATATTGCGGTAAATGGCATTCGGGGAGTTGTAGATTCCCTGACCGCTCCTGTTACAAGTGCGGATCAGTTGACCACTTCATTAAAGATTGCCCGAGGTTGTTTGAACAGAATGAAAATCAGAGTGGGAAACCGGGTGCTACCACTGCTCGAGGTAGACCATCTGGAAATACGGGCAATGCTAGTGGTGGTCAGAGAGGATCTAGAGATGATATAACCAGATCCGAAGCTCGTGCGCCTGCTAGAGCTTATGCTATACGTGCCCGCGAGGATGCTTCTTCGCCTGATGTTATTACCGGTACATTCACTCTCTTTGATACTAATGTAATTGCTTTGATTGACCCCGGTTCTACTCATTCTTACATATGTGAAACCTTAGCATCCAGTAAGACTTTACCTATTGAGTCTACTGAGTTCGTAATTCGGGTGTCAAATCCCTTGGGTCATTACGTGCTTGTCGACAAAGTGTGTAAGAAATGTCCCCTGGAAATTCGAGGTTCCTGTTTTCCGGCGGACTTGATGCTTTTGCCGTTTGATGAATTTGATGTTATCCTTGGTTTGGATTGGTTGACCGCGCATGATGCGATTGTGAATTGCAAGAGCAAGACTATTGATTTGAGGTGCGCAAATAACGAAGTAGTCCGAATTGAGTCTGCGGACTTGGAGGGGATGCCAGCTGTAATATCAGCAATGTTGGCACAGAAATATGTAAGAAAAGGGTGCGAAGCATACCTTGCGTATGTACTTGATGACAAAGAATTAGAAAAGAAACCCGAATCTATGCCGGTGGTTTGTGAATACCCGGATGTTTTTCTGGAAGAATTACCGGGTTTACCACCTGTTCGGGAGGTAGAGTTTGGTATTGAGCTTGTACCTGGGACTACGCCGATTTCGATAGCTCCGTATCGTATGGCACCAACCGAGTTAAAGGAGTTGAAAGCTCAGTTGCAAGAACTGACGGATAGAGGTTTCGCTCGACCAAGTTTCTCACCTTGGGGTGCACCAGTATTGTTCGTGAAAAAGAAGGACAGAACCATGAGGTTGTGCATTGACTATCGTCAGCTGAATAAAGTGACGATAAAGAACAAATATCCGTTGCCGCGCATCGATGATTTGTTCGACCAACTGAAGGGAGCCTCAGTGTTCTCAAAAATAGATTTGAGATCGGGCTATTATCAGTTGCGAATTCGAGATTCAGATATTCCTAAAACTGCCTTCAGAACGAGATATGGTCACTACGAATTCTTAGTGATGCCGTTTGGGCTCACTAATGCCCCTGCAGTATTTATGGATTTGATGAATCGGATCTTCAGACCGTATTTGGATCGGTTCGTAGTTGTGTTCATTGATGACATTTTGGTCTATTCAAGAGATGAGACCGAACATGCTGAGCATCTGAGGCTAGTGCTGCAAATTTTGCGGGATAAGCAGTTATATGCTAAGTTCAGTAAGTGTGAGTTCTGGTTAAGAGAGGTTAGCTTCTTGGGTCATGTGGTATCCGCGTCGGGTATTCGAGTTGACCCGAACAAAATTTCAGCCATACTTGACTGGAAACCTCCGAGAAATATTACTGAAGTTCGGAGCTTTTTGGGGCTCGCCGGTTATTACCGACGATTTGTGAAAGGTTTCTCGATGATAGCCACACCAATGACGAAGCTACTTCAAAAGGATGTTAAGTTCGAGTGGATGGAGAAATGTCAGAAAAGTTTCGACCAACTGAAAACTCATTTGACTGAAGCTCCAATTTTGGTGCAACCCGAATCAGGTAAAGAGTTTGTCATTTATAGTGACGCATCCCTACTTGGGTTGGGTTGCGTATTGATGCAAGAAGGTCGAGTCGTGGCCTATGCGTCGAGACAATTGAAGCCACACGAGAGGAATTATCCGACCCATGATCTCGAACTAGCTGCCATCGTGTTTGCTTTAAAAATATGGCGACATTATCTGTTTGGTGAGAAGTGCCATGTATTTTCGGATCACAAAAGTCTCAAATATTTGATGACTCAACGAGACTTGAATCTGCGACAAAGACGTTGGCTTGAGTTGTTGAAAGATTACGAGCTTGTCATTGATTACCACCCGGGAAAGGCTAACGTGGTTGCGGACGCCTTAAGCCGGAAGTCATTGTTTTCTTTACGAGCGATGAACGTGCATTTGTCTGTTCTACCAGACAATGTGTTAGTAGCTGAATTAAAAGCTAAACCATTATTGACTCACCAAATTCGTGAAGCTCAGAAAGTCGATGATGAATTGGTTGCAAAACAGGCTAAGTGTTTTCCGAACGAGGAATCGGAGTTTCAAATTGATGATGATGATTGTTTGAGGTTCAGAAATCGTTTGTGTGTTCCAAGGAATTCGGAACTCATTTCGATGATTCTGAACGAAGCCCATTGTAGCCGAATGTCAATTCACCTGGGGAGTACGAAAATGTACAACGATTTGAAACGTCAATTTTGGTGGCATGGTATGAAACGAGACATCTCCGACTTTGTTTCGGGATGTTTAATATGTCAACAAGTGAAAGTAAAATTTTCGGAGTTGATTTGATTAAAGATGCTGAACAGAAAGTAAAGGTAATCCGTGAAAGTCTGAAGGTAGCTGATGTGATCCGGCTCGGTTGATGGAGTCGAGTTCACTTAGTTGCCCGATCGTCGACGAGAAGTTCGTTCGAAATTGTTTTAAGATGAAGATTGTTTTCAGTTTAAGCGGAAGACTTTTAAAAGGGTTCAAAAGATAGGCTAAATTCGGATATTTTGTAGGTTCGGTTTAATAAGAAAAGAAATAAAGTTTATATTTAATAAATAGGATGGAGATGAAAAAAATGAACTTAAGTATTAAGAACGATTCAATACTATGTAAAGTATTGCCCCGGGACTTATATTGCTTAAGGTGAAATTTGTGGAAGGATAGAAGCGAACCTTGACCCAATACCTATATAGAGGTAAGAACCAAAGGTATAAAAATATGGTTGAACGCCACACCGATTCGGTGATAAGTTCAATGGAGTTCGGATTGACACCACTAGCAAGCTAGATAAGTCGCTTCGAGACTCGAACGAAAGAAGAGAGGAGGTAACCTCACAAGAACAATAGTTCATTCAAAAATTTGACAAAAAGTCCCCTCACAAAATGAAATAGCAAACTATTTATAGACTAAGTACTAGCTAGCCGAATGGTCATCTTTATGGCTAAGCAAATTAAGCTAGAAAATTCTAGAATTGAAGCATTAAGTTGTTGTAGCTAAATTCAGCTGATTGAAGTCCAATAGGCAGCTTCTTGACTAAGCAAATGAACTTGGAATGCTTGGAAAGGTGCATGGCAGCAGCTAGGTTCGGCCAATGAGCTTAAATGAGCTCATTAAGATGCAACTCTTGGCTGAAAAAATACCAGCATTAAAGGAGAACGTGAATGGCCAAAATAAGTGTGAAAAGTCAGCCTTGAAGAGTCCTTTAGGTGTGAACATGGCCAACTGAATAGACATGGGTGTGAACTCCAAGTGTGAACGGCATTATGCTGTTTTGGGGAATGAATTCGGTCAGCTGAACATTCACTTGAAGATCCATGTATGTGTCATCAAGTTCATTGAATCTGATGTGAATGCACCTTGCTAAATGTTTCTTCCAAATTCGGCTCACTTGAGGGCTGATGAATGCATGGGATGCCAATAGCTTTGTCTAGATTCGGCCAAGGTGTGAATGGACACTTCAAAAGATATCTTTTGGCTGAATAGGTGCATAGGAAATTCAATGGTCAGCCACCGATGCATGTAGGTGGATATTCATGCACTCTTCCATTCATTGTATTGAATCATTCATGCATCATCTTTAAGGCAACCATTCGTTGTAGGTAGTCATGCATGTACCCGAACATACATTGAACCAGAAATGTTCATGAATCCTCATTAATTGTGTTCCCACATGTGGATGTACCTACAAAAGATATAAACAAATTAGATTCAAGGTACATTCAGCTTAAATTAAATAATATCAAGACATATTTAACAAATTAAAATAAAGACATAAATAAAATATAATTAATAATAAATTCGGCTAGCTCAATGATAGTCAAAATTCTTGATGAGCTGAATTGAGCTAGAAAATTCAGTTATGAGCTGTAGTAAAAATAATTAAAATAAAACTATCACTCAAATTATTCAAATAATAAAATTAACGAGCTGGAAAGAAGCTAAATTGAGCTCGATTGAGCTGACTTGAGCTCGAGTGAGCTGGAAACGAGCTAAACGGAGCTCAACGAAAAGAAATTGAACTATTTCAGCTTGCATGGATTTGCAAGCAATGCTTAGGGAGCTGGTCCAAAAGTGTGCCCGAGGCGTGGCCGTATCATCCCCTCCCTCTTTAAAGCGATTTGTCCCCAAATCGAGCCATTGGTTCATTCGATCGCAGCAACTTTTACTTAGCTTTCCTCGGTCGAACGGGATGGATTGGAATTGGGACAACTGAAAGGAATAACCATGAGTTAACAAAAATGGTTTCAAATAAATTTGTAATCCAAATGCAAGCAAAATAGAATAAGAAAATCCCATGGGAGTGGACGGATGCAAAACAACATGTTCACAACCATGCAAACAAACTAATGTACTCGTTAATGCCTCGTCAATTATTCGAAACGAAAATGAACATGTTCTAAGGCATTCAAATGTCTCAAATCGTTTCCACAAGTCATAACCAATATGTGAATAACGAATCAAATCAACAAAACAATCTTTGGCACCACCTAAAGAGAACAACGATGTTTCAAAAAGTTCATGAGCCTTACCTTTAAAAGTAGTAAAACAAAGATCATTTTTAAATAAAGCTGAACAGTTAAACACATCACAATTTAAATTCCTTGCAACAGCCAATTCTTCAACAAAAATTTTATTACCAACCGAATAGGGCAGAGAAATTTTAAAGTTATCGTAAATCATACCTTGTTTACCTCGAGGGATGGAAAAACAAGGATCATTTTTACCTTTGTCAATCATCATAAATCTTCTCTCCTCGGAAATGTAGTCTAGTCGAATCTCTGTGGCTGAATTAACCTTAACGAAATGAAATGCGAACT
The DNA here is from genome assembly GCF_007990345.1 of Gossypium hirsutum. Classification (NCBI taxonomy): domain Eukaryota; kingdom Viridiplantae; phylum Streptophyta; class Magnoliopsida; order Malvales; family Malvaceae; genus Gossypium; species Gossypium hirsutum. The sequence goes on along the minus strand of NC_053440.1, from coordinate 27,333,475 downwards.
TCAAATACAACCACAAAAATGGATTAAGGAATGAATTTAAATTGAAATCAAATTTTTCATACCTCAGTTCCTTATTCAATACCCAATTATCAAAACAATAGAAATTGTTCACACAAAATTGATGAAGCTTGACTTTCCCATAAAACGAACCAAAATAGATTCCGGGTTTAAAAACTTGATTTTGAGTATTCATGCCAAAATGTAGCAAAAATTTCATTAAACCAAACACGTTAAACCAATGGGATTTTTGCATACACAGGGACAAACAATTAAAACTTTTTACATTCATCAATTCATACTTGCACAAATTCATGGATTTTCCACAAAGCGTTAATTGGTGCACAAAATTGTCACAAATGAAGAATTTAATCGCTTTTCGTGAAAAACCGTCATCACGCAAAATTAAACCTTTGGTTTGTTGATTGGAACAAAAATCAACCACATTCAGGGAGTAGCAATTAATCAGACCAAAATAAGGAGAGCGTTTAGAAATTAAGTCACTAAAAAGTATTTCAACAATTTTCAAACCTGGGGGTCGTGACTCGATCGTTAACATTTCCTCACCTCTCTTACCTTTGAACTCTTGAGGCACGTTTTCATCTTCAACCTTACCTATACTGACCATATGAAAATGTCTTTCATCGGAAAGGTAGTGAAGTTGAAAATTATCGTTTGATATCTCGGGCACCTGGAAAGAAGAAACAGAACAAGAACAAGTTTCATATGGATTAGTCGAAATGCTCCTCACTTTTTCTGGTTCGTTTATCTCTTTTTCTCTCGTTTCTTTTCTAATCTCAACTTCTTTTTTTCTCTTTTCATTTCCTCTCTCATTTTCACTTTTATTTTCGACCTCACTCTCTTTTTGGATTTCTTTTTCTTTTTCAATCTCTTTTTCTTTTCTTTCGATTTCTTTTTCTCGCTCGTACTCTTGTACAATCTCAATTTCTTTTTCGAATTCTTTCTCTTCATTTTCTTTTTCTCTCGCTTTTTCGATTTCATTACAATGTGCAGTCGACACGAAAGAATCAAAAATATAATCATTTGGCTCAAAGAAAGAGAAAATATTTTCATAAGCTTCTCGTCCATTTCTTCGAGAACAATCCTTTGGGAAGGACTTCTTTGAAGCATACGAGGAATAGCTCGTCCTTTCTCGCTCATCTCGAGTGATTTTTGACTCGAAGTTTTCTTCTCGCGGTCTCGAAAGCCTTGTTGAATAGGAGTCTTGATATGTGTCTCTTCTCGAATAATGTCGTCGTGATGAACTTAACTCTATTTCTCGACTCGGTGTAGTTTGCTTCCGTCGGGCTTTTTCCTCCACTCGGTCCAAACGTCTTTTTAATGGGCTTAGTTTTTCCTCCAATATTCGGCCCATCTCGTTCACCAAGTATTGAAATTCATCGGTAGAGAATTCTTCTTGAGACATGATTCAAGAAAATGTTAGAAAATCGAAAGATAGAATAAATAGTAAATGAACCTCACCAATTCAAAATCCTCACCAATCTCTCACAAAGAAATAATGATTTTCACTCGCACTCGTGTTTACACTCTTCTAGGCTTTTTCTTTGATGTAAAACACACGTGCCTTTTACCTCTCGACCTCGTCTCACAATTTCGTAATTCGTCTCGATAGACTTAATTTGCTGCTTGAGGGTCGGTTTCAAAATAGGTTACAAAGGAATGATGTGGGTGTAGGGTAGGCTAAACAAAATAAAATCAAGGCTAAGTGTGGCGTTGGGATGGGTAAATAATGGTAGGAAGGGAAACTTGATGATTGGAGCAAATAAGAGGGAAAAAATAAAAAAAAAATAAAAACTCGCAAGACTTTTCACTTTTTTTTAACTTGATTTTTTTTTTGCTCACCTTTTTTTTTTGCTCGATTTTTTTTTCACTTTTTTTTTTGAATTTTTTTTTTCAATCAAATTTTTTTTTTCGAATTTTTTTTGATTTTTTTTTTGTTACTCCAATATAATAGTAAGCTAAATACAAGGGGAAAAAAATTAAATTACAACTCAAACTTTTTTTTTTGATTTTTTTTTCACGTTTCGAACCTACTTGCGGCCTTATTATGAACGTCGGCGCTCCTCGTTTTACAAGCTCTGATACCAAATGATGTGATCCGGCTCGGTTGATGGAGTCGAGTTCACTTAGTTGCCCGATCGTCGACGAGAAGTTCGTTCGAAATTGTTTTAAGATGAAGATTGTTTTCAGTTTAAGCGGAAGACTTTTAAAATGGTTCAAAAGATAGGCTAAATTCGGATATTTTGTAGGTTCGGTTTAATAAGAAAAGAAATAAAGTTTATATTTAATAAATAGGATGGAGATGAAAAAAATGAACTTAAGTATTAAGAACGATTCAATACTATGTAAAGTATTGCCCCGGGACTTATATTGCTTAAGGTGAAATTTGTGGAAGGATAGAAGCGAACCTTGACCCAATACCTATATAGAGGTAAGAACCAAAGGTATAAAAATATGGTTGAACGCCACACCGATTCGGTGATAAGTTCAATGGAGTTCGGATTGACACCACTAGCAAGCTAGATAAGTCGCTTCGAGACTCGAACGAAAGAAGAGAGGAGGTAACCTCACAAGAACAATAGTTCATTCAAAAATTTGACAAAAAGTCCCCTCACAAAATGAAATAGCAAACTATTTATAGACTAAGTACTAGCTAGCCGAATGGTCATCTTCATGGCTAAGCAAATTAAGCTAGAAAATTCTAGAATTGAAGCATTAAGTTGTTGTAGCTAAATTCAGCTGATTGAAGTCCAATAGGCAGCTTCTTGACTAAGCAAATGAACTTGGAATGCTTGGAAAGGTGCATGGCAGCAGCTAGGTTCGGCCAATGAGCTTAAATGAGCTCATTAAGATGCAACTCTTGGCTGAAAAAATACCAGCATTAAAGGAGAACGTGAATGGCCAAAATAAGTGTGAAAAGTCAGCCTTGAAGAGTCCTTTAGGTGTGAACATGGCCAACTGAATAGACATGGGTGTGAACTCCAAGTGTGAACGGCATTATGCTGTTTTGGGGAATGAATTCGGTCAGCTGAACATTCACTTGAAGATCCATGTATGTGTCATCAAGTTCATTGAATCTGATGTGAATGCACCTTGCTAAATGTTTCTTCCAAATTCGGCTCACTTGAGGGCTGATGAATGCATGGGATGCCAATAGATTTGTCTAGATTCGGCCAAGGTGTGAATGGACACTTCAAAAGATATCTTTTGGCCGAATAGGTGCATAGGAAATTCAATGGTCAGCCACCGATGCATGTAGGTGGATATTCATGCACTCTTCCATTCATTGTATTGAATCATTCATGCATCATCTTTAAGGCAACCATTCGTTGTAGGTAGTCATGCATGTACCCGAACATACATTGAACCAGAAATGTTCATGAATCCTCATTAATTGTGTTCCCACATGTGGATGTACCTACAAAAGATATAAACAAATTAGATTCAAGGTACATTCAGCTTAAATTAAATAATATCAAGACATATTTAACAAATTAAAATAAAGACATAAATAAAATATAATTAATAATAAATTCGGCTAGCTCAATGATAGTCAAAATTCTTGATGAGCTGAATTGAGCTAGAAAATTCAGTTATGAGCTGTAGTAAAAATAATTAAAATAAAACTATCACTCAAATTATTCAAATAATAAAATTAACGAGCTGGAAAGAAGCTAAATTGAGCTCGATTGAGCTGACTTGAGCTCGAGTGAGCTGGAAACGAGCTAAACGGAGCTCAACGAAAAGAAATTGAACTATTTCAGCTTGCATGGATTTGCAAGCAATGCTTAGGGAGCTGGTCCAAAAGTGTGCCCGAGGCGTGGCCGTATCAGTAGCCACGGATCGTCAGAAGTCGTACGCAGATTTGAAACGAAAAGACATCGAGTATCAGGTGGGAGACAAAGTGTTTCTTAAGGTTTCACCTTGGAAAAAGATACTCAGGTTCGGCCGTAAGGGCAAGTTGAGCCCAAGATTCATTGGGCCGTACGAAATCTCCGAACGAGTTGGTCCGGTTGCGTATAGATTGATTTTGCCCCCGGAGCTTGAAAAGATTCATGACGTCTTTCATGTTTCGATGCTTCGACGCTATCGATCTGATCCATCGCATATAATTAGCCCATCAGAGGTTGAAATTCAAGTCGACATGAGCTATGAAGAAGAACCGATGCGTATCCTAGCTCGTGAAGTGAAGGAGTTGCGAAACAAAAGAGTTCCGCTAGTAAAGGTGTTATGGCTCAAACACGGGATCGAGGAAGCTACTTGGGAGACCGAGAGCTCGATGAAAGAACGATACCCAAACCTATTTACCGGTAAGATTTTCGGGGACGAAAATTTCTTAAGTGGGGGAGAGTTGTGACAGCCCAAAGTTGACCCTAGTCGGGAAGTGGTTTCGGGACCGCTAAACTGAGTCACCGAAATGTTTGAATGTGATACTTATTGTCTAGAATATGTAATTATGAATGTGTGAAAATTTCAAGCTTCAATTTGGTTGATTTCATGTGAATTTAGTCAATAGGACTTATGTGAGAAAATTCTAAAATGTGATAGGTCAATGTGTGAGGACCTATTAGTGCATGTGGACAAAGGGGGGGACTTGCATGTCAAATTCCCCCCTACTAGTAGTGGCCGGCCATGACAAGCATGGTAGACCAAGTTTGATGGCCAAGACATGTCATAGACATGTTTTGTTGGTGCATCATGGGTGGAAAAAAATAAAATAATAGGCATGGAAATTAAATAATGAAAAGGAGTATGATGAATACACAAAAAAAAAGGTGTGTAGTTGATTCTTTTCCCCCCATTGCCGTGAGCTAAAGAAAAGAGAGGAGAAGATCTTTGTTCATCCTTTTCTCAGCTTCATTTAGCCTAAATTAGAAAGAAAAACAAAGAAAAAATTTTCTCATCCTTTGGTTCATCCTTGGCCAAAAATTTTAAGGAGGAAAGAAGAAGAAAGGTGAAGAGATTCAGCCATGCATGTAGCTAGGCTAAGGTATGTTTGATGATGTTCCATGAGATGCATGCATGTTTTAGTTGTTAGCTTGAGTTCTACCTAGCCCATGGTCTAAATCTTGCTATGTGATGGAAATGGCACTTGACCATGGATGCATCATTCTTGGTTGGTGTTTGATGTTGTGGTGATGAGGCATGAGGATGAGTTAAGATTCGGCCTAGGTGGAGGTTGTGTTAATGCCATTGCATGCAAAATATGAAGCTTGTTAATGATGCATGTGATGATGGCTTGATGATTCTTGAACCTCCTTTTTAGCATTTTTGTGTGAGCACATATGTGCATTGGTTGCTAAATGGAGAAGAATCGGCTAGCAATATGTGTGCTAAGGCCGAATGTAACTTTGCATGTTAATGAGCAATGCATGTGTTAAATTGATGAAAAGGGGGAGGATACTTTACTAGTGTGTATATGTGTGTATTAAGTGTTGAAATCGACCCCAAAAATAGACATGCATATTCGGCCAAGGGGAAAGAAATTAGCTAATATGTTGTGTTGATGCATGATTTTTGCATGTATGAGACTTTAATGTCTAATGTATAAATATGGGCTAAGTGCCTTGTGTTCATCTTTTTGATGCCTAAATGATGAAATCAATTTATTTGTTTAATTAAGCTCAAGAGCAAAGGGGAAATAAATCCGATAAAGGGAAGGAAAAAGTGGTTGAATAGCTAGCGGAATCGTTCGACAACACCCGAGGTAAGTTCTTGAGTAAGAGAGCTTAAATTACGATGTGATTAAATCATGCTCTATGTGTGGCTATTGAACCGAATGTGCAAGGACGATATGTGCCTTGTGTTTGAGTTTCGCAAATGAAAATGAAATATGAATGTGCCATGAATTATTGTTAGATGTGCATGATTAATTGAATGCTGTCCGGGCTAAGTCCCGAAGGCTTTGTGCTAAGTGAATATATCCGGACTAAGATCCGAAGGCATTTGTGCGAGATACAAACTCTGGGTTAAGCCCCGAAGGCCTTTGTGCGAGATACTAAATCCGGGTTAAGTCCCGAAGGCATTCGTGCGAGTTATTAAATCCGGGTTATGTCCCGAAGGCATTGTGTGAGTTACTAAAACCGGGCTATGTCCCGAAGGCATTTGAACGAGGAGCCATATCCGGTTAAATCCCGAAGGTACGTGATTTGGTAATGAATGAGCTTGCTGTAAAATTCCAGCGAATACTCGAAAAACATCCCAATATGGGGATATGTTACGTATGTGTTGAATTTAATCGAGCCCTTACAAATAAATGTTCGCTCAGTTGATAAACGAGCTACCGGCCTTCGGCTAAGTTAGTCTATTGTGTATGTACATAAGGGTTGTTAATGTTGTGAAGCAAGTTTGATATCGGTAAATTGTGTATTGTGAAATATTCCGTTTAGCTAAATGTGTGTTATTCTTTGTTTATGCTGGAATTCCTTGCTCAAAACTTACTAAGCATAAATTGCTTACTCGTTACACTGCTCCTCTTTTTATAGATTTTTTTGGTTCTCCAGCTATCGGACTCGGGATCTTGAAGTCGAAGTCGCCCACACTATCAAAGGCTCTTTTGGGTACTATTTTGGTTGAATTTTGATATGGCATGTATAGGACTACCCATTGTTGTTTTTCGAGTACTTTATGAAATGTATAAGTGTACAGCCATGCGAAAATGGCTTGTAGAAGTGGAGTATGGCATTAGACCATTCGTGTTTATGAATGTATAGATGGTTTCATGATGTAACTATAGTTGGAATGGAAGTGTTGAGCAAATGATCAGCCATTGGAATGGCTAAGTATGATCATATGTGGGCATATGTATGACAAGGCCCTAGTTGGTCCATGAAACCCCGAAAATAGGTAAGGTTTACTTTGAAAACAGAGGCTGACAGCAGCAGTGGTGTGGATTGGAAAAATCACAAGAATTCGTAGGAGTGGAATTAAATAGTGAATAAATTATGTAATCGAACCTTGATGAATCTAATTTCATATGAAAGTAACGAAATAATCATATGAATAGTACAGTAAGAGATATTCAGGTTCTTGTGGAACAGGGCCAGAACAGTTTCTGGATTCCCTGTTCCGACTTTGGAATTCACTATAAATTGACCAGAGATAATTAGGGGTCATACCATATATGTATGGATTCCCCTCTGAGTCTCGTTTCCATAGAAACAAATGGCATCAGTATTGAAGCTCTGTGCAGAGAGATATCCAAGTCGTAATGGGAAAAGGTCAGTGTAGTCGACCCCTGTAACATGGGAGACTTTGACTAATAAACTGTACTAATTGGCCTGACCAAAAATTCTAGAAAAAAATACATAGGTGGGGACATGAGTCTAGTTTTAGGGAAAAATCACAAAACTGATTTTCGAGTTGTGAAACTCAAGATATGATTTTTGAAGCGACTAGTACTCAGACTGGGCAGTGTCTGGAAAATTTTTTCAAAGTTTGTTAACATCTCGTGTCCGACTCCGGTGTCAGTCTCGGGTTCGGGGTGTTACAAGGTGTTTTTCGGTTAAAGGAAACAGGAAAGGAACCTTGACCCACTATCAACTATGATAGGAACCAAAGGTATATTGAACGCCACACCAAAGGTGATAAGTTCAGCAATAAAGAAAAGATGGACGCCACAAGCTATGCTTGATAAGTCAAATCAATTCCGTAAGAACAAAGAGAATTGGATAGCTCACAATTCAAATATTTCATCTATATTCAGCAAAAAGTTCTCTCTCTATGGCTGATTACATCTATTTATAATGCTAAAACAAGGTAACCGAATGGTCAAAAACATCCACTTAATGTGCCATAAAAAAACTGATGTCTTTTCTTATTCTTTGAACCAAATAACTCCTTCCATAAAATCACTTTAATTCAGCTGATTTGAATGTCTTTAATGGCTTAGAAAATGACTCTTGAGCTGTCCTTGGCTAGTTGAACAGACACCATCTCTTAACCAGCTCCTTAATGACATTCAAAGGCTTGAATAATTTCTCTTGAAAGCTCCAAAAACAGCTGGAAGTGGAAGAGTTGCTGCTGAATTTTAAAGGGCATAAAATGCTCTTTAAAAACTCCTTTTAATGATCTTTAAGCTCCTTTTTTAACAGCCCCTTTAATTGTAACTCAAAAGAACTTGAACAGCCACTTAATTAAATGTGTAACAGCCTTGAATTGTAACCACTATAAGCTAAAAAGTCACCTGCAATAAACACATTAAAATGAGTTTATTAAACAAATGAAAACATTTATTAATCATAACAAACATTAAACTTACTTAAATAAATGAACTAAAACATATATACAATAATTATTCCAGCAACTAGTTTAATTAAAGAAGCATAATTTAAAAAAACTTAATTTATGCATCAATAAATAATCCTAGGAACTAGATCAATTAAGAACAACACTTATTAATTAAAGTTCAGCAAAAAACAATTATTAATTAAAACTAAGATGAGTTGAATAAATGTCCAGCAACTCATTTATTAAACTAAGATGCTTAAATGCATGGTTTTGAAATGCAAATTTAACTAACATGAAAGTTACATAATTAAACTAACTTGACTTAATTTAATGATGCAAACTTAACTAACATGAAAGTTACATAATGCATGACTTTATTAAATGCAGAACACATATTAATGATGTGCAAACTATGACATAATTAAAAACACAAACTAAAATAACTAAAAATTAATGAATCATAGTCCTTATTTTCCAGCAGCCAAATTGATAAACTAAAATTAAAAACTTCATTTTGCACTTGGGCCCCTCGAGTTTGGACCAATCTCGGTAGCGTCGAGTTGTGTCGTAACATGATGCGACCGGGATCGCATCATACCCTCCCTCTTGAAAACGATTTGTCCTCAAATCGGGCCACTTGCTCGAGAAAAAGTTTTCAAGATCATGACCCCCTTTGTTCATGATCCGGAAAGAATTATTTTCAAAATTCTGAGAACCACAAATGGCTTGGCAAGAAAGAAGGTCATTTGCATGGCATCCCTCTTTAGAAGGGTACCACCTATGATACGACCATGCCCCGGGCACACTTTTGGATCAGCTCCCTAAGCATTGTTTGCAAATCCATGCGACCTGAATTAGTTCAATTTCATTTCGTCAAGCTCCGTTTAGCTCGTTTCCAGCTCACTCGAGCTCAAGTCAACTCACTCAAGCTCAATTCAGCTCAATCTTAACCCAATGAGCTTATTTTTAGCTTTCTTTAGCTTGCATTTATTTTGCTGAAATAAACCATTTAATTTGTCATTAGTTAAATTAGTTGTTTATCTTAAGTTAGTTAATTTGTTAAAATCTGGACAAATAATTAATTAAGTGTTTTAATTATATCTAAATTAAATACTTAATTAATTATGATGTTTTAAATATGTCTAAAATTGTTAATATGTATGGCCAAATTTAATGTGCAAATTATTGAGTTCATATGCTGCTAATTTAATGTGTTTGAAATGCATTTAACTTGCTGATTTAATTTGCTGCAGGTTCATGAATGGATTGGTGCAATGTATGGGAGTGTGCATGCACAATTGAGGTTCAATGGATGGCATTTAAAGGAGCACATGCATTTGGGACGTTCATGCAAGAGGGAGTTGCTGAAAGTTCATGTATTTGAAGATTCATGGATCATATTTATGGGGGAAAATACATGGGACGTTTCATGCATGATTCATGCATTTTCAAGATGACCATTCAAGTATTTTAGGCACATTAATGCCTTATTCAGCCAAGGGAGATGTAGGATCATTAAAGAGCTGCACATTCATGGAATTATGGAGATTCTTCAAGGCTAAGGATGCATGAATGCATCAAGTGAAGCATCATGATGGTTCGGCCAATTCATGTACCATCTTCAAGCATGAACTGGATTTTAATGCTATTTGTGTGAACATGTTAAATACCTGTGTGAACAGAATTTAAGTTAGTGTGAACAACATAGATGCCGAATATCAATAGGCATTTTAGGCTTATAAATAGCTTACTTGTTTATTGTAAAAGGTTACAGAATTTGATCAATTAAACTTAATAGAACTTTTGTTCTTGTGAGGTTACCTCCTCTCTTCTTTCGTTCGAGTCTCGAAGCGACTTATCTAGCTTGCTAGTGGTGTCAATCCGAACTCCATTGAACTTATCACCGAATCAGTGTGGCGTTCAACCATCTTCCTATACCTTTGGTTCTTACCTCCATATAGGTAACGGGTCACGGTCCGCTTCTATCCTTCATCAAAATTCACCTTAAGCATTATAAGACTCGGGGCAATACTTTTTAGTATTGAATCATTCTTAAAGTTTGAGTTCTTTATCCATTTCCATCTATTTATCATCTTTGTAACTTAATTCTTTGTTAAACCGAACCTATCTTTCATCAAACCAAAACCCATCCTTTGAACCCATTTTGCCTACCTTCCGCTTATAAAACATTCAAACTCCATCTATCTACAAATTTGAACGAGCTTCTCGTCGACGATCGGGCATCTTAAGTGAACCCGACTCAATCAATCGGGCCGGATCACATCATTTGGTATCAGAGCTACTAAAACGAGGAATGCTGACGTTCGTACCAAGCTCGGAGTAGGTTCGTAACGTGAAAAAAAAATTTAGGTTGTAATTTTTTTTCTCTTCTTCCTTTGTATTTCAGCATATTGTAATTGAAAAAAAAATCAAAAGAAAAGAGAAGAGGAAATTTGAGAAAAAAATCAAAAAAAAAATTCAAAAATTTTTTTTTGAAGTATAAAATAAAAGTGAAAAGTCTTGTGAGTTTTATTTTGTTTCTTGTTGCTTCCGAGCATCCATTCATTCTACCATTCCCTCTACCCCCCCAAAACGCCACACATACTTTGATTTTTATTTTCTTTGTTTAGCCTACCCTACACCTGACGTTATCCCTTGTAACCCATTTGAAGCCGACCCTCTAAGCCGCAATAAGTCTTCTTGAAACAAAATACGAATTCACGAGAGTGAGACGAGCGGAAAAAGGCACGAGTGGTGAGTACATTAGAGCGAGCAAAAGCCATTAAACAAGTGTAAACACGAGTGGAGTGTTATCCAATTTTCTTTGTGAGTGAAACGTGAGATTTTTGTGGTGACGTATTTAATTTTTGTTTTGTTTTAATCATTTTTTTTAGTAATTAAATCATGTCTCAAGAAGAATTCTCTACTGATGAATTTCAATACTTGGTGAACGAGATGGGCCAAATTTTGGAGGAAAAACTAAGCCCATTAAAAAGACGTTTGAACCGAGTGGAGGAAAAGTCCCAACGGAAACAAAATCCACCAAGTCGAGAAACGGAGTCGAGATCATCACGGCAATACGCGTCCAAAGACTACTCGCTAAGACATTCTTATCGGGATTCCTATTCAATGAGGAACTCAAGACGAAGCAAAGCAAGTTTTGAGTTTGAAGCTTTTCAAGGTGACGAACGAGAAATCACAAGTAGTCATTCGTATGCACCAAGGTATTCATCTGCCAAGAATCAATCTCGAAGATGTGATCATTTTTTGTATGAAAGTCGATCCAATTATACCCAACAAGAGTCATTTAGTGCTGATTCATTTGTAACATCTCCATCCTATAATGAAGGAGCGAGGCAAAAAGAAAAAGAAATAAGAAGAAAGGAAAGACAAGAAATGTTGATGAGAGAAAATGAGCATATATGGAATGAAATCGAGAGACGAAAAAAGAAATGAAAGAAAAAGAACAAGAAATTGAAAAAGAGAGTGAGATTGAAGAAAGAAACGAGAGTGTAAAAGAAACGAGTGTCGTGGAAAAAGAAATTGAGATTAAAAAAGGATGTGAAAAAGAGAAAGAAATCAAAAAGAAATTGAGATTGAACAAAAGTGTGAGGAAAAAGAGAAAATTGAAAAAGAAAGAAAAGACAATGAGTTAGAAAAACAAACGAGAGAAAAGGAGGCAAAAGAGCAAGAAAAAGTGAGGAATCTATTTACTAAACCACATGAGAATTTGTCTTGTTTTGTTTCCTCTTTTCAGGTCTCCAGAAGGCCAAGTGACGATAATTTTCAACTCCAATACCTCTCGAAGGAGAGAAGGTTCATTTTGGCTGAAAAAGGTAATGTTCTCAACGATCCTAGTTCGCCTATGCCAAAAGGTAAGCAAGGTATGAATGTTGAAAATTTTAAAGCACTTCTGCCTTACTCGATTGTTGATGGACACAGTGTTGATGATTTGGTCTTTAGAAAGAATCTGAGTGATGTGATCTCAATCGCATCATGTTGTGGCACCACTCGTTGCTATCATGATTGGCCTAAACACGAGGGCCCCAAGTGCAAGATGAAGCTCAATCTCAGCTCAACAAGCTCAATCTTAGTTTTTCCCAGCTCGATTTAGCTCACATGAGCTTAATTTAGCTCGTTTGAGCTCAATTTAGCTTACTTTAGCTCGTTTGAGCTTGGCTTAAGTTTATTTCAACTCATTTATTTTAATGTCTGAATAAATTAAGTAATTTATTAATTTAGCTTAAATTACTACAGCTCATAATTATGTTTTGACTTATTACATGTTTTAAATGTGTCTTGGCCGAATTTAATATGTCTTGTTAAGACTTTATTAAATTTGTCTAATTTAATTTATGTTTAATTAGTGTGTCTAAATTATATTAATGTTTGTTCAGCTGAATTTTATGTGATTTAATTTTGGTTCATGTGTTTTTGTATTATTCAACCATGCATGAACTTACACTATCCATGAACAGAGATTTAATGCTTGAAGTGTGAACACATTAGTAGCTGAATTTTAATAGGCATTAGAGAGCCTATAAATAGTTTATTTTGTTTATTGTAAAAGGTTACAGAATTTGATTATTGAAAACTTGATTGTGAGGTTTCCTCCTATCCTATTTCGTACGAGTCTCGTTCTGACTTATCTAGCTCGCTAGTGGCGTCAACCCGACTTCTTGAACTTATCACCATCCTGGTGTGGCGTTCATCCACCTTTTTATACCTTTGGTTCCTACCTCTCTATAGGTAACGGGTCAAGGTCCATCTTCGACAATCCATTTAATCCACCTTGAGCAATATAAGTCCCGGGGCAATACTTCATATAGTATTGAATCGTTCTTCGCTTGAGTTCTATTTTTCTATTCCATTTGAACTATTCAATTATAAACAATATTTCTTTATTTCACCGAGCCTATCAAACATCTATCCAAACCATCTTTTGAACCCATTTTCTCAACTTCCGCTATAAAAAATCATCTAACTCCATCTATCTACAAAATCGAACAAACTTCTCGTCGACGATCGGGCAATCAAGTGAATCGACTCAATCAACTGAGCCGGATCACATCACTGAGCTTTGATGTGGCTATTTGTCATTCTTTGATTGATGATGATCCATTTGTTTTGTCTAATGATAAGAAGATTCTTGCTTTTGAAAAATATCATTTTGATGGTATTGGTTGTTTATCTTTAACTTGCAATGGAATGCATGTTTTGGATGCGCAAGATGAAAGTCCATATAAAATGTTCATTCTCACTGATCATGTTGAAAAGGAATGGAAATGTATTGATGAATACGCCATTGGCAAGATTTTTGATGAAGAGCGAATAAATCAGCACCAACAAAATCTGGAATTGTGTGATCAAAAGTTGACATATCATCTGCTTGGTTGTGTTGATCATGTGGATTATCTAATTTTTGGTGTGAAATTTCCATGTTTTTGTAAATCTTTTCGAATGAAATTTAAAGGGTTTGCTTGTTTGAATTTGAGTATGTTAACACCCTCGTTGTTTAATTTATGTAAATTGTTGGAGATACAAGGACTCTTTTTGCCATTTGGATCGAGTAGTCAAAATCATGTCTTTAATCCTGGAGTTTGCTATTATGAATCATCCATGAAAGAAAGCAAGCATCGTAAATTTTGTTTGAATGAATGTGTAAACAATCTTTGTTTGTATGATACTTTGTCTTTAAGTTTGAAAATGAGCCATGTGAATCTTGTTGGTTTGTTAAGTCAAAATTAAAATTTTTTTTCGGAGGATGTTCTCAACTGTGGACTAAAAGATCCGAACATGTTTTGAATGATAATGATTTTGAGTTGCTTAGTGCTCTTTCTATGAAGTCGGTCATGAAATTGCCAAATCAAATTGAAATGGCAAGAGAAAATTTTGTCTTTGACCCCGGTGAACACCATTTTATATCATTGCCTAAGGTAATCGAACCATGGAAAGTTGACTTCCAAAACCATAGCTATCAAATGCCTTGTGATTTATGTTTGTTTCCATCGAAGAAAAAGGTAAGAACGATTTCTATTTTCGACCCCGGTATTGGATTATTTGTTCAAACTGTGAATCAAATCTCAAAAAGTTCCTTTGTGTTTAATCTTCATCGTGTCACTAATTCGTTTTATTCTTTTAAAGGTGACAATGTGAAGTGGTACTGATACGAGTCACAAAAGCCCAAATTCTTGAAGGCGAGGCCCAATAAGCAAATTCCCAGCCCAATCAAGAAATCCATCCATACTTAGTTGAAAATCAGGCCAAATTGTCAAAGTGGCCCAAGTTGTAAAGTTTTATTTTTATTTATTTATTTACTTAGTTTAAATTTTTATGTCAATATTCAGTCCAAGAGTCCCAGATAAAATGACCTTTGACCGAATTTCCATATTAAAATAATTAGGAGTTTTTTTATTTTAGTTTTCTAATTAGATTAGGACTAGTTATAAGGCCTATTTAAAGGCATGGCTGTCCACCTTGTTAAACACTTATCATTATTATTAAAATTTCAGATTTGTTGAGAGCAGAATTTTCTTTGAGTTTTCTCCAAGATTTCTCTCTTGAGTTTTCTTTAGAAGTTGTTTTAACAATCTTTTGATTGTGGGAGCCATCTTCAACCTTCTTCTTGCCATTGATATTCTTTGGAGGGGAGATTAGAGCCGTTTGAAGGGAGTTGTGAGATCTTTCGAGATTTCAAGGCTTCTTAGGACTTATCTTTTAATTTCTTACTGTCAATTCTTTCTTTATTTCTACTTGTGCTGAATCATTATCTAATCTATTTTCTGTTCTTATTGTGTTTTCAGCCTTTTTCTATCTTAAGGAATCAGCCCAAAAATCCCCAATTTCTAGGGTTTTTCCATACTCTTTTTGGGTGAAATTAGATTGTCGAAATTTGGGGAAAACTATCTTGGTGTTCAATTGGGCAGAATCACAATCTCCTTGAGGGTTTCAAGAACCCTAACACTTATTTCTATTCTCAATTTGATTCTTTGCTGATTTGGGGATTTTATTTCAGATCTGAAAATTCAAAAATCTAATCTTTTAATTTTTTTGTTTCGTTTCAGATCTAATTGTTTAGGGTTTTCGTAGGAGTTTCTCGTGACTTGGCAACTCGATCTTGGTCCGCGCGCAACCCCGTATCAGGTACCCTCCTAAAGAGGGAGGGCATGCGAATGAGCTTCTTTTGATCCGAGTTAATTGTGGCTTTCAGAATCTTCAACGATTTTTCGCGAGTAAATGGCCCGATTTTGGGACAAATCGCTTTAAAGAGGGAGGGGATGATACGACCATGCCCCAGGTACACTTTTGGATCAGCTCCCTAAGCATTGTTTGCAAATCCATGCGACATGAATTAGTTCAATTTCATTTCGTTAAGCTCCGTTTAGCTCGTTTCCAGCTCACTCGAGCTCAAGTCAACTCACTCAAGCTCAATTCAGCTCAATCTTAACCCAATGAGCTTATTTTTAGCTTTCTTTAGCTTGCATTTATTTTGCTTAAATAAACCATTTAATTTGTCATTAGTTAAATTAGTTGTTTATCTTAAGTTAGTTAATTTGTTAAAATCTGGACAAATAATTAATTAAGTGTTTTAATTAATCTAAATTAAATACTTAATTAATTATGATGTTTTAAATATGTCTAAAATTGTTAATATGTATGGCCAAATTTAATGTGCAAATTATTGAGTTCATATGCTGCTAATTTAATGTGTTTGAAATGCATTTAACTTGCTGATTTAATTTGCTGCAGGTTCATGAACGGATTGGTGCAATGTATGGGAGTGTGCATGCACAATTGAGGTTCAATGGATGGCATTTAAAGGAGCACATGCATTTGGGACGTTCATGCAAGAGGGAGTTGCTGAAAGTTCATGTATTTGAAGATTCATGGATCATATTTATGGGGGAAAATACATGGGACGTTTCATGCATGATTCATGCATTTTCAAGATGACCATTCAAGTATTTTAGGCACATTAATGCCTTATTCAGCCAAGGGAGATGTAGGATCATTAAAGAGCTGCACATTCATGGAATTATGGAGATTCTTCAATGCTAAGGATGCATGAATGCATCAAGTGAAGCATCATGATGGTTCGGCCAATTCATGTACCATCTTCAAGCATGAACTGGATTTTAATGCTATTTGTGTGAACATGTTAAATACCTGTGTGAACAGAATTTAAGTTAGTGTGAACAACATAGATGCTGAAATCAATAGGCATTTTAGGCTTATAAATAGCTTACTTGTTTATTGTAAAAGGTTACAGAATTTGATCAATTAAACTTAATAGAACTTTTGTTCTTGTGAGGTTACCTCCTCTCTTCTTTCGTTCGAGTCTCGAAGCGACTTATCTAGCTTGCTAGTGGTGTCAATCCGAACTCCATTGAACTTATCACCGAATCAGTGTGGCGTTCAACCATCTTCCTATACTTTGGTTCTTACCTCCATATAGGTAACGGGTCACGGTCCGCTTCTATCCTTCATCAAAATTCACCTTAAGCAATATAAGACTCGGGGCAATACTTTTTAGTATTGAATCATTCTTAAAGTTTGAGTTCTTTATCCATTTCCATCTATTTATCATCTTTGTAACTTAATTCTTTGTTAAACCGAACCTATCTTTCATCAAACCAAAACCCATCCTTTGAACCCATTTTGCCTACCTTCCGCTTATAAAACATTCAAACTCCATCTATCTACAAATTTGAACGAGCTTCTCGTCGACGATCGGGCATCTTAAGTGAACCCGACTCAATCAATCGGGCCGGATCACATCAACCTAACATCGTCACCTACAAAACAATAAAACAAATTAGTGACACAATGAAGGTTAAACACAAAAGAACTTTCCAGGATTTTAGTCACAACTTGAACAAATAAACTCAAAAGAACAACACATGAATCAATACCGGGATCAAAAACAGAAATTGGTTTTACCTTTTTCTTTGATGGAAACAAACCTAATTCACAAGGTATTTGAAGATTATAGTTTTGAAAATTAGAATTCCATGGTCCAAATCCCTTTAACAATGATATGGAACAACATTCACCGGGATCAAAGATAAAATTTTTGTTCACCATTTCAATTTGAGCAGAAAAATTTATGGCTAGTAACTTATGAAGAACTTGAAGCACATTAAAGTTAAAATCATGCAACACATGTTCGAATCCATTAAGCAACAATATACAACAACCTCTAGAATAAAAAAATTTGATTTTGACTTGGCAAGCCAACGAAATTAACATGTTTGGTTTTTGAACTAAATAAAGATAAAAGTTGAAGCAAATAGAAGGGGTCAACACATTGATTCAAAATACAATTTTGATACTCACCTTCGCTTGAGGTCAACTTAGGAATACAGGCTCCGAGTTTAAAAACATGGTTTTGATCGGTCGTTCCGTAACGTAACAAAAACTTCACTTTCACCAAGACATCACACATGCCAAATAAAGAAGATGTAGGCAAAAATAAATTCAAACAATCAAATCTCTCAAATCTCATGCAAATATACGAAGATGGTACGGGGTTGCGCGCGCGGACCAAGATCGAGTTGCCAAGTCACGGGAAACTCCTACGAAAGCTCTAAACAAACAGATCTGAACTCAAACAAAGAACGAGATTAAATCTAGAAAATTAAAATCTGGAATAAGAACCCTAAAAATCAGCAAGATCTAATCAAGGAATGAAATACTTATGAAAGAGGTTTCTTGAAACCAAGAACACGAAATTGATTCCAAAGAATGAACTCCCACGAACCGAATCTGTCAAAGAACACCAAATCAGCAAGCAAATTAGATCGACCAGAATTTCTTGAAACAAATTAGGGTTTATGCGTCAATGAGAAAGAAAGAAATTGAAGGCATAAAACGGCTATTGAGGCTGAGAAAGCGAGGGCGATCTGCTCAATTGACCACCACGAAAGTTTCCCCTAAGTTTTCACAACCAAATTCACCCAAGAAGAATAAGTGTGCATTCGGCAAGAACCTTAGAATTTGGGGATTTAGGGCTGATTGTCGAACTCCAGCAAAAAGTGAAATTGATCAATTCTTTAAGATAAACGAGGGCTGGAAACACAAATAAAACAACAAATAGATTAGAATTGAGATTCGGCACAAGTAGAATTAAATAAGAGAAATTGAACAGCAAAAATTAAAGGATAAGTCCTAAAGATCCTTGAAATCCCAAAAGATTTCACAAATCTCTTCAAACGGCTCTAATCTCCCCTCCAAAGAATATCGATGGCAAGAAGAAGGTTGAAGATGGCTCCCACAATCAAAAGATTGTTAAAACAACTTCTAAAGAAAGCTCAAGAGAGAATTCTTGGAGAAAACCCCAAAGAAAATTCTGCACTCAACAAATCTGAAATTTGATAGAAAAAATAATAATAAGTTGTTTTTACAAAGGGTGGCTGGCCAATGCTTATATAGGCCTCCAACAAATCCTAATCTCACAAGTAACTAATAAAAAATTAAACCTAATTAATAAAATAACAAGGTAAATTCGGCCATGCACTTATATGGGCTGTTTTGGGCCGAATTTTACATGTAATGCTCCTAAAGATTAAAAAATTAAATTAAACAAGTAAGATGTTTACAAATTGGGCCCTTTGACATTTTGGCCTGATTTTCAACTAAGTATGAAGAAATTTCTTGATTGGGCTGGATTTTGGTTATTGGGCCTCGCCTTCAAGAATTTGGGCTCGTGATCCATCTCCTACCAAAATTGGGTCGTTGACGCTCGTAATGGAGATCCAATGCGTTTTGGCTGCAAGATTTGGTTTCTTGGACCAAGATTTCCAAGATTTGAAATCTTGATTTTCTTGATTCTTGAAATCTCTTCGAACAGCAAAATTGGGCCAAGATTCGATTTCTTGATTTTCTTGAAAACAAGAAAGTGAATCTTGATTTTCTTGTTCTCTCGTGTATGCATCTAAGGCCCTGCTAACAAGCTCTTGAATGGTCCCATTTAGTTTGGACCGCATTTGTCGGGCCTTTGATCTCGTTATTGGGCCTTGTGGCAATTTGAGTCCATCACGTTCTTGAACTTGGATTGGGCCTTTATGACTCGTATCAGAAGATCTCACACTAAGAGTTAAAAAATTTTCATTACCATCACGATCAAACAGATTGAGCGTTTCACATGAAAGCTCTTTATCAAACATGATCAGATTTTGTATTTGTGGATTTAATCGAACAACATTAAAAGATTTTTCAACACAAAACTTATTGAGTGAACAACTCTTCATGCCTCCACTTAAAACGAATTTATCAACCACAAATAGCGAGTAACAATTAACCAAATCAAAATAAGGAGATGTTTTTAAAACTAAGTTATCGGAGATTTTATCAACAACTTTCAAACCTGATTGCCATGATTCATTGACTAAAAACTCCTTACCTTGCTTACCTTTAAGCGCTTGAACCTTACCTTTTTCGATCAAATGGAATCGTCTCTCATCAAGAAGGTAATGAAGTTGAAACTTGTCATTTGAATCTCTAGAAACCTGGAAAGAAGAAACAATATGAGGACAACTTGCAGATTGGTTAGTAAAAACATTCCTCGCTTTTTCTTGTTGACTTTCATCTTTTCCACTCGTTTCTTTTTCAACTTCTCTTTCTTTTTCCACAATCTCTTTGTTTGTTGAAAACTGACTTTCACTCATCAATTCTCTTTCATTTTCAGCAACACTTGTTTCTCGCACTCTTTCTTTTCTTTCTCCAATCTTTTTCTCTTTTTCAATTTTTGTTTCTTTTTCGATTTCTTTTTCTCTCGTCACTCTTTTTCTTCTCTCAACTTTATTACAAAATGGAGATAATACAAAAGAATCAGAACAATAGACTTTTCGTTGGAAAGAAGTGGAAGAATCTTCATAAGAGTCACGATCAACTCTTCGTGAATAAACCTCCATGGATGAGTTCTTATACGAAACACATTCACTTCTTCGTAAGGATTTTTTTCGTAGATGAATACTTTGTTGCATACGAAGAATGACTTGTGCTTTCTCGTTCGTTACCTTGATAGGCTTCAAACTTGTAGCTGGATTTATTTCGGCCTAAATTCCTTGAAGAATAGGAATCTGGATAAGGGTCTCTTTTCACATATTCGTCGAATGTTTGTCTCCTTGATGATCTCATTTTCGTCCTTTCATTTGGATAAATTTTCTCCCGTTGGGTTCTTGCTTGATGACTCCGCTCTTCGACACGATCCAATCGTTTCTTGATGGGTTTGAGTTTTTGATCAAATAGATGCTCCATTTCATGCGTAAAGGCTTGGAGTGTAAAATCTGGCACACTTCCTCCAACAATTCTTACAGGACGGAATCCAACTCCCTTGTCTGCATTTTTTTTCAGACTTCGTGACATTTTTTAAAACTCACAACAAAGAATCTCACTATCCACTCACAAAGAAATCTCACACACTTGGCTTTTACACTCTCGAATAAACTCACCACTCTCTTGCCTCTTTTCACTCACTCCTCCTCTCCAAGTTCTTAGGAATTATTTAAACTTAAAAAGCAATTGTTGTGGGTCAGCTTACAAACTTGATGTTTGGGCTTGGTAAGATTATTGTAGGGCAAACGAAGGTAGGCTTGAAACAAAGAAATGAAAAGGTTGGGTGTGGCGAAATAGTGAAGGTAATAATGACTAAAATTTGGGCAGCAAACAAAAACTAAATTTCAAAACTAGCTCTCTTTTTTTTTCACAATTTTTTTTTCACAATTTTTTTTCACAACTTGATATCCAATCTTTTAAGTTTGAATGGAAACTAGTTTTTTTTTGAATTTTTTTTTTGAATTTTTTTTTTGAGTTTTTTTTCGAGAAACTACTATACCGTAATGCCGACAATGTTGATTCTTACTCCAAATTCGCTAGCTCTGATACCAATTTGATACGAACTTGTCTCATGATGTTTTGAGTCGTATGTGTTGCCCAATCGTGAATTGAGTAAGGATGGATTCGTTTCGGTTTTAAAATGAAACAAAATAGAGATAATGGCTTCAAACAAAGGTAATAAACAAAATAAAGAGGAAACAATAACAAATTAATTGGCTAAGACCGAAAATGAACCAACAATAACGAATTGTTGACCCGGATCTCAAAATGGTCTTTAGGTGTTTTTCGGTTAAAGGAAACAGGAAAGGAACCTTGACCCACTATCAACTATGATAGGAACCAAAGGTATATTGAACACCACACCAAAGGTGATAAGTTCAGCAACAAAGAAAAGATGGACGCCACAAGCTATGCTTGATAAGTCAAATCAATTCCGTAAGAACAAAGAGAATTGGATAGCTCACAATTCAAATATTTCATCTATATTCAGCAAAAAGTTCTCTCTCTATGGCTGATTACATCTATTTATAATGCTAAAACAAGGTAACCGAATGGTCAAAAACATCCACTTAATGTGCCATAAAAAAACTGATGTCTTTTCTTATTCTTTGAACCAAATAACTCCTTCCATAAAATCACTTTAATTCAGCTGATTTGAATGTCTTTAATGGCTTAGAAAATGACTCTTGAGTTGTCCTTGGCTAGTTGAATAGACACCATCTCTTAACCAGCTCCTTAATGACATTCAAAGGCTTGAATAATTTCTCTTGAAAGCTCCAAAAACGGCTGGAAGTGGAAGAGTTGCTGCTGAATTTTAAAGGGCATAAAATGCTCTTTAAAAACTTCTTTTAATGATCTTTAAGCTCCTTTTTTAACAGCCCCTTTAATTGTAACTCAAAAGAACTTGAACAGCCACTTAATTAAATGTGTAACAGCCTTGAATTGTAACCACTATAAGCTAAAAAGTCACCTGCAATAAACACATTAAAATGAGTTTATTAAACAAATGAAAACACTTATTAATCATAAAAAACATTAAACTTACTTAAATAAATGAACTAAAACATATATACAATAATTATTCCAGCAACTAGTTTAATTAAAGAAGCATAATTTAAAAAAACTTAATTTATGCATCAATAAATAATCCTAGGAACTAGATCAATTAAGAACAACACTTATTAAATAAATTTCAGCAAAAAACACTTATTAGTTAAAACTAAGATGAGTTGAATAAATGTCCAGCAACTCATTTATTAAACTAAGATGCTTAAATGCATGGTTTTGAAATGCAAATTTAACTAACATGAAAGTTACATAATTAAACTAACTTGACTTAATTTAATGATGCAAACTTAACTAACATGAAAGTTACATAATGCATGACTTTATTAAATGCAGAACACATACTAATGATGTGCAAACTATGACATAATTAAAAACACAAACTAAAATAACTAAAAATTAATGAATCATAGTCCTTATTTTCCAGCAGCCAAATTGACAAACTAAAATTAAAAACTTCATTTTGCACTTGGGCCCCTCGAGTTTGGACCAATCTCGGTAGCGTCGAGTTGTGTCGTAACATGATACGACCGGGATCGCATCACTTCGACCCACTATCAAAATATGATAGGAACCTCAGTATGAATCGAACGCCACACTTTTGGGATTAATGTGATAAGTTCGAGTATAAACGAAGACAAGTTTGACGCCACAAAGATGTTTGATAAGTCTCACTAGTCCTTGGAGAATAACGAGAGTTGAAAACAACCTCACAATTTAGCAAAGCTATAAAATTGTTCATTAACCTCAAAATGTGAATTACATGGCCTATTTATAGGATGGACTAAGGTAGCTGAATAGCCTAATCAGATTCTTATGCCTTAAGCTTCTTTAGGAAACTTCCTAGCAATTTCTTAGATACATTCATAAACAAAAATCTGAATAATAACCTTCTAGAAAAGATGATTCGGCTGGCCCCTTTTATGGCTAAAATTCACATTCAACTAATGTTTTTAAAAGAGATTAATTGCTGCTTTGGAGAAGAGAAATGGGCAGCTTGAAAAGTTATGCTTCTTTGGCCGAATATGAGCAGCCACCAAGTGAATTGGCTGCTGGAAATTATGAAGCACTCTTTGGCCATTGATCTCCACGAAATTGACCCTTAGAGAAGCTCAAAACAGCAGCTTGAAGTCCATTGAGCTGCACGAAAAGTCAGCTGGAAACACAAGGAAGCTGCACTTTAAATGCTGTCCATGCATGTGCCCAAATACATGCTCCTTTTTTAATTGCCTTCCTTTGTGATAGAGGAATGCACGCGGACCAAGATCGAGTTGCCAAGTCACGGGAAACTCCTACGAAAGCTCTAAATGAACAGATCTGAAAATTAAAACAAAGAACAAGATTAAACTAATCAGATCTGAAATTAAAATTCCCTAAATTCAATTAAAAGAGTAGCAAGAAACAAAGAAATAGAATAAGCGAATCAAACGGAATTGAAAGTATGGAAAGGATGCGAATCTGCCAAGGGATTGATTCGGCCAAGAATGCCTAATTTCCAGCAACCAATTGATCCCCAAATTGAAAGAGATTCAATCAGCCAAACCCTAGGAATTGGGGATTTTGAGAACGACTCTTGGCTACCAATGAATGATGATTTAATTCAATTCTTTGAGTTGAATATGGCTGGAAAAACACAAGAAGAACAGCAAACAAATGAGATAAAGAATCGGCACAAGTAGGAATAAAGAAATAAAACGAAACAGCAAGAAATAAAGAAAAGTCCTAAGAACCCTTGAATTCCCGAAAGAATTCACAAATTCCTTCAAACGGCTCTAATCTCCCCTCCAAAGAATATCGATGGCAAGGAGAAGGTTGAAGATGGCTCCCACAATCAAAAGATTGTTAAAACAACTTCTAAAGAAAACTCAAGAGAGAAATCTTGGAGAAAACTCAAAGAAAATTCTACTCTCTCAAATCTGAAATTTAAGAATTAATCTAAGTGTTATTTACAAGGGGTGGCCGGCCATGCCTTTAAATAGGCCTCAACTAATCCTAATCTCATAAGTAACTAATAAAAATTAAACCTAATTAATAAAATAAAAAGGGAAAATTCGGCCATGCACTCATATGAGCTGTTTTGGGCCGAATTTTACATGTAATGTTCCTAAAGTTTAAAAAATTAAATTAAACAAGTAAAATGTTTACAAATTGGGCCCTTTGACATTTTGGCCTGATTTTCAACTAAGTATGAAGGAATTTCTTGATTGGGCTGGAATTTGGTTATTGGGCCTCGCCTTCAAGAATTTGGGCTCGTGATCCATCTCCTATCGAAATTGGGTCGTTGATGCTCGTAACGGAGATCCAATGCGCTTTGGCTGCAAGATTCGATTTCTTGGACCAAGATTTCTAAGATTTGAAATCTTGATTTTCTTGATTCTTGAAATTGCTCCAAACAGCAAAATTGGGCCAAGATTCGGTTTCTTGACTTTCTTGAAAACAAGAAAGTGAATCTTGATTTTCTTGATTTGAGCCCATCACCTTCTTGAGCTTGGGTTGGGCCTTTATGACTCGTAAACATATTAAAATGCATCTGAAAAATATCAAATACATTCAGTTAAAAACATATTTAAAGCTCATGAAATCAGCAGCTGAACAAATTAAAATGCTGCACATTAATTCGGCTAAGACAAATTAATTAGCAGCCACTAATAAATTTGTCTTAATCTAGACACATTAAAACTTTGTAATTAACTAAACATATTTATTTTGTGACTTAATATAGACATATTAAAGACATGTACTAATATAAGACACATTTAATAAGCTAAATTAAAATGTCCAGATTTAAAACACATTTATTCAATTAAATGATTTGAGCTGATTCTAAACTAACACAACTAATGTAATTTATTCAAAATGAATATAATCAGCTCCTTGAATTAGTTAAGTGCCGAATTGAGCTGAATTGAGCTGATACGAGCTAAAATTAGCTTGTAGAAAAGTGCGAATCAAACTAGTTGAGCTAGGCGTTTTGTGTGCAGCCAACCCATCACTCCACACTTGAGCAATATAGCTTGCTACGGTGATACGACCTGCCCCCGGGAACGTCTATTGTTTCAGCCTACAAGCAAGGCTCGTCGTTTTTACAAGCTGGACGTAGCTCAATTTTATTTTTGTGGAGCTTCATTTAGCTCATTTCCAGCTCCTTCAAGTTCAATGAGCTCGAACTAGCTCAATTTTAGCTCAATATCTTTAAGACCTTTATTATAGTAGCTGAACTAATTATTTGCATCATTTAATTAGTTTATTACAGCTCAATTAATTTTTGTTGTTTAATTGGTCTTAAATCTGGACGAATTTAAATAAGCATGTTAAATATGTTTTTCTTACATGTTATTAAGTCATATTAATTCCTACAGCTTATAAATATGTTTTTATGCATGTTTTTAAAGTGTCAACTTTATTACTTGTTTTAATTATGTCCTAAGACTGCCGAATTTAATGTGCAGAATTTTAGTGTTAATTTTAATGTGTCTAAACATGTATTTGATTGATTTGATGAATGTTGCTGCAGGTACATTACCCATGAACGTCCTTGGTGCATGAAAGATATTAAAAGGAGGTACATGAAGGGGACGGCACATGCATGAATGGGAAAATGAAGTTGGTTGCTGTTTGAAGTTTCCTAAGTGACCATTCAGCCGAATTTATTGCTTTCACATTGCTGGATACATCTTGGTTGTTCGGCTCAAGGTGTTCATATTCAAGGACTCTTCAAAACTTGGTTTTCACACTTGAAGTGACTCCTCAACATCTCCTTAATTGCTGGTAATTTTTCAGCAATGGTTGCCAATTAAATGAACTCCTATAAGCACATCAACCGAATGTAGCTGCTGCCATGTATTTACTCAAGTTCCAAGTTCAATTATCCATCTAGAAGATGACTATTGGAGCTCCCCATTCAGCCGAACCTATCCATTGACATTAAAGGAACTCATTTGCTTAATACTTAAGAATTCATGTGACTATTCGGCTAGCTCAGTATTTGTCTATAAATAGTTGTTAAATTCATTTTGTAAAGGACTTTTGGAACCTTAATGAAATGCTGTCAAATTGTTGAGAGAACTCTTCTCTTGAATTTCGTCCAAAAACTTCGTTGACTTATCTAAGTAGTTAGTGGCGTCAACCGTTTTTGTTCAATCAAACTTATCACGTTTACGTGTGGCGTTCAACCCAAATTATACCAAGGTTCCTATCTTTGATAGATAGTGGGTCGAGGTCCTTTACATCTGTTTCATCCACTTTAAAGACATATAAGATTCGGGTCAACATTTCCCTTAGTGTTGGTTCATTCTTGTTTTTAAGCCTATCTTTCCATTTCACCTTAAACCGAAAATTCCATACCTTTAATATTTGTTTTCTTTCTTTCTTAGCCGAAATACCTTACCAACCATTTCCTTTTAACCTTAAATGAACCATTAACACCTTCATTGAACAAATATAACTCTTTGATTCAAGACGAACGAAACTTCATCGTTAGGACGATCGGGCAACAAACACGACTCAAAATTCATCCACGAGGCCGGGGTCGTATCATACGGCATCTTGGAACTTCTTGGCACGTACTCGAGTAATTGGCCCCATAGGCAACTCCATGGATTCGACACCTATCTTCATGGGCGAGCTCATATCAATGCCTCTTCACTTTATTGTTGACATAATGAACCCTTAACGTGTTGTTTGGTGTCCCTTCATCTCCCTTAAAACCAAATGTCAAAAGACTTGTGCATTCATTTCTTTAATGTGCTCCATGACTAGCTTTGAGTGCATGAAACTGATCAGACTTGAAGAGTCACTCTTGGTCCATTTGAATAGCCACCATAATGGGCTTTGAGTGCTTCATTATCCACCAAAAAAGTTCCCTTTAAGCACCAGTAATTTAAGTGACCAAATGCACACCCTTTAATGTAAAAACTGAATAGCCAATTGAATGTGACAGCATTTAATTCTTCTTGGCAAATGACTAGCCCTATTGTCGCTTTATAAATATGTGTCAAGCTTTTTGAACTTTCCTACAACAAACTATTAAACACAATTAATTTATTTGAGAAAAATTAAACACACTATTGATGTGATCCAGCCCGGGTGAGTTGAGTCAATTCACGTATTTGCATCGATTGTTGACGAGGAGAATGTTTGGGGGTTGAAATTGCAAGTTCGGTGATGATATGCGGAAGCTAACAAAGTGGTTTTGGGAATGAACAGAGGGTTTAGAAATATGTAGGTTCGGTTTAATGATAAAGAAATAAAGGATAGATAAGTTGAATAGGTGGTGGATGTGGAAAAATCGAACTCAACTCAAGAACGATTCAACACTATACGAAAGTGTCACCCCGGTTCTTATACAGTTAATGTGGTCGAATGAAGATAGGTTGATGAATGCCACACCAAATGGGGTTTGGCGATAAGTTCAAACAAGTTGGGAAGACGCCACTAGCAACACTAGATAAGTCGAACAAGATTTGTATGAAATAGGAGATGAGGTAAACTCACTCGTGAACAAAATGTGATAGAGGGTTTGCGCGTGGACCAAGATCAAGTTGTCAAGTCACGAAAAACTCCTACGAAAGCTATAGACACTCAGATCTGAAACAAAATAGAAAATTAAACTTAGAATCAATTAGATCTGAAACGAAAATACCCAAAACAATAAAGGATCAGCCAAGAATTGAATGCAGTTATTAATAAGGATTCTTGGAAGCCAAGAACACGTAATTGAACTTCAAGAAAGACTTCAATCAGTCGAATCTGACAATTGAACACGAAACAGAAAAAAATAAACTTAACAGATCACAAAAAACCAAAAATTGAAATAGAACTAGGGTTCGTGCAGCAAGAAAGAGGGGAATTATGAATCAAGAATGATTCTTGATGCCCAAGAATGATGTGGACTTCCCAAACTGAATCTGAAAAGAATAACACCAAAAAAACAGCAAATTAAACTCAAAAGACCAGCAAAACAAATTGAATCAGAATTAGGATAATTGGACGGCAAGATCAATTGAAAAGGATGAGTAAGGAACGTTTCTTATTGCTAAGAAGGGTGCCGATCAGATTCTTGAAGAGTGTAATGGCTAGAAACGCAAAAGATTAAAACAAGTTAATCAATAAATCAGCACAAGTAGAAAAATTTAAAGAGAAATAAACAGCAAGAAAAATAAAGAAAAGTCCCAAGAAGCCTTGAAATCGAGAAAGATTTCACAACTCCCTTCAAACGGCTCTAATCTCCCCTCCAATGTAGGACAATGGCAAGAAGAAGGCTGAAGATGGCTCCTGATGTGATCCGGCTCGGTTGATTGAGTCGATGCACTTGATTGCCCGATCGTCGACGAGGAATAGTTGAGTTATCGGAAATAGGATGAAATAAGGCTAAAGATGCGGAAGCTTTCAAATGGTTTTAAAGGTTGGCTAAGGTGATGGTAAATTTATAAGGGTAGTAGGCTCGATTTAAGTATAAAAATAAGAAAAATGGAAGTTGATAAATGAAGGCTCGGTTTTGTAAAAAAAAGATATTATAGTTGGGTAAAATCTAGGATAGTCGGTGGAATGGATAAATGAGCTTAAACACCAGAAACGATTCAACACTAAAAGTGTCACCCCGATTTCTATTCGGTTCAAGGTGGGATTGCGAA
Source organism: Gossypium hirsutum (assembly GCF_007990345.1). Lineage (NCBI taxonomy): Eukaryota > Viridiplantae > Streptophyta > Magnoliopsida > Malvales > Malvaceae > Gossypium > Gossypium hirsutum. The sequence continues at coordinate 27,304,694 of NC_053440.1, read as the reverse complement.
ATTGTAGAAGGTTGAACGCCACACCAAAGCAAGGTGATAAGTTCAAAAGAGAACGATAGACGCCACTAGCACGCTAGATAAGTCATATCGAAACTCGTACGAATTTAGAGAGGAGAAAACTCACTCTTTGAACAAAGTTCATTCAAATGATCAAGAGTCAAAAGTCCTTTACAAATGAAAGAAAACAAATATTTATAGGCACATAGATGACCATTCAAATTCGGCATCTAGGTGTTCACACAATAATAAAAACGTTCACACTAATGTATTAAAATAGTTCATAAATTCGGCAGATTCATGCACTAGCTGAATGGACACTTTCTTCCCCCTTAGTTTGTGCATGAATGCTTAGTCATAAAGAAAGGCTTCAAGTGACTTGTATGTGCACCAAAAGGTTGCATTCATCTCCTTGGGACGTTCATGCACTTGTATGGACCATGTATCTTCATAATTAAACACTTTAATGGCATGTAAGTTCATAAATGGTAGCATGAACCTAGTAAATTCGTTCTCCCCTTTGTGCATGCACTTAATTCAATCAATGTGTTGAATTATTGAGTTAATTCCTTCCCTTGGACGTTCTTGAACCCATCCATGCATGTGTAGTAGCCTATAGGTCAATTCAAAGTGTGAACATGCTCAAGGAGCTCTATGGTCAACATAGAATTAGTTAGCAGCTACTTCTTGGCCGAATAAGCGCCTTGGAAAGTTAAGAGACAGCCACCATACATGCACTTAAGCCATTCATGCATTCTATCATCCCATGCATTTGATCCATTCATGGACTAGCCTTTAATGTCCATACATGCATTCGACACATGCATGAATTTGTAGAAACATTGCATCTAGCCGTACATGCACCAGCATTTAATACTTCTTCATTCATGAGTGTGGAATGCCCAAAAGAGATGTTTCTTCATTCATACATTGTACCGTCCAAAGGAATGTACCTACATGAAATAAACAAGTCATTAAGACATCTCATGAACACTTATAAATTCGGCATGATGTGAACACATTAATGTCATGCATTAATTCGGCTATGTGAACATAATCAATTTATATAATGACAATGATATATTAATAACAAATATTAATATAAGACAAGTTTAATGCTTAAATGAATATGTGCAAATTTTATTTAATGTATTAAAGACAAAACCGAGTTTAAAGTAAAATGAGCTAAGTTTTAGCTCGTGAGCTAAAGTTGAGCTGAGGCTAAACTCCTAAGCTGAAGTTGAGCTAAGGTTTAGCTCGTGAGCTAAATATGAGCTAGGAGTGAGCTCGGTTTAGCTCAGGCAAGTTGAATCGAGCTTGAATAAGCTGGATTTGAGCTAGACGGAGCTCGTGGAGCTGGAAACGAGCTGGGATCAGCTTGCCAACATGTCAATGCTCGGCTTGACAGACTTGCTCGATGAAGTTCGCGGGGCGTGCTCGTATCATTCCCCCCTCTTTTAGGCGACTTGTCCTCAAGTCAAGCCGTTTGTCCATGGGAGAACTTTGTGATACGAGCTCGTTTCGGATGTAAAGACGAGTCGTAATCTTTCCCGATCGAAATTAGGTAGTGTCGGAATTGAATCAAATTCAAGTCTTGGTGTTTGAAGTTGGATGGCTTTAGGAACAAAGGAGTTTGATGGGTTGTTGTTTGCTGGGTAATTCGATGAAACAAGATCGAACCCTTATTATCAAATAAGGACCCGGGCTTAAGGTTTCAAAGAAAGAAATGGAAATAGGATAAAAACCGAGACCCTCTATTTAGCAAAATAGGAACCTACGGTATGAAGAACGCCACACCAATGGGTGATAAGTTCGAACAAAGTCAGATTGACGCCACTCATTGAAGATAAGTCAATTTGAGCTTTGGAGAATAAAGAGAGTGAATTTCTCACTAAAATTATATTTCATTCAGAAATTTGGCAAAAAGTCCTTTTACAAGAAATTCAAGAACTATTTATAGCTTAAGTGACTAGTAGCCGAATAGTCAAGTTCAATACTTAAAAACTAAGTAAACATTGAACTAATTTTGAGCTAAGATCCATGAATGGTCTTGAATCAAGGTTCGGCTGAATATAGACCAAGGAAGAGCTTCAACGAACTTGGAAAATTGGCAGCAGCTACATTCGGCCAATGGAGTTTAATAAGGTCAATAATGAAGCAACTCTTGCTGAAAAATTACCATCATTAATTAGCAACTTGAACAGTCATTTGGAAGTGTGAATGGACGGTTTTGAATGACCATAAGGTGTGAACATCATGAACCGAATAGCCACAATGTACCCAGCAATGTGAAGGAAATAAATGGCAGCTTTGGAGAATGGAAAATCATCTCTTTTGGCCGAATGGTCACTTAGAGAACTTCAACAATCAGCATACAATCTTTAATATAGTCCATGCATGTATCATTTGGTGCATTGAACCCAACATGCATGCATCTTCACATCCATTGAATCTTCATGCATGAATCTGCCCAATGAATCTTCAAATTCGGCTGTACCTAAAAACACACATGAACTTAATTAATTTCAATCAAATTAAGCTGAACTAAGTAAATTCATAATGTGAACATCCTAATTTAACATTGAAACAACTTAAATATTAATAAAGCATGACACAAATTCGGTTGAACAGATTTAAGACATGTAATAATTTAGACAAACTAAACGAAATCAAGACATCTTTAATGTAACTAAATTAAGACATATTAAACACTTATATTAAATAAAAACATATTAATAAGCTGTAATAAGACTTAATTAAATGCTTATTTAAATGGTTTAAAATCCAGCAGCAATTTAATTAGCTAGAACGAATTTCAACTTCAAAGAAGTTGAAAATATTCAGCTCGTCTTTAAGCTCTTTGCTTTCATTTTCCTCAATCCGTTCCACCAATGCTAAAATAGCAACTTTAAATCGTTTAGCTCTAGCTCGCGTTATTGGACCAATGGGCAGCTTAATAGCTTCTTGTTCGTTCTCCATTTGGTTCGTAGGCAAGCTCACATCATTCCCCTCCTCTTCAGAACGATTTGTCCTCAAATCGGAATCTGCATCAAACGGAGACAAATCAGAAACGTTAAAAGTCGCGCTAACATTATATTCACCAGGCAAGTCCAATTTATAAGAATTGTCATTAATTCGTTCAAGGACTTGAAACGGTCCATCCCCTCTCGGAAGTAGTTTAGATCGTCGTTGCAACCACACCCAATCTCCCGGCTCGAACACAACTCGTTTACGACCTTTGTTAGCATGTTGTTCATAGTTCTTGGTCCTTGCCTCAATGTTTTCTCGAACTCGTTGGTGCAATTGCTTGACGAAATCAGCTTTACGCTTTCCATCTACATGCACAAATTGGTTAGAAGGCAATGGCATTAAATCAAATGGTGTTAACGGATTGAAACCATAAACGATTTCAAAAGGAGAAAATTTGGTAGCTGAGTGAATAGCTCGATTATACGCAAACTCCACATGTGGTAAACATTCTTCCCAAGCCTTCAAATTTTTCCGGATGATAGCTCGAAGCAATGTAGACAAAATCCGATTGACCACTTCGGTTTGGCCGTCCGTTTGCGAATGGCAAGTGGTTGAAAACAGCAACTTCGTTCCAAGGCGCCCCCATAGTGTCCTCCAAAAATGGCTAAGAAACTTCGCGTCTCGGTCGGACACAATCGTCCTAGGCATGCCATGCAACCTGACCACTTCTTTGAAAAATAAATTAGCAATATTCACGGCATCATCAGTTTTATGACATGCTATAAAATGAGCCATTTTTGAGAACCTATCTACAACAACAAATATTGAATCTCGGCCATTTTTACTCCTCGGTAAACCTAGCACGAAATCCATTGAGATATCAGACCAAGGGGTTTCGGGAATAGGCAATGGCTTATACAAACCATGGGGCTTAATTCGTGACTTAGCCCGTTTGCATGCAATGCATCGATTACAAAACCGTTCGACATCTCGTCACATCTTAGGCCAAAAGAAATGTTCGTTGAGCATGGCTAACGTCTTTGCAACTCCGAAGTGCCCCATTAATCCTCCACTATGAGATTCTTCGATCAACACTTCTCGTACGGAACCTTGGGGTATACAAAGCTTTCCTTCTCGGAACAAGTACCCATCATGTCGATAGTACTTCTCGTAAGCTCCCTTTGCGCATAACCTAAAGAATTCACTAAAGTCAGCATCGTTGACATATAAATCTTTAAGAAATACAAACCCCATTAACTTAGCATCCAAAATATTTAACAACGCATACCTTCGAGATAGTGCATTAGCCACTACGTTTTCCTTACCTTTTTTATATTTAAACATATGGAAAAGATTCGAGAAATTCTACCCACTTAGCATGCCGCTTATTCAACTTATGTTGACCCTTTAAGTACTTCAAGGATTCGTGGTCGGTATGTATGACGAATTCTTTGGGCCAAAGATAGTGTTGCCACGTCTCTAAGGCTCGAATCAACGAATGGAGCTCCTTGTCATAAGTCGGATAGTTTAAGACGGCACCATTGAGTTTCTCGCTAAAATAGGCAATAGGCCGTCCATCTTGCATCAACACGGCTCCAATGCCTAAACCTGAGGCATCACATTCTAACTCGAAGGTTTTATCAAAATTAGGCAAAGCTAATAACGGTGCATGAGTTAGACAATCTTTAATTTTCAAAAAGGATTTTTCTTGTTCCTCTCCCCAAACAAAGTTGGAATTCTTACGAATAACTCCAGTCAAGGGTGCGGCTAAGGTGCTGAAGTTTGGCACGAATAGACGGTAAAAACTTGCTAATCCATGGAAACTTCAGACTTGGGAGACATTCGTCGGACGGGGCCATTCTTGGATCGCCTTGACCTTCTCTTGATCGACTTCAAGGCCCTCCGAACTAACAACGAAACCTAAAAACACAACCTTGTTAGTGCAAAATTCACATTTCTTTAAATTAGCATACAAAGTTTCTTTCCTCAATACTTCCAAAACAGCCTTCAAATGTAAAACATGATCATCTAAATTTTTACTATAAACTAATATATCATCGAAGTATACGACGCAAAATCTACCAATAAAAGGTCTTAGAACGTGATTCATAAGCCTCATGAACGTGCTTGGGGCGTTCGTTAAGCCAAATGGCATAACGAGCCATTCGTAAAGCCCATGCTTCGTTTTAAACGCAGTCTTCCATTAATCACCCTCACGCATCCGTATTTGGTGATAACCACTCTTAAGATCAATTTTTGAAAACAGACTTGCGCCACTTAGCTCGTCAAGCATATCATCCAATCGTGGTATAGGATGACGATACTTGATAGTTATCTTGTTTATAGCACGGCAGTCCACGCACGTCCTCCACGTTCCATCCTTTTTCGGGACAAGCAAAACAGGCACGGCGCATGGACTAAGGCTTTCGCGCACATAGCCCTTTTCAAGGAGTTCATTTACTTGCTTTTGTAATTCTTTCGTCTCTTCAGGATTGCTCCGGTAAGTAGGTCGGTTTGGAATCGCGGCTCCCGGCACAAGATCTATTTAGTGTTTGATTCCACGAATAGGTGGTAACCCACTCGGGATTTCTTCCGAGAATACGTCTCGAAATTCCTGCAACACAGACAAAATAGAAGAGGGCAACTTATCATCAAATTCGTTAGTGCCAAGCAAGCTCTCCTTGTACAAAAGAACCAATAATGGTTGTTTCAATAACATCGATTTTCGAACTTCTCTCTCTTTTACCAACAAATTCTTTTTTTCATTTTCATCACTCGTTTCTTTTTCTTTTGAATCACTCTCTCTTTTTTATCACTCATCTTTTTGTTTTTCTTCTTTTCTTCACTCTTTTCTTTATTCTTTTCATTTTTTTTGCTCTCTCTCGATTTCTTTTGATTTTTCAATCGAACTCCTCATTTTGAGTTGATCTTCATACACTTGTTTCGGTGATAATGGAGCTAACGTCACCATTCGTCCCATGTGTTTGAAAGAGTATCGGTTTGTATATCCGTCATGAATCGCTCGCTTGTCGAATTGCCAAGGCCGCCCCAAAAAAGATGCCCCGCATGCATTGGTACGACGTGACACATAACTTCATCTTGATACTTCCCAATTGTAAACGAAATCAACACTTGCTTCGTTACCTTCAATTCTCCACCATCGTTAAGCCATTGGAGTTTATACGGATGGGGATGTTTAATGGTGGCCAATCCGAGTTTCTCCACCATCATTGAACTTGCCACATTTGTACAACTTCCCCCATCAATTATAACGCAACAAATCTTACCTTGCACTTGACATCGCGTATGAAAAATGTTTTCGCGTTGTTGATCGTTTTCGGCACCTTGCAAAGTAAGGCTTCTCTTCACCACCAATATTTCTCCATTTTCGGCTTGTTCAACATCTTCTTCTTCTTCGGTTTGTTCAATGGCCTCCTTCTCTTGTTCACTTTCAGATTCAATCTCGCCATCGTCTCGAACAAACATCACATTCCGATTTGGACATTGGCTCGCGATGTGGCCCCTTCCAAGGCATTTGAAACATTTTATGTCTCGAGATCGACTTGGTTGGGCTTCCATCTTTCCTTTACTCGTTTCGGCAATCGGTTTGTTGAACTTGGTGGCACCACTTACTTCTTTGTTTTGGCTTGGTATGTCACGTTTGTTGGTCCCTTGCCCCCACCTAGGCATAGAAGAAGTGTTAGAGAAAGTTCGTGACGTACCTTTTCTTTTTAGTTGTTTTTCGACCTTTATGGCCATATGGACCATATCAATAACCTCAACATAGTGGTGTAGTTCGACGATATTTGCGATATCTCAGTTAAGGCCGGTGAAAAATCGAGCCATGGTGGCTTCTCGATCTTCCTCCACATCGGCGCGGATCATGGCCACTTCCATTTCTTTGTAATAATCCTCCACGCTTCGTTGGCCTTGAGTTAAGCTTTGGAGCTTTTGATACAACTCCCGGTGATAGTAAGCAGGAATAAAACGCTTTCTCATTATTGCTTTCATTTCTGCCCATGTAGACACGGGACGTTCTCCATTGCGTCTTCGGCTCAACGTGAGTTGATCCCACCATATTATGGCATAGTCGGAGAATTCTATAGCAGCTAACTTCACCTTTTTGCTTTCTGAGTAATTGTGGCACTCGAAAACTAATTCCACCTTCTTCTCCCATTCAAGATAGGCCTCGGGATCCGATCTTCCTTGAAAAGCAGGAATCGCCATTTTAATATTCTTTAAATCATCATCGGGCCTCTCTCGATCTCTTTGTTCTCGTGCTCGATGACCTCGTCTCCTTGCACTTTGTCGTGAACCTCGATCACTTTCATCGTCACTTTGTTCATATAGATCATTTGCATGTTGCCATGGACGTTCTCGCTCTCTTCTCGGAATAGGAGGGGTGTTCGCACGTTGGCTTTGTTCCTCCATTTGTTCCATTCGTTCATTGAGAGAATCGAATTGAGGTTGGAACAGACGAGAGATTTCTCGTACGATTGCTTGGACTTGGAGATCGGGCACTCCACCTCCGAGAACGTTTCTCCTCGGTTGAAGGTTTACTCCTCCACCAGCAGCATTCGAAGCTCCTCCACTTGTTGCTCGACGATCCGGACTCCTAGACATGTTTAAAATAAGAACAAAATATTTCCTCACCACAAAAACCTCACAAATTCGCTCACAAGAAAAAAATTCACTCCTCTCGTGTTTCACTCTATTTTCGGCTTTTATCTTGATGTACTCTCTTGCCTTTTACCTCTCAAATCCAACTCTCAATATTCTGAAAAGCTACCTTAGACTTATCCCACTTGTGGGTCAGCTTCAAAGGCTAAACAAAGGAAAATCGTATGGTTTAGGGTAGGCTCGAAAGAAAGAAAGGTTTAAAGATGTGGCGTATAAAATGAATTCACGAATTAAAATTTTTTTTTAATAGTGTGAAATTTCACTCAAAGGGGTATAAAAGGGTGTATAATATGATTTCGGAAAAATTTTTGTTGAAATGTTTCCAGACTCTTTTTTTTTTACGGATATTTCACGTTCTTTTCGTACGCACCTAGACCGTATGCAATTTTTTTTTTTGCAATTTTTTTTTATCAATTTTTTTTTAACTTTTTTTTTTTCGAAGCTACGATTTACGTACCTAATTTAGCTAGCTCTGATACCAACTGATACGAGCTCGTTTCGGATGTAAAGACGAGTCGTAATCTTTCCCGATCGAAATTAGGTAGTGTCGGAATTGAATCAAATTCAAGTCTTGGTGTTTGAAGTTGGATGGCTTTAGGAACAAAGGAGTTTGATGGGTTGTTGTTTGCTGGGTAATTCGATGAAACAAGATCGAACCCTTATTATCAAATAAGGACCCGGGCTTAAGGTTTCAAAGAAAGAAATGGAAATAGGATAAAAACCGAGACCCTCTATTTAGCAAAATAGGAACCTACGGTATGAAGAACGCCACACCAATGGGTGATAAGTTCGAACAAAGTCAGATTGACGCCACTCGTTGAAGATAAGTCAATTTGAGCTTTGGAGAATAAAGAGAGTGAATTTCTCACTAAAATTATATTTCATTCAGAAATTTGGCAAAAAGTCCTTTTACAAGAAATTCAAGAACTATTTATAGCTTAAGTGACTAGTAGCCGAATAGTCAAGTTCAATACTTAAAAACTAAGTAAACATTGAACTAATTTTGAGCTAAGATCCATGAATGGTCTTGAATCAAGGTTCGGCTGAATATAGACCAAGGAAGAGCTTCAACGAACTTGGAAAATTGGCAGCAGCTACATTCGGCCAATGGAGTTTAATAAGGTCAATAATGAAGCAACTCTTGCTGAAAAATTACCATCATTAATTAGCAACTTGAACAGTCATTTGGAAGTGTGAATGGACGGTTTTGAATGACCATAAGGTGTGAACATCATGAACCGAATAGCCACAATGTACCCAGCAATGTGAAGGAAATAAATGGCAGCTTTGGAGAATGGAAAGTCATCTCTTTTGGCCGAATGGTCACTTAGAGAACTTCAACAATCAGCACACCATCTTTAATATAGTCCATGCATGTATCATTTGGTGCATTGAACCCAACATGCATGCATCTTCACATCCATTGAATCTTCATGCATGAATCTGCCCAATGAATCTTCAAATTCGGCTGTACCTAAAAACACACATGAACTTAATTAATTTCAATCAAATTAAGCTGAACTAAGTAAATTCATAATGTGAAAATCCTAATTTAACATTGAAACAACTTAAATATTAATAAAGCATGACACAAATTCGGTTGAACAGATTTAAGACATGTAATAATTTAGACAAACTAAACGAAATCAAGACATCTTTAATGTAACTAAATTAAGACATATTAAACACTTATATTAAATAAAAACATATTAATAAGCTGTAATAAGACTTAATTAAATGCTTATTTAAATGGTTTAAAATCCAGCAGCAATTTAATTAGCTAGAACGAATTCAACTTCAAAGAAGTTGAAAATATTCAGCTCGTCTTTAAGCTCTTTGCTTTCATTTTCCTCAATCCGTTCCACCAATGCTAAAATAGCAACTTTAAATCGTTTAGCTCTAGCTCGCGTTATTGGACCAATGGGCAGCTTAATAGCTTCTTGTTCGTTCTCCATTTGGTTCGTAGGCAAGCTCACATCACTTTGACTCATGCATGGTTTTCCTCGGTCAAATGGGATGGAAGATGTCACACAAACCTGAAAAATTCTTACCACAGCCAATAAAAAGAAACTCAAAGGAGTCAAATTCAAATGTGTTCAATAGTTCATAAAATATTCATTCAATCGAACATATGCCAAAAATCTCAATTGGACAAAGCAAGCATACATAAATTTATCAAAGAGTTTTGTTAGACCATCGTTACAAACATGAAAACTAAGTTGGATCAAGGGATAATTGGTTGAAAATGATGGTAAGCACTTAAACACATTATTCCTCATCCAAAACATTTTAATTTCTTTAATCGAATATAGTAACTCATTTGGTCCTTTGTCTTGCTCATGCAAGGTATGCCATGGCCACAGGTATGCTAACTCTTTCTTTTGTTTTTGAACAACATGAGGGTTGTCTCCAAATTCCAACATAATAATCACATCATTACAATGCCAAAAGGAAAAATCCATCACATCACAATATAAATAATTTCCAAACAACAAATCAATGGAATTTTCAACTTCAATCGAATTGAGCAAAGATATTTGAAATTTTTCAGATGACTTACCTTGACGAATATGAAGAGAAGACAATTGAGGATTGGGTTTACCTTTCTCAGTCAAAATGAATCTTCTCTCTTTGGATAGATAACGTAAGACAAACCTATTACTTCGATAAATTTGAATAGGTGGTGACGCACCATGACATGTCTTGCTCCTCGAGGGGTGGAATTCACAAAAATAAGACGGGTTAGTATTATCGAAAACTATGGACTTAAATGGAAAAGGAAAGTTACCATGGAAATTTGATTCAATTCCAAAAACATAGGTTGGCCTTACCTTCTCGAAATGAAACAAAAATTTCAAATGTGGCCAAACAAGGTGATTAGTAAATGAATCAAAATTGAAACCCAAATCATTGAATTTCACCTTCTTATCAAAAATTCGAACTTCAAGCAAACATAATTTCAATGTAAATGATGCAAAGCGCTTAATGTTTCCATAAAATGAATTCATGTAGCAAATACCAGGCTTGAACACACGAACTTGATTAGGAATTCCAACAAGCAACATATTAGAAGAAGATATAATCAACTCACCACACGAATTATATTTCACTAGTTTAAACACACATGTTGAATTGACAAAACCTAGCATACCAATATGCAAAGGTTCATGCTTCAAGAGTATCAATCGGGAATGTAAATCACTACATGGAAATTTCGCACAAAAACTCAAAGATTGTTCATGAAGAACACAATTGCAAATATCATGTGAAGATCTTTTAACATGGATGCCAAACAAAGAATTTTTAACGAACATGCAACTTTTCAAACAGGCAGATTTATCACAAATCAATTGAGCAGGCATATTTAAACATAAAGATTTAACACATGAGTTCAAAAAGTTTGCAGGGTCAAACACATGAGAATTTTTACGTGACAGACTTTGATCAAACATGTTCAAAATTTGCTTAGGGAAAACTAATCCAATGTTCTCAACAAATTTGCCAATGTAGTAATCGTCATAAAAAAAACTGTATATGGCACCTTTTAAAACAAAATCGTTAACAACAGTAAGTGAACAAAAATTATCCAAATCAAGTGACTTTGATTCGATAAACAAAGAATCCTTACCTTCCTTACCTTCAATCGCAAGTGGGTGGTAGTCATTCGCGAACTTACCTTTTTCGAACAACCTAAAACACCTCTCGTTTGGAAGGTAATGTAGATGGAATTGGTCGCACAAACTTCTAGGAACCTGAAAAGTTAACTCACAAGAAGATCGAACAGGTGGGTTAGTAGAAATAATCCTCACTTGCTCACTTGTTTTCTCACTCGATTCTTTTGTTTCAATTTCTTTTTCATCTTCTTTTTCACTCTCAAATTTCTTTTCATTTTCTTTTTCATTTTCTTTTTGCTTTTCAAAGGCTTTTTCAAAGGCTTTTTCAAAGGCTTTTTCAAGTTCTCTCAAGATTCGCTTATTTTCTCTCTTACTTGCCTCTTGCCTCTCTTTTCTTTTTATTTCATTTTCTTTTTCTTCTCTTGCTTTTTCTTTTTCTTTTCTTTTCTTTGTTTTCTCTTTACAAGAATGTACAAAAGAACGATGAGAATACAAATCTTGTTCGAAAGATGAAGAACTATTTGCATATGATTCACAATCAAAACTTCGTGAAGAATACTCCGGGTAAGATTTCTTTGAAGATCTAGTAGGAGTATGTCTTTCTCTTCGAATGCCATCTTGGAATGAATCAAAATCGTAATCGGCTTCTCGTCTTCTCAAATTTCTTGATGAAAAGGACTTTCGATCGAAGTCACTTCTCGAATTCGCTGATGAATATGCATCATAGTATAAATCTCTTTGTCTCGAAGTAGATGGCAAAAAGGAATCACAATAGGAACTTTTTCTTAAGTAGTAGTCGGGGGTATATCTCCGTGGGGTTCTTGGTTCCGTTTTACGACTTGAAGAAACTCGATCACTTTGGTCTCGTTTAGTCGCCATTCTTCGCTTTTCTTGAACCAAATATTGGTATTCCGATTCGGTGAACTCTTCGTATGACATGATTTTTGTTGCTAAAAAGAAAATGTTAGATCACAAAACAAAATAAAAAAAAATGAAGTACCTCACCACAAACCTCACAATTTCGCTCGGAAAGAAAATTGGATAACACTCCACTCGTGTTTACACTTGTCTAATGGCTTTTGCTCGCTCTAATGTACTCACCACTCGTGCCTTTTTCCGCTCGTCTCACTCTCGTGAATTCGTAATTTGTTTCAAGAAGACTTATTGCGGCTTAGAGGGTCGGCTTCAAATGGGTTACAAGGGATAACGTCGAGTGTAGGGTAGGCTAAACAAAGAAAATAAAAATCAAAGTATGTGTGGCGTTTTGGGGGGGGTAGAGGGAATGGTAGAATGAATGGATGCTTGAAAGCAACAAGAAATAATAACAAAATAAAACTCACAAGACTTTTCACTCTTTTTTTTATACTTCGATTTTTCGATTTTTTTTAAATTTTTTTTTCGATTTTTTTTCAATTTTTTTTTCAAATGTCCTCTTCTCTTTTTTTTTTCAATTACAATATGCTGAAATATAAAGGAAGTAGAAAAAAATTACAACCTAATTTTTTTTTACATTACGAACCTACTCCGAGCTTGGTACGAACGTCGGCACTCCTCGTTTTAGTAGCTCTGATACCAAATGATGTGATCCGGCTCGGTTGATTGAGTCGATTCACTTGATTGCCCGATCGTCGACGAGGAATAGTTGAGTTATCGGAAATAGGATGAAATAAGGCTAAAGATGCGGAAGCTTTCAAATGGTTTTAAAGGTTGGCTAAGGTGATGGTAAATTTATAAGGGTAGTAGGCTCGATTTAAGTATAAAAATAAGAAAAATGGAAGTTGATAAATGAAGGCTCGGTTTTGTAAAAAAAAGATATTATAGTTGGGTAAAATCTAGGATAGTCGGTGGGATGGATAAATGAGCTTAAACACCAGAAACGATTCAACACTAAAAGTGTCACCCCGATTTCTATTCGGTTCAAGGTGGGATTGCGGAATTGTAGAAGGTTGAACGCCACACCAAAGCAAGGTAATAAGTTCAAAAGAGAACGATAGATGCTACTAGCACGCTAGATAAGTCAGATCGAAACTCGTACGAATTTAGAGAGGAGAAAACTCACTCTTTGAACAAAGTTCATTCAAATGATCAAAAGTCAAAAGTCCTTTACAAATGAAAGAAAACAAATATTTATAGGCACATAGATGACCATTCAAATTCGGCATCTAGGTGTTCACACAATAATAAAAACGTTCACACTAATGTATTAAAATAGTTCATAAATTCGGCAGATTCATGCACTAGCTGAATGGACACTTTCTTCCCCCTTAGTTTGTGCATGAATGCTTAGTCATAAAGAAAGGCTTCAAGTGACTTGTATGTGCACCAAAAGGTTGCATTCATCTCCTTGGGACGTTCATGCACTTGTATGGACCATGTATCTTCATAATTAAACACTTTAATGGCATGTAAGTTCATAAATGGTAGCATGAACCTAGTAAATTCGTTCTCCCCTTTGTGCATGCACTTAATTCAATCAATGTGTTGAATTATTGAGTTAATTCCTTCCCTTGGACGTTCTTGAACCCATCCATGCATGTGTAGTAGCCTATAGGTCAATTCAAAGTGTGAACATGCTCAAGGAGCTCTATGGTCAACATAGGATTAGTTAGCAGCTACTTCTTGGCCGAATAAGTGCCTTGGAAAGTTAAGAGACAGCCACCATACATGTACTTAAGCCATTCATGCATTCTATCATCCCATGCATTTGATCCATTCATGGACTAGCCTTTAATGTCCATACATGCATTCGACACATGCATGAATTTGTAGAAACATTGCATCTAGCCGTACATGCACCAGCATTTAATACTTCTTCATTCATGAGTGTGGAATGCCCAAAAGAGATGTTTCTTCATTCATACATTGTACCGTCCAAAGGAATGTACCTACATGAAATAAACAAGTCATTAAGACATCTCATGAACACTTATAAATTCGGCATGATGTGAACACATTAATGTCATGCATTAATTCAGCTATGTGAACATAATCAATTTATATAATGACAATGATATATTAATAAAAAATATTAATATAAGACAAGTTTAATGCTTAAATGAATATGTGCAAATTTTATTTAATGTATTAAAGACAAAACCGAGTTTAAAGTAAAATGAGCTAAGTTTTAGCTCGTGAGCTAAAGTTGAGCTAAGGTTTAGCTCGTAAGCTAAATATGAGCTAGGAGTGAGCTCGGTTTAGCTCAGGCAAGTTGGATCGAGCTTGAATAAGCTGGATTTGAGCTAGACGGAGCTCGTGGAGCTGGAAACGAGCTGGGATCAGCTTGCCAACATGTCAATGCTCGGCTTGACAGACTTGCTCGATGAAGTTCGCGGGGCGTGCTCGTATCAGCTCCCACAATCAAAAAGATTGTTAAAACTACTTCCAAAGAAAACTCAAGAGAAAATTCTTGGAGAAAACTCAAAGAGAATTTTCACTCAACAAAATCTAATTTTGATATGAGACGCACGCGGACCAAGATTGAGTTGCCAAGTCACGAGAAACTCCTACGAAAGATCCTAGACGAACAGATCTGAAATCAAAAACAAAGATTAAGATTAAACCGAATCAGATTTGAATTTAAAATTCCCAAATTCAATTAAAAGAGCAGCAAGAAGAAAAGAAATAGAATCGATGAATCAAACGAAATTGAGAAGAAAGAAAAGATGCGAATCTGCCAAGGAATTGATTTGGCCAAGAATGCCCAATTTCCAGCAATCAATTGATTCCCAAATTGAAAGAAATCCAATCGGCCAAACCCTAGGAATTGGGGATTTTTGGGTTCGAATGGGTGCTGCCAATAGGAGAACAACTAAAACGATGAGATCTTGAGTTTAATCAATGCTGGAAAACAAACAAGAACAGCAAAATATTAGATGAGAAATCGGCACAAGTATAAGCAAAGAAAAGTAAAGAAAGAAATCGAAAACAGGAAGAATTAAAGGATAAGTCCTAAAGATCCTTGAAATCCCGAAAGATTTCACAAATCTCTTCAAACGGCTCTAATCTCCCCTCCAAAGAATATCGATGGCAAGAAGAAGGTTGAAGATGGCTCCCACAATCAAAAGATTGTTAAAACAACTTCTAAAGAAAACTCAAGAGAGAATTCTTGGAGAAAACCCCAAAGAAAATTCTGCACTCAACAAATCTGAAATTTGATAGAAAAAATAATAATAAGATGTTTTTACAAAGGGTGGCTGGCCAATGCTTATATAGGCCTCTAACAAATCCTAATCTCACAAGTAACTAATAAAAAATTAAACCTAATTAATAAAATAACAAGGTAAATTTGGCCATGCACTTATATGGGCTGTTTTGGGCCGAATTTGATACGACCATGCCCCGGGCACACTTTTGGATCAGCTCCCTAAGCATTGTTTGCAAATCCATGCGAGCTGAATTAGTTCAATTTCATTTCGTTAAGCTCCGTTTAGCTCGTTTCCAGCTCACTCGAGCTCAAGTCAACTCACTCAAGCTCAATTCAGCTCAATCTTAACCCAATGAGCTTATTTTTAGCTTTCTTTAGCTTGCATTTATTTTGCTGAAATAAACCATTTAATTTGTCATTAGTTAAATTAGTTGTTTATCTTAAGTTAGTTAATTTGTTAAAATATGGACAAATAATTAATTAAGTGTTTTAATTATATCTAAATTAAATACTTAATTAATTATGATGTTTTAAATATGTCTAAAATTGTTAATATGTATGGCCAAATTTAATGTGCAAATTATCGAGTTCATATGCTGCTAATTTAATGTGTTAGAAATGCATTTAACTTGCTGATTTAATTTGCTGCAGGTTCATGAACGGATTGGTGCAATGTATGGGAGTGTGCATGCACAATTGAGGTTCAATGGATGGCATTTAAAGGAGCACATGCATTTGGGACGTTCATGCAAGAGGGAGTTGCTGAAAGTTTATGTATTTGAAGATTCATGGATCATATTTATGGGGGAAGTACATGGGACATTTCATGCATGATTCATGCATTTTCAAGATGACCATTCAAGTATTTTAGGCACATTAATGCCTCATTCAGCCAAGGGAGATGTAGGATCATTAAAGAGCTGCACATTCATGGAATTATGGAGATTCTTCAAGGCTAAGGATGCATGAATGCATCAAGTGAAGCATCATGATGGTTCGGCCAATTCATGTACCATCTTCAAGCATGAACTGGATTTTAATGCTATTTGTGAGAACATGTTAAATACCTGTGTGAACAGAATTTAAGTTAGTGTGAACAACATAGTTGCCGAATATCAATAGGCATTTTAGGCTTATAAATAGCTTACTTGTTTATTGTAAAAGGTTACAGAATTTGATTATTGAAAACTTGATTGTGAGGTTTCCTCCTATCCTATTTCGTACGAGTCTCGTTCTGACTTATCTAGCTCGTTAGTGGCGTCAACCCGACTTCTTGAACTTATCACCATCCTGGTGTGGCGTTCATCCACCTTTTTATACCTTTGGTTCCTACCTCTCTATAGGTAACGGGTCAAGGCCCATCTTCGACAATCCATTTAATCCACCTTGAGCAATATAAGTCCCGGGGCAATACTTCATATAGTATTGAATCGTTCTTCGGTTGAGTTCTATTTTTCCATTCCATTTTAACTATTAAATTATAAACAATATTTCTTTATTTCACCGAGCCTATCAAACATCTATCCAAACCATCTTTTGAACCCATTTTCTCAACTTCCGCTATAAAAAATCATCTAACTCCATCTATCTTCAAAATCGAACAAACTTCTTGTCGACGATCGGGCAATCAAGTGAATCGACTCAATCAATCGAGCCGGATCACATCATTTGGTATCAGAGCTACTAAAACGAGGAGTACCGATGTTCATATCAAGCTCGGAATAGGTTCGTAACGTAAAAAAAGTCAAAAAAAAATCAAAAAAAATTGAGTTGGAATTTAATTTTTTTCTCTTCATTGTATTTTGTTTACTATTGTATTGGATTTAAAAAAAAAGAGAAGAAATTCAGAAAAAAATTTCAAAAAAAAAGGAAAAAAAAGAAGTGACAAAAAAATCGAGTTAAAAAAAAAGAAAGAAAAAAAAGTGAAAAGTCTTGCGAGTTTTTATCATTATCACTTATTACTCCGATCATCAAGTTTCCCTTCCTACCATTATTTACCCATCCCAACGCCACACTTTAAATCAATTTTCTTCTTTATTCAGCCTACCCTACACCCGACATTATCCCTTGTAACCCATTTTGAAACCGACCCTCAAGCAGCAAATTAAGTCTATCGAGATGAATTACGAATTTGTGAGACGAGGTCGAGTGGTAAAAGGCAAGAGAGCGTGAGTTCATTCGAAAAAAAAGCCTAAAAGAGAGTTCAAACACGAGTGAGTGAATTTTTCTTTTTGAGCGAACTTGAGAGATTTGTGGTGAGAATTATTTTTCTTTCTAATTTAACTTTTGTTTTCTAATATTTTGTTGAAGCATGTCTGAAGAATTTTTTGAATTTGAATTCCAAAGGTGGAGACAAGAAATGCAAAGGATAATGCGATCTGAATTTCGACAATTCGACAAAGATAAAGAAGATTTGACACCTACTATTGTTGACATCAAGATTAGTGCAATCCTTCAAAGATTGGAAAATGAACCACAATGTGAAGATATGTTTCACACGCGTTTCCGTGTCCACAATAAAGTTTGTTGCCTCATTATTGATGGTGGAAGTAGGTCAAACATGGCTAGTATTCGAACGGTAAAAAAACTTGGCTTGGCCACTACCAAGTATCCACGACCCTATCAACTGCAAGGACTTGGTGTTGAAGGCAAATTTGAAGTTACTCAACAAATGCGTGTTGCATTTTCCATCGGAAGATACCAAGATGAAGTCCTTTGTGATGTTGTGCCTATTCAAGTCTGCCATTTGTTGCTAGGAGAACCATGGCAATCGGATCGCAAGGTCATTCACGATGAACGTACCAATAGGTATTCCTTCAAGCATCAAGGAAGGAAAATCACTTTAGCGCCGCTCACACCGGAACAAGTGCAAGAAGACCAATTCAAAATGAAGCAATCCATTGAGCGAGAAAAGGAGAAAGAGATTGAAAAAGAAATTGAAAGAAAACAAAAAGAAAACGAAAAAGAAAAAGAAATCGAAAAAGTGAGAGAAAAAGAAAATGAAGAACAAGAAATTGAAAAAGAAAGAAAAGACAATGAGTTAGAAAAAAAATGAGAGAAAAGGAGGCAAAAGAGCAAGAAAAAGTGAGGAATTTGTTTACTAAACCACATGAGAATTTGTCTTGTTTTGTTTCCTCTTTTCAGGTCTCCGAAAGGCCAAGTGACGATAATTTTCAACTCCAATACCTCTCGAAGGAGAGAAGGTTCATTTTGGCTGAAAAAGGTAATGTTCTCAACGATCCTAGTTCGCCTATGCCAAAAGGTAAGCAAGGTATGAATGTTGAAAATTTTAAAGCACTTCTGCCTTACTCGATTGTTGATGGACACACTGTTGATGATTTGGTCTTTAGAAAGAATCTGAACTTTGACGTGGCTATTTGTCATTCTTTGATTGATGACGATCCATTTGTTTTGTCTAATGATAAGAAGATTCTTGCTTTTGAAAAATATCATTTTGATGGTATTGGTTGTTTATCTTTAACTTGCAATGGAATGCATGTTTTGGATGCGCAAGATGAAAGTCCATATAAAATGTTAATTCTCACTGATCATGTTGAAAAGGAATGGAAATGTATTGATGAATACACCATTGGCAAGATTTTTGATGAAGAGCGAATAAATCAGCACCAACAAAATCTGGAATTGTGTGATCAAAAGTTGACATATCATCTGCTTGGTTGTGTTGATCATGTGGATTATTAATTTTTGGTGTGAAATTTCCATGTTTTTGTAAATCTTTTCGAATGAAATTTAAAGGGTTTGCTTGTTTGAATTTGAGTATGTTAACACCCTCGTTGTTTAATTTGTGTAAATTGTTGGAGATAAAAGGACTCTTTTTGCCATTTGGATCGAGTAGTCAAAATCATGTCTTTAATCCTGGAGTTTGCTATTATGAATCATCCATGAAAGAAAGCAAGCATCGTAAAATTTGTTTGAATGAATGTGTAAACAATCTTTGTTTGTATGATACTTTGTCTTTAAGTTTGAAAATGAGCCATGTGAATCTTGTTGGTTTGTTAAGTCAAAATCAAAATTTTGTTTTCGGTGGATGTTCTCAACTGTGGACTAAAAGAGCCGAACATGTTTTGAATGATAATGATTTTGAGTTGCTTAGTGCTCTTTCTATGAAGTCGGTCATGAAATTGCCAAATCAAATTGAAATGGCAAGAGAAAATTTTGTCTTTGACCCCGGTGAACACCATTCTATATCATTGCCTAAGGTAATCGAACCATGGAAAGTTGACTTCCAAAACCATAGCTATCAAATGCCTTGTGATTTATGTTTGTTTCCATCGAAGAAAAAGGTAAGAACGATTTCTATTTTCGACCCCGGTATTGGATTATTTGTTCAAACTGTGAATCAAATCTCAAAAAGTTCTATTGTCTTTAATCTTCATCATGTCACTAATTCGTTTTATTCTTTTAAAGGTGACAATGTGAAGTGGTACCCTCCTAAAGAGGGAGGGCATGCGAATGAGCTTCTTTTGATCCGAGTTAATTGTGGCTTTCAGAATCTTCAACGATTTTTCGCGAGTAAATGGCCCGATTTGGGGACAAATCGCTTTAAAGAGGGAGGGGATGATACGACCATGCCCCGGGCACACTTTTGGATCAGCTCCCTAAGCATTGTTTGCAAATCCATGCGAGCTGAATTAGTTCAATTTCATTTCGTTAAGCTCCGTTTAGCTCGTTTCCAGCTCACTCGAGCTCAAGTCAACTCACTCAAGCTCAATTCAGCTCAATCTTAACCCAATGAGCTTATTTTTAGCTTTCTTTAGCTTGCATTTATTTTGCTGAAATAAACCATTTAATTTGTCATTAGTTAAATTAGTTGTTTATCTTAAGTTAGTTAATTTGTTAAAATCTGGACAAATAAATAATTAAGTGTTTAATTATATCTAAATTAAATACTTAATTAATTATGATGTTTTAAATATGTCTAAAATTGTTAATATGTATGGCCAAATTTAATGTGCAAATTATTGAGTTATATGCTGCTAATTTAATGTGTTTGAAATCCATTTAACTAGCTGATTTAATTTGCTGCAGGTTCATGAACGGATTGGTGCAATGTATGGGAGTGTGCATGCACAATTGAGGTTCAATGGATGGCATTTAAAGGAGCACATGCATTTGGGACGTTCATGCAAGAGGGAGTTGCTGAAAGTTCATGTATTTGAAGATTCATGGATCATATTTATGGGGGAAAATACATGGGACGTTTCATGCATGATTCATGCATTTTCAAGATGACCATTCAAGTATTTTAGGCACATTAATGCCTCATTCAGCCAAGGGAGATGTAGGATCATTAAAGAGCTGCACATTCATGGAATTATGGAGATTCTTCAAGGCTAAGGATGCATGAATGCATCAAGTGAAGCATCATGATGGTTCGGCCAATTCATGTACCATCTTCAAGCATGAACTGGATTTTAATGCTATTTGTGTGAACATGTTAAATACCTGTGTGAACAGAATTTAAGTTAGTGTGAACAACATAGATGCCGAATATCAATAGGCATTTTAGGCTTATAAATAGCTTACTTGTTTGTTGTAAAAGGTTACAGAATTTGATTATTGAAAACTTGATTGTGAGGCTTCCTCCTATCCTATTTCGTACGAGTCTCGTTCTGACTTATCTAGCTCGCTAGTGGCGTCAACCCGACTTCTTGAACTTATCACCATCCTGGTGTGGCGTTCATCCACCTTTTTATACCTTTGGTTCCTACCTCTCTATAGGTAACGGGTCAAGGTCCATCTTCGACAATCCATTTAATCCACCTTGAGCAATATAAGTCCCGGGGCAATACTTCATATAGTATTGAATCGTTCTTCGCTTGAGTTCTATTTTTCCATTCCATTTTAACTATTAAATTATAAACAATATTTCTTTATTTCACCGAGCCTATCAAACATCTATCCAAACCATCTTTTGAACCCATTTTCTCAACTTCCGCTATAAAAAATCATCTAACTCCATCTATCTACAAAATCGAACAAACTTCTTGTCGACGATCGGGCAATCAAGTGAATCGACTCAATCAACCGAGCCGGATCACATCAGAATTTTACATGTAATGCTCCTAAAGATTAAAAAATTAAATTAAACAAGTAAGATGTTTACAAATTGGGCCCTTTGACATTTTGGCCTGATTTTCAACTAAGTATGAAGAAATTTCTTGATTGGGCTGGATTTTGGTTATTGGGCCTCGCCTTCAAGAATTTGGGCTCGTGATCCATCTCCTACCAAAATTGGGTCGTTGACGCTCGTAATGGAGATCCAATGCGTTTTGGCTGCAAGATTTGGTTTCTTGGACCAAGATTTCCAAGATTTGAAATCTTGATTTTCTTAATTCTTGAAATCTCTTTGAACAGCAAAATTGGGCCAAGATTCGATTTCTTGATTTTCTTGAAAACAAGAAAGTGAATCTTGATTTTCTTGTTCTCTCGTGTATGCATCTAAGGCCTTGCTAACAAGCTCTTGAATGGTCCCATTTAGTTTGGACCGCATTTGTCGGGCCTTTGATCTCATTATTGGGCCTTGTGGCAATTTGAGCCCATCACGTTCTTGAACTTGGATTGGGCCTTTATGACTCGTATCATTCCCCTTCCTCAAAAAGATTCGTCCTCGAATCTAAAAAATCAAATGGGGACAAGTCAGCCACATTAAAAGTAGAACTTACATTGTACTCACCAGGTAGATCAATTTTATAGGCATTATCGTTGATCCACTCGAGTACTTGGAAAGGCCCATCGCCCCTTGGGTCCAACTTAGTCTTCCTTTTTGTAGGAAATCGTTCTTTCCTCAAATGGACCCAAACCCAATCTCCGGGTTCTAGTACAACCCGTTTGCGCCCTTTGTTTGCTTTGTTGGTGTTGGCGTCATTTGTTTTGGCTATTCGCTGTCTAGCCTTCTCATGTAAGGATTTCACCAACTCAGCTTTCTGTTCGCCATCTAAATTCATAACGTGTTCAAGAGGTAATGGCGCAAGATCAAGTACTGTTAGTGGGTTAAAACCATAAACAAGTTCAAATGGGGAATAACCAGTTGTAGAATGAATAGATCTATTATATGCAAATTCAACAAATGGTAGGCATTCTTCCCAATTTCTAATGTTCTTTCCCACAACAGCTCGTAATAAAGTCCCTAAGATTCGATTAACTACTTCAGTTTGACCATCAGTTTGGGGGTGACATGTAGTAGAATAAAGCAATTTAGTACCAAGCTTACCCCACAATACCTTCCAAAAGTGGCTAAGGAATTTGACATCTCTATCAGAAACAATTGTTTTAGGGATGCCATGAAGTCTTACCACTTCTTTAAAGAATAAGTCTGCCATATGTGTAGCATCATCTGTTTTGTGACAAGGAATAAAATGTGACATCTTTGAAAACCTGTCAACAACAACAAATATACTATCTCTTCCTTTTTTGTTCGAGGCAAACCTAAAATAAAATCCATGGATAAATCTACCCACGGTGAAGTAGGAATCGTAGAGGAGTGTAAAGGCCATGAGGCATTACCTTAGATTTTGCTTGTTTGCATGTAATGCACTTGGAACATACCTTTTCCACATCCTTCTTCATATGTGGCCAATGGAAGTGTTCTTGCAATATGTCTAGTGTTTTGGCCACTCCAAAATGTCCCATTAATCCCCCACTATGGGCTTCATGAATCAACAATTCTCTCATGGAACACTTTGGTATGCATAACCTGTTTAAACGAAAAAAAAGCCATCTACAAGATAAAATTTTTCAAAAGCAGTATGTCCACAATTCTTATAGATATGGCTGAAATCAGTATCATCATCATATAACTCTTTAATATGTTCAAACCCTAAGACTTTAGCATTCAATGTAGTTATTAAAGTATATCGTCTAGACAAAGCATCTGCGACTACATTATCTTTACCTGTTTTATATTGAATCACATAAGGGAATTTTCAATGAATTCTACCCATCGGGCATGTCTTTTACTCAACTTACCTTGTCCCTTTAACCATTTAAGAGACTCATGATCTGTATGTATGACAAACTCATTAGGCAGCAAATAATGTTGCCATACTTGAAGTGCACGAACTAATGCCAATAGTTCTTTGTCATAAGTCGAGTAATTTAACTGTGCACCGTTCAATTTCTCACTAAAATAAGCAATAGGTTGCTTATCTTGCATTAAAATGGCGCCGATTCCAATTCCTGAAGCATCACACTCAAGTTCAAAAGTTTTAGCAAAATCAGGTAATTTAAGCAAAGGAGCAGAACATAACTTAGCTTTTAGAGTTTGAAAAGCTTTTTCTTGGGTTTCACCCCATTTGAAACCCACTGTTTTCTTTATAACTTCAGTCAATGGGGCAGCAATAGTAGAGAAATCTTTCACAAATCGTCTATAAAAACTGGCTAAACCATGGAAAGATCTCACCTCAGTTACCGATTTAGGAGTCGGCCACTCCTTAATTGCCTTAACTTTGTCCTCGTCGACATGAATACCTTGAGCACTAACTATGAAACCTAAGAATATTAGTTTATCACAACAGAATGTGCATTTATCAAGGTTGGCAAATAATCTTTCAGTTCGTAGAATATCCAAAACGGTTCGAACATGGAAAACATGATCATCTAATGACTTTGAGTAAATTAACATATCATAAAAGTAAACTACTACAAATTTACCCAAATGTAGCCTCAAAACATGATTCATTAATCTCATAAATGTACTAGGTGCATTAGTAAGGCCGAAAGGCATAACTAACCATTCATACAATCCAAATTTTGTTTTAAAGGCTGTTTTCCATTCATCCCCTTCCCTCATTCGAATTTGATGATAACCGCTTTTTAAATCAATTTTTGTAAATATTATTGAACCATGTAATTCATCAAGCATATCATCAAGTCTAGGGATTGGGTGTCGATACTTTACCGTTATCTTGTTGATTGGGCGACAATCAACACACATACGAAACGTACCATCTTTCTTTGGCACCAATAAGACAGGAACAGCACAAGGACTTAGTGATGTGATCTCAATCGCATCATGTTGTGGCACCACTCGTTGCTATCATGATTGGCCTAAACACGAGGGCCCCAAGTGCAAGATGAAGCTCAATCTCAACTCAACAAGCTCAATCTTAGTTTTTCCCAGCTCGATTTAGCTCACATGAGCTTAATTTAGCTCGTTTGAGCTCAATTTAGCTTACTTTAGCTCGTTTGAGCTTGGCTTAAGTTTATTTCAACTCATTTATTTTAATGTCTGAATAAATTAAGTAATTTATTAATTTAGTTTAAATTACTACAGCTCATAATTATGTTTTGACTTATTACATGTTTTAAATGTGTCTTGGCCAAATTTAATATGTCTTGTTAAGACTTTATTAAATTTGTCTAATTTAATTTATGTTTAATTAGTGTGTCTAAATTATATTAATGTTTGTTCAGCTGAATTTTATGTGATTTAATTTTGGTTCATGTGTTTTTGTAGGTGAGCTGAATTTGGAGAGTAATTAAACAAGGTTCATGCATGATAGGTTCAATGTATGGGACGGTGCATGTAAGGCCTCTTTCAATGAATGGTGGCTTATCCATTTGGCTCCCCAAGGCACCTATTTGGCCAAAAGGTGTCCAGCAATTTAAAGCACAAGCTTGGCCGATCGTATTCCCAAGGCAGCATCTAAGCCATTCACACCTCAATTTGACCAATCAGCTCCTATACATGTATGGGTGGATTCATGAACGTCCAAAGGGAGGAAATATTACCTTAATTCATCACATTGAATGTATAATGTGCATGTACAAAGGGGAGAACGAATTTAGAAGGTACATGCTTCCATTCATGAACCAGCCCATCATTAAAGCTTTAATTAAGAGAGATACATGACCCATGCACCTAGCATTTGTCCAAGAGGGGTTGGATATGAATTGAAGATGCACATTCATGGAACAAGGAAGCTTTCTTATTGGTTAAGCATGCATGAACGGGTTTTGGGAAGAAACATGATTATTCAACCATGCATGAACTTACACTATCCATGAACAGAGATTTAATGCTTGAAGTGTGAACATTTTTAATTGTTGTGTGAACACATTAGTAGCTGAATTTTAATAGGCATTAGAGAGCCTATAAATAGTTTATTTTGTTTATTGTAAAAGGTTACAGAATTTGATCAATTAAACTTAATAGAACTTTTGTTCTTGTGAGGTTACCTCCTCTCTTCTTTCGTTCGAGTCTCGAAGCGACTTATCTAGCTTGCTAGTGGCGTCAATCCGAACTCCATTGAACTTATCACCGAATCGGTGTGGCGTTCAACCATATTTTTATACCTTTGGTTCTTACCTCTATATAGGTATTGGGTCAAGGTTCGCTTCTATCCTTCCACAAATTTCACCTTAAGCAATATAAGACTCGGGCAATACTTTTTAGTATTGAACATTCTTGACGTTTAAGTTTTATTTTTCCATCTCCATCAATTACCTTTTTCTAACCTACCTTGTTTCTATTCTAAACCGAATTTATCAACACCAAACCACTCATCTAAACCCTCTCAAAGCTTCCGCAACCCTTAGCCTAAATCACCCAATTTTGACAACTCCAACTACTCCTCGTAGACGATCGGGCAACTTTGTGAAACGACTCGATTAACCTGGGCCGGATCACATCATTTGGTATCAGAGCTACTAAAACGAGGAGCGCCGACGTTCGTAATAAGGCCGCAAGTAGGTTCGAAACGTGAAAAAAAAATCAAAAAAAATTTGAGTTGTAATTTAATTTTTTTCCCTTGTATTTAGCTTACTATTGTATTGGAGTAACAAAAAAATCAAAAAAAAATTCGAAAAAAAAATTGATTGAAAAAAAATTCAAAAAAAAGTGAAAAAAAATTGAGCAAAAAAAAAGAAAAGAAAAAAAAAGGTGAGCAAAAAAATCAAGTTAAAAAAAAAGTGAAAAGTCTTGCGAGTTTTTATTTTCTTCTCTTATTTGTTCCGATCATCAAGTTTCCCTTCCTACCATTATTTACCCATCCCAACGCCACACTTAGCCTTGATTTTATTTTGTTTAGCCTACCTTACACCCACATCATTCCTTTGTAACCTATTTTGAAACCGACCCTCAAGCAGCAAATTAAGTCTATCGAGACGAATTACGAAATTGTGAGACGAGGTCGAGAGGTAAAAGGCACGTGTGTTTTACATCAAAGAAAAAGCCATTAAAGAGTGTAAACACGAGTGGAGTGTTATCCAATTTTCATTGTGAGTGAAACGTGAGATTTTTGTGGTGAGGTATTTACTTTCTATTTTATTTTAATCATTTTTTTTAAAAAAAAACATGTCACAAGAATTTTCCGAATCAGATTTCCAATATTTGAAGCAAGAGATACGTAGAATTGTGAAATCAAATTTTGATAAATTGCATGATAGATTGGATCGAATAGAGACAAGAGCCCAACAAAAGCAAATTTCATCGAGTCATGAGACGGAGTTAAGATCATCCCGATGACACTACTCGACAAGAAACTCTTATCAAGACGTTTATTCAACAAGGCGTACGAGACCAAGAGTAGCAAACTCCGAGTTTGAGTCCTTCCGAGATGATAAACGAAAAAGTAAACGTGTCTCTACAAGTGCCTCAATTTATTCATCTACAAAGGATTATTTACGAAGAGGCGAACGTGCTTCAAGAGTGTCAAAGTACTCGGCTACGGAAGATCTATCACAAAGAGAAGATTGCCATTTGTGTGAAGAACTCTTTTCTTATTCTCAACAAAAGGTTTCTCTTTTTGATGATTTATACTTTTGTAATGAAATCGAAACATCATGTGAGAAAGAAAAAGAGTGTGAGCGAGAAAATGAAAAAGAAAAAGAAATGAAAGAAAAAGAAGATGAGTGTGAGATAGAAAAGAAAATTGAAAATGAGATTGAGAATAAAAACGAGTGCGAAAAAGAAAAGGAAACCGAAAAAGAGAGTGAGATTGAAGGAAGAAACGAGAGTGAAGAAGAAAGGAGTGTTGTTACTAACCATCCTATGAATTTTCCTTGTTTTGTTTCTACTTTTCAGGTTTCTCAAAATCCCATCGATCAATTTCAACTTCAATATTTTTCTAAGGAGAAACGATTTCGATTAGTCGAGAAAGGTAAGATCGTAGATGACCCTAGTCCACAAGTGCTTAAAGGTAAGCCATGTAAGGGATCTACTGTATTTGAGTCTTCCCAATCTTACTTGATTCTTGATGACGAGATTAGCAAAGACTTAGTTTGTGAGAAAGTTTTTCATCTTGATCTGATTGGAAATCATAATTTGATTGTTGATAAATGTGTTTTACATAGTAATGTGAAATATCTTTCTGCTCATGAGCCTATCATTGTCAAGATTGATCAAGAAGTAAGTCCAGGTAAGCCCAAACAAATTTGGGATTGTGTGATGAAAAGTTGACATCTAATCTGTGTGCTTGTGATGATCATGTGAATTATCTAAATTGTGGTGTGAACTTTTCTTGTTTACGTGTGCGAATGAAATATGAAGGATTTGATTGCTCGAATGTATGTATGCCTAACTCCTATTTGCTTGACATGTGCGAAGTCTTGGTGAAGAAGAAATTTTTGTTGCGTTGCGAAACGACCAATGAAAATCGCGTTTTTAAACCCGGGATATACATTCCTAAGTTAACGTCAAGCCAAGCAAGAGGAAGCTTTATTTTTGACCCCGGAGATTATTATTCTTTGTTCTTGTTAAAAGGGTTTGGATTTTGCAATTTTGATTTTCGAGATTATGCTTTTCGACTGACTTGTGATTTAGGTTTGTGTCCATTGGAGAAAAAGGTAAGAACGGTTTTTACTTTTGATCCCGGCACTGGTTCATTTGTTCAATTTTTGCATAAGATCTTAAGAAGACCTTTTGAACTTATAAACCATGGTGTCACTAATCTATTTAATTTTTGTGTAGGTGACACTTCGAAGTGGTTCCCTCCTAAAGAGGGAGGGTATAAACATAAATTGTGTCCTACTCAAGGCATGTCTGATTTCCAGGTTTTTGGGAGCAACTATGCCAATTCCATCGACAAAGGGGCTGGTGACGATGTAAAATTTTTTTTGAGAAAATGGCCCGATTTGAGGACAAATCGTCTTCAAGAGGGAGGGTATGATGTGATCTCAATCGCATCATGTTGTGGCACCACTCGTTGCTATCATGATTGGCCTAAACACGAGGGCCCCAAGTGCAAGATGAAGCTCAATCTCAACTCAACAAGCTCAATCTTAGTTTTTCCCAGCTCAATTTAGCTCACGTGAGCTTAATTTAGCTCGTTTGAGCTCAATTTAGCTTACTTTAGCTCGTTTGAGCTTGGCTTAAGTTTATTTCAACTCATTTATTTTAATGTCTGAATAAATTAAGTAATTTATTAATTTAGTTTAAATTACTACAGCTCATAATTATGTTTTGACTTATTACATGTTTTAAATGTGTCTTGGCCAAATTTAATATGTCTTGTTAAGACTTTATTAAATTTCTCTAATTTAATTTATGTTTAATTAGTGTGTCTAAATTATATTAATGTTTGTTCAGCTGAATTTTATGTGATTTAATTTTGGTTCATGTGTTTTTGTAGGTGAGCTGAATTTGGAGAGTAATTAAACAAGGTTCATGCATGATAGGTTCAATGTATGGGACGGTGCATGTAAGGCCTTTTTCAATGAATGGTGGCTTATCCATTTGGCTCCCCAAGGCACCTATTTGGCCAAAAGGTGTCCAGCAATTTAAAGCACAAGCTTGGCCGATCGTATTCCCAAGGCAGCATCTAAGCCATTCACACCTCAATTTGACCAATCAGCTCCTATACATGTATGGGTGGATTCATGAACGTCCAAAGGGAGGAAATATTACCTTAATTCATCACATTGAATGTATAATGTGCATGTACAAAGGGGAGAACGAATTTAGAAGGTACATGCTTCCATTCATGAACCAGCCCATCATTAAAGCTTTAATTAAGAGAGATACATGACCCATGCACCTAGCATTTGTCCAAGAGGGGTTGGATATGAATTGAAGATGCACATTCAAGGAACAAGGAAGCTTTCTTATTGGTTAAGCATGCATGAACGGGTTTTGGGAAGAAACATGATTATTCAACCATGCATGAACTTACACTATCCATGAACAGAGATTTAATGCTTGAAGTGTGAACATTTTTAATTGTTGTGTGAACACATTAGTAGCTGAACTTTAATAGGCATTAGAGAGCCTATAAATAGTTTATTTTGTTTATTGTAAAAGGTTACAGAATTTGATCAATTAAACTTAATAGAACTTTTGTTCTTGTGAGGTTACCTCCTCTCTTCTTTCGTTCGAGTCTCGAAGTGACTTATCTAGCTTGCTAGTGGCGTCAATCCGAACTCCATTGAACTTATCACCGAATCGGTGTGGCGTTCAACCATATTTTTATACCTTTGGTTCTTACCTCTATATAGGTATTGGGTCAAGGTTCGCTTCTATCCTTCCACAAATTTCACCTTAAGCAATATAAGACTCGGGCAATACTTTTTAGTATTGAACATTCTTGACGTTTAAGTTTTATTTTTCCATCTCCATCAATTACCTTTTTCTAACCTACCTTGTTTCTATTCTAAACCGAATTTATCAACACCAAACCACTCATCTAAACCCTCTCAAAGCTTCCGCAACCCTTAGCCTAAATCACCCAATTTTGACAACTCCAACTACTCCTCGTAGACGATCGGGCAACTTTGTGAAACGACTCGATTAACCTGGGCCGGATCACATCACTTAGGCTCTCACGAATGTACCCTTTGTCTAGTAATTCCTCAACTTGCCTTTGCAATTCCTTTGTCTCCTCGGGATTGCATCTATAGGCTGGTCGATTTGGGATTGAAGCTCCGGGTACTAAGTCAATTTGATGTTCTATCCCTCGTAAAGGTGGTAAACCTTTAGGGGCCTCACTAAAAACATCCTCATAATCCTGCAAAAGAGATTGAAACACACTAGGCAAATCTTCGTTAATGTTAGATAAAGATAAATAATTTTGCCTAAACCTCACAAGGATACAAGGCTGTTTATTAAGTAGGGCTCTCTTCACATCTTTTTTTGTTGCCAAAAGATTTTTTCCGCTCATTTTACCACTAGAGGATTCACTCACCTTTGGGCTTTTTAAATTTTGACTTTTTCCACTACTATTAGCCTCTTTTCTCTCTGTCTTTTGTACTTGCTCTTTCTCCCTTACCCCCTCACAAAATTTTATCATCCTCAATTGATCTTTATATACATCAGTAGGATTTAAAGGAGCAAAAGTGAATTTCTTGCCTTTAAATACAAGGGAGTATCGATTAAGTTTACCTTGGTGTGTAACATCGCGATCAAATTGCCAAGGTCGTCCAAGGAGCAAGTGTGCCGCATGCATGGGACTACATCACACCATACGTCATTCTCATAATTGCTGAGTTTAAAAGTGACCAAGGACTGTTTCGTAACTTTAACTTCGGAACATTCATTAAGCCACTGAAGGTGATATGGCTTAGGGTGTTTGGTACAAGGCAACTTTAAAGAATCCACCAAATAACTACTCACTACATTTGAGCAACTCCCACTATCAATAATGAGTGAACATAAGTTACCTTTAATAAAACACCGAGAATGGAAAATATTGGTCCTTTGGCTCTCATCATCTTTCATCTGAATGTTAAGGGTTCGGCGAACTACAAAGCAATGGAAATTAGCAAAGTCCCCTTCTTTTGGTGGTTCGACCAACTCTTCGCCATTATCACTGTCATCCACAAGTTCTGGCATATCTGGATCTGTTTTATCAGAGTCAGAAGTGTACTCACCATTATCTTTCAGAAGAAGTAATCTCGTGTTAGGGCATTCCCTACTATAATGACCACGCCCTTTGCACTTAAAGCACTCAATCTCACGAGTCCTCTTCACACTCGAATCTCCTAAATTGGGCTGCTTAGAAGGTGTTTGCGTTTTAACAGGAGCCCTTTTTTCCAATCTGATTGCTTGCTTCCATTACTCAAAGAAGGCTTGTTAGTAACGAAAGGTGATTTTGAGCTCTTAAAATCAGAATTGGAATTGTTACCTCGGTAATATTGCAAAGTCGAGAAGGAACCAAACCTTTGTTTCTTTAGTTGTTGCTCGATCTCAATGGCTTTATGAACTGCTTCTTCTAAATCAATGTAAGTTTGTAGCCTCAATGTATTAGCTATCGGCCTGTTCAAACCATCAATAAATTGAACCATAGTTATTTCTTCATCCTCCTCCACATTAGCTCTCTGAATGAGCATCTCCATCTCTTTAAAATATTCATCCACTGTCCTACTACCTTGGATAAGTCTTCTCAGCTTTGTTTTAATTTCTCTATAGTAGTGAGGTGGAATAAACCTTTTACGCATAATCTGTTTCAACTCATCCCATGTCGAAATCTCACCTTCATAATTCCGATGGCGGTTTACCCCAAGTTGAGTCCACCAACTTAATGCATAATCAAAAAATTCCAGTGTTGCTAACGCTACCTTTTCATCATCCGGACATTTATAATACTGAAACATAAGTTCAATCTTAGATTCCCATTCACAATAAGTGTCAGGATCATTCTTACCACGAAATTGGGGAATTGTGAATTTCGGTTTTGCCAAAGAAGGTTGCCCACGATCATGAAAATCATTATCCATTCTAGTGACACGTTGAGGGCCGCGCCTCTGGGGTTGGTTATCCCTATCTTCTTTGATTGGATCTCGATATTGAGGTTCTTGATTCAATCGCACCTCATTGATGGTAGCAGTCAAAGCTCGAAGAGCAGCAGCCTGTTCATCCAACTGTTGTTGGAATTTTTTAAATATGTCACTATTATTATCACCTGTAGACATTTTTTTTAAAACCTGCAAAACACTCAACACTCAAAAATAAAAGTTATCAAACCTCACCGTTAATCACTCAAAAAGAAAAAATCAAATTCTCAATGAGGTCGAATTCAATCTTGTGAGTTCTTTATCAGAGTTTATATCAACCAATTAGAGAGTGTGAACCAAACTACCAAAGAATCCTAATTTGCACTAGGATGCCAAAAACTGACGAGACACCAATTGATTCGTGTTGCACCGAGGAAGAAGTTGTGCACACGTTTAAATCCTACTAACACAAGAAACAAGAAGGTGTTAGATAACTTAAAAGAAGAATAAAGGTAAACAAATGAAAACCTACATCTAAGAATCAATAAAAATTGCTGAAAACAGAAAACCCAAAAAACTGCGGAGTAACTTGACAACTTCGTTCGAGGTGTTCCCGATCTCCAAAAATCACGAAATTAAATCTGGAGTGTCCTTATATATTAAATTTGATATGGAAATTTTGGGCACCAAATTCAACCCGCTGAATCTTTTTTTAAATTTTTATTGAATTTCGTATTTTTTTATTTTTTTGACTTTTTTGACTGATTTTTTTGCGGGAATAATTTTTTTATATTCAATCAAAGTGCCAAAAACATGTATGTAAAATTTAAGATCAATCGGACAACTTTTACCCACTCAAATGAATTTTTTTGAACAATTTTTCTGGGTAAAACTGCTGTTTATGCTTTAAAAAATAGAGATTAGTTTAGAAATCAACCAAGAACACCCAAAACGCCCAAAATCTGATACCAAATGATATGAGACGCACGCGAACCAAGATCGAGTTGCCAAGTCACGAGAAACTCCTACGAAAGATCCTAGACGAACAGATCTGAAATCAAAAACAAAGATTAAGATTAAACCGAATCAGATTTGAATTTAAAATTCCCAAATTCAATTAAAAGAGCAGCAAGAAGAAAAGAAATAGAATCGATGAATCAAACGAAATTGAGAAGAAAGAAAAGATGCGAATCTGCCAAGGAATTGATTCGGCCAAGAATGCCCAATTTCCAGCAATCAATTGACTCCCAAATTGAAAGAAATCCAATCGGCCAAACCCTAGGAATTGGGGATTTTTGGGTTTGAATGGGTGCTGCCAATAGGAGAACAACTTAAACGATGAGATCTTGAGTTTAATCAATGCTGGAAAACAAACAAGAACAGCAAAATATTAGATGAGAAATCGGCACAAGTATAAGCAAAGAAAAGTAAAGAAAGAAATCGAAAACAGGAAGAATTAAAGGATAAGTCCTAAAGATCCTTGAAATCCTGAAAGATTTCACAAATCTCTTCAAACGGCTCTAATCTCCCCTCCAAAGAATATCGATGGCAAGAAGAAGGTTGAAGATGGCTCCCACAATCAAAAGATTGTTAAAACAACTTCTAAAGAAAACTCAAGAGAGAATTCTTGGAGAAAACCCCAAAGAAAATTCTGCACTCAACAAATCTAAAATTTGATAGAAATAATAATAATAAGATGTTTTTACAAAGGGTGGCTGGCCAATGCTTATATAGGCCTCCAACAAATCCTAATCTCACAAGTAACTAATAAAAAATTAAACCTAATTAATAAAATAACAAGGTAAATTCAGCCATGCACTTATATGGGCTGTTTTGGGCCGAATTTTACATGTAATGCTCCTAAAGATTAAAAAATTAAATTAAACAAGTAAGATGTTTACAAATTGGGCCCTTTGACATTTTGGCCTGATTTTCAACTAAGTATGAAGAAAATTCTTGATTGGGCTGGATTTTGGTTATTGGGCCTCGCCTTCAAGAATTTGGGCTCGTGATCCATCTCCTACCAAAATTGGGTCATTGACGCTCGTAATGGAGATCCAATGCGTTTTGGCTGCAAGATTTGGTTTCTTGGACCAAGATTTCCAAGATTTGAAATCTTGATTTTCTTGATTCTTGAAATCTCTTCGAACAGCAAAATTGGGCCAAGATTCGATTTCTTGATTTTCTTGAAAACAAGAAAGTGAATCTTGATTTTCTTGTTCTCTCGTGTATGCATCTAAGGCCTTGCTAACAAGCTCTTGAATGGTCCCATTTAGTTTGGACCGCATTTGTCGGGCCTTTGATCTCGTTATTGGGCCTTGTGGCAATTTGAGCCCATCACGTTCTTGAACTTGGGTTGGGCCTTTATGACTCGTATCAAATTTCAATGTATAATTCAATGTGTTTTTCATAAGGTGGCTGGCCAAGCCTTATTATAGGCCTAACTATTTTCCTAATCCTATTAGGAAACTAAAAAAAACCTAATTATTAACTTCAAAGGGGAAATTCGGCCAAGGTTTTTAATTGGCTGCTTGGGCTGAATTTTTACATAAGAATTAAATCATAAAGTCTAAAAATTAAAACTAAGTATTTAAAGAATTAAAATTTTATAAATTGGGCCACTTTGACAATTTGGCCTGATCTTCAACTAAGTCTAATTAAAATTTCTTGATTGGGCTTGGAACATCTTATTGGTGCGTTTCTTCAAGCATTTGGGCTTGTAATCCGTTCTCTCCCAAAATTGGTTTGTTGTTGCTCGTAACTAAGATCCAATGCGCCTTAGCTACAAGATTCAGTTTCTTGGGCCAAGATTTCCAAGATTTGAAATCTTGATTTTCTTGATTCTTGAAAACGCTCAAAACAGCAAGATTGGACCAAGATTCGGTTTCTTGATTTTCTTGAAAACAAGAAGTGAATCTTGATTTTCTTTTTCCTTTGTATACGCATCTAAGGCCTTGCTAATGAAGTCTTGAATGATTCCATTTAGTTTCGTACACATTTGCCTAGCCCTTGACCTCGTTATTAGGCCTTGTGGTAATTTGAGCCCATCACGTTCTTGAGCTTGAGTTGGGCCTTTGTGACTCATATCAAAATGTTCATAAAATTTTATCAAAGTTCCAAAAGAAAAAGTCCCTTCAAAAGGCTGATTACACACATATTTACAAGGCTAGAAAAAGGCTAGCTGAATGGTCAGAAGTATTAATCTTAAAAACTGAAATAAAACTCAAGTCTCTTGGAATTCTTGAATCATTTCCACCATTTAATTCACTTCAATTCAGCTGCATAATTGACCTTGAATGCTTGAAAAGTGACTCTTGAAATGTCCTTTGGTTAGCTGAATAGTCATCGGCACCTTAATGGTGTTTTGAATGCTTGAATTAATTCTTTTGAAGCAGCAAAAATGGTAGGTAGTTGAAAAGCTTGCTGCCAAATTTAAAAAAGAAATAATCCACTCTTTAAACTCTATTAAATGATGTGTTAAACCTCTTTTGTAACAGCCCCTTTACTTTGCAACTGAAAATGACTTGAACAACCACTTTATTTAATTTGTAACAACCTTGAATTGTAACGGTTATGACTTGAAAAGACTCTTGTAATAAAAACATTAAATTGAGCTTATTAAACACATGTAAACACTTATTAAACATAACACACATTAATACTTAAGTAAATGAACTAAAACATATGCATCAATTATTCCAGCAACTAGTTAATTAAAGAAGCATAACTAAATGAACTTAACTCATGCATCAATAAATAATCTTAGGAACTAGATTAATTAAGAAGCATCTATTAAATGAAGTTCAATAATAACTCAATTATTAAAACTAAGATGAGTTGAATTAATGACCAGCAACTCAATTATTAATTTAAGATAAGTTATTAACTAGGATGAACTCAATTAACTAAGATGAGTAATTTATTCAAGCAACTTAATTAAAAATAAAGTCCAATAACTCAATTTATTAACAAACTGAAATTAAATGTCTCATTTTGCACTTGGGCCCTCTAGTTTAGGCCAATCCTGATGTCGTCAAGATGTATCGAAACATGATGCTAACTAGTTTGCATCATACCTCCCTCTTGAAGATGATTTGTCGTCAAATTGAGCCATTTGCTCACAAAAAATTTTTCATCGTCACAAACACCTTTGTTTATGGAACCTCCCTTTTGAGTAGGATACCATTTCAAATTGTCACCTACACAATAATAGAATAAATTAGCGACACTTTGAATTTTGAATAGAAAATAGCTTTTCGACAACCCATTCAATCTTAGAATACTTAAACCATACCAGGATCAAAAATAGAAATTGATCTCACCTTCTCATAATGAATCAAAATGTTCTTTAATGGAAACAAACCATAACCACAAAGTACTATGAAGATATAATCTTGGGAATCAAAAGTGCATCGCTCAAACACCTTGAGTTGGGCATGGTTCAAACAAATCAACGTCTCATAACAATTCATAATACACACATTCCGATCAAAATCAGGAACATGGAGAAATATTGGCAAAGGAAGTTTAAACATGGATTTTCCAACAGACGCATCACATTTTCCAAAAACGAAAGTCTTAATGTCATCATTCAAAATTGATACGAGTCACAAAGGCCCAACCCAAGTTCAAGAACGTGATGGGCTCAAATTACCACAAGGCCCAATAACGAGATCAAAGGCCCGAAAAATGCGTTCCAAACTAAATGGGACCATTCAGGAGTTCGTTAGCAAGGCCTTAGATACATACACAAAAGAACGAGAAAATCAAGATTCACTTTCTTGTTTTCAAGAAAATCAAGAAACCGAATCTTGGCCCAATTTTGCTGTTTGGAGTGATTTCAAGAATCAAGAAAATCAAGATTTCAAATCTTGGAAATCTTGGTCCAAGAAACTGAATCTTGCAGCCAAAGCACGTTGGATCTCCGTCACGAGCATCAACGACTCAATTTCAGTAAAAGATGGATCACAAGCCCAAGTTCTTGAAGGCAAGGCCCAATAAGAATATTCCAAGCCCAATCAAGAAATACACCCATATT
The DNA here is from genome assembly GCF_007990345.1 of Gossypium hirsutum. Taxonomy (NCBI): domain Eukaryota; kingdom Viridiplantae; phylum Streptophyta; class Magnoliopsida; order Malvales; family Malvaceae; genus Gossypium; species Gossypium hirsutum. Next base: position 27,267,583 of record NC_053440.1, on the reverse strand, counting down.
TAGTTGAAAATCAGGCCAAATTGTCAAAGGGCCCAATTTCTAAACATTTTAATTTTTAATTTAAATTTTAGGCTTTAAGAATGTTACATGTTAAAATTCGACCCAAAACAGTCCATTTAAGTGCATGGCCGAATTTGCCCATTATTTTTAATAATTAGGTTTAATTTTTAAGTTTTCTAATAAGATTAGGATTAGTCTACGGCCTATTTAAAGGCATGGCCGGCCACCCTTGTATTCACTACTTAGAATTTTATTGAAATTTCAAATTTGTTGAGTGCGGAATTTTCTTTGAGGTTTTCTCCAAGAATTCTCTCTTGAGTTTTCTTTAAAAGTTGTTTTAACAATCTTTTGATTGTGGGAGCCATCTTCAACCTTCTTCTTGCCATTGATATTCTTTGGAGGGGAGATTAGAGCCGTTTGAAGGGAGTTGTGAAGTCTTTCGGGATTTCAAGGCTTCTTAGGACTTTAATTTAATTTCTTGTTGTTCAATTTCTTTTCTTTATTTCTGCTTGTGCTGAGTCTTTATCTAATTGCTTTCATGTTCTTATTTGCGTTTCAGCCTTGTTTATACTTGAAGAATTCTTCGTCTAATCGGTCCCCTTCTTGGTAGTAGAGAATCGATCCAAAATTCCCTAATTTTTAGGTTTCTTGCTGATTATTGCCTACTCTTTTTGGGTGAAATTCGGCTGCTGAAATTTGGGCATTCTTTGCCGAATTGATTTCTTGGCAGATTCGCATTACTTCTATACTTCCAAAATTGTTTGAGCCATCTATTTTATTTCTTTCTTGCCGTTCCAATCCCTAATATTCAATTAAATTTCTGATTGTTTTCTTTTGATCTGAAATCTGATTCGTTTTGTTTTTTTCGTAATTGATAGGGTCGACTGTTGAGAAATCATTGCCTAAGCACATTTCAATTCTTGGCTTCGAAGAATAACCATCGCTAAGGGTGTCTTGGTTTCTTGCTATTTATTAGTCGTTTGTTTCAGATCTATCTCGTATCTAACTTTAATTTTCTGTTTGGTTCAGATCTGATTGTTTAGAGCCTCGTAGGGGTTTTCTTGTGACTTGGCAACTCGATCTTGGTCCGCGCGCAACCCTCTATCAAAAATAAACATTCTTTCACCAATCAAAGAATGGCAATTAACACCACCAAAGTACTTTACCTTTTCAAAATTCAAGTTGTGAGGAAAATCATCAATTCAAGTTGATTGAAGTGGTTTAAGGAATAACAGAATCTTACCTTGCTCTTCTTTAGACAAGTGACCAAAAATCGTATTGGACAGTACCTCTCTTAGCCAACAAAAACCTTTTTTTCCTCGAGAAGGTAGTGTAGTCGAAACTTCGTGGTTGAGTTAACCTTGTTGGAATAAAATGTGAACTTCACATACAACCACAGAAATGGATTAAGGAACGAATTTAAATTGAAAAAAAATTTGGCAAATTTCATTACCTTATTCAAAAACCAAGTATCAAACAAATCGAAATTATTCACACGAAATTCAAGTTGCTGGTTTTTCCCACAACATGAACCAAAACTGATACGAGTCACAAAAGCCTTAGATGCGTACACGAAAGAAAGAGAAAATCAAGATTCACTTTCTTGTTTTCAAGAAAATCAAGAAACCAAATCTTGGCCCAATTTTGCTGTTTGGAGCGATTTCAAGAATCAAGAAAATCAAGATTTCAAATCTTGGAAATCTTGGTCCAAGAAACCGAATCTTGCAGCCAAAGCGCATTGGATCTCCGTTATGAGCATCAATGAGCCAATTTCGGTAGGAGATGAACTACAAGCCCAAGTTCTTGAAGGCAATGCCCAATAAGAGGATTCCAAGCCCAACCAAGAAGTCAAACCATACTTAGTTGAAAATCAGGCCAAATTGTTAAAGTGGCCCAATTTGTAAAACTTTTAATTGTTTAATTTAATTTTTAGACTTTAGGAGTATTATATGTAAAAATTCGGCCCAAGCGCCAATTAAAATGACTTGGCCGAATTTCCCTCTTAAATTTGTTAATTAGGTTTTTTTTAAGTTTTCCTAATGAGATTAGGAAATAGTTATATAAGGCCTATTTATATGTATGGCTGGCCACCCTTGTTACACACACATTGATGCGATTCCGGTCGCATCATGTTACGACACAACTCGATGCTACCGAGATTGGCCCAAACTCGAGGGGCCCAAGTGCAAAATGAAGTTTTGATATGACCCTGGTCAAGGATGCCCTTGATTTCAGCTTGAATTCAGCTCCTCAAGCTCCATTTAGCTTGGTTCAGCTCACCGAATTTTATTTTAGCTCACATGAGCTTAATTCAGCTCATTATTAGCTCTTTAGCTAAATTAACTTTATTTGCTGGAGTTTTAGACCATTTAAATAAGCATGTAAATAAGTTTCATTACAGCTTTTAAATATGTCTTAATTTATTACAAGTGTTTAATATGTCTTGATTTGGCTGAATTAAAGGTGTCTAGATGTCATTTAATTTGTCTAAATTATTACATGTTTTAAATTTGTCCAGCCGAATTTATGTGTTATGATTTGTTAATATTTAAGTTGTCTCAATGTTATTTAGGATGTTCACATTATACTTTAATTTAGTTCAGCTGAATTTGCTTGAAATTAATTAAGTTCATGTGTGTTTTTAGGTGCAGCCGAATTTGAAGATGAATTGGGCAGATTCATGCATGGAGATTCAATGGATTTGAAGATGCATGTGCAGCTGATTTAATGCATTAAAGCTGATTAATTTTTGGAGTTTTTTAAGGCAACTATTCGGCCAAAGTGACCAAGTTTTTCATCCTTTCAAAATTGGCTGATTCTCTTCTCAAGGAAGTATAAAGGCTGTTCACACTATAGCTGTTCGGTTCAACCATGTTCACACCTCATGGCCCTTCAAAACCGTCCGTTCACACTTCTAAATGGCTCTTCAAATTGCCAATTAATGCTGGTAATTTTTCAGCAATAGTTGCTTCATGAATGATCCCATTATGTTCATTGACCGAACCTAGCCTATTCATGCACATCCAAGATGTTCAAGGTGCATTTGCCCATCTAGAAGATGACCATTGGAGCTCTCATTCAGCCGAATCTACATGGGCTAATAATTTTGCATTCATGCTGAATTTTAGTTCATTGTTTACTTAGAAACTAAGTCTTGAATTTGTCCATTCGGCTACTAGTAGGAAGGCTATAAATAGTTGTTGAATTTCTTGTAAAAGGACTTTTGACTTTTGATCATTTGAATGAACTTTGTTCAAAGAGTGAGTTTTCTCCTCTCTAAATTCGTACAAGTTTCGATCTGACTTATCTAGCGTGCTAGTGGCGTCTATCATTCTCTTTTGAACTTATCACCATCCTGGTGTGGCGTTCATCCACCTTTTTATACCTTTGGTTCCTACCTCTCTATAGGTAACGATTCAAGGTCCATATTCGACTTCCATTAAACCCACCTTAAGCAATATAAGTCCCGGGGCAATACTTTACATAGTATTGAATCGTTCTTAATACTTAAGTTCATTTTTTTCATCTCCATCCTATTTATTAAATATAAACTTTATTTCTTTTCTTATTAAACCGAACCTACAAAATATCCGAATTTAGCCTATCTTTTGAACCCTTTTAAAAGTCTTCCGCTTAAACTGAAAACAATCTTCATCTTAAAACAATTTCGAACGAACTTCTCGTCGACGATCGGGCAATCAAGTGAATCGACTCAATCAACCGAGCCGGATCATATCAAGTTTTTAATTTCAGTTTGTCAATTTGGCAGCTGGAAAATAAGGACTTTGATTCATTAATTTTTAGTTATTTTAGTTTGGAACGTGTGAATCATATACGGCTCGGCAAGAAAGTAGGTTATTTGCATGCCCTCCCTCTTTAGGAGGGTACCACCTAACAATGCCACCTACAAAACAATAAAACAAATTAGTGACACAATGAAGGTTAAACACAAAAGAACTTTCCAAGATTTTAGTCACAACTTGAACAAATAAACTCAAAAGAACAACACATGAATCAATACCGGGATCAAAAATAGAAATTGGTTTTACCTTTTCTTCGATGGAAACAAACCTGATTCACAAGGTATTTGAAGATTATAGTTTTGAAAATTAGAATTCCATGGTCCAAATCCCTTGAACAATGATATGGAACAGCATTCACCGGGATCAAAGACAAAGTTTTTGTTCACCATTTCAATTTGACCAGAAAAATTTGTGGCTAGTAACTTATGAAGAACTTGAAGCACATTAAAGTTAAAATCATGCAACACATGTTTGAATCCATTAAGCAACAATATACAACAACCTCCAGAATCAAAAATTTGATTTTGACTTGGCAAGCCAACGAAATTCATATGTTTGGTTTTCGAACTAAATAAAGATAAAACTTGAAGCAAATAGAAGGGGTCAACACTTTGATTCAAAATACAATTTTGATACTCACCTTCGCTTGATGTCAACTTAGGAATACAGGCTCCGGGTTTAAAAACATGGTTTTGATCGGTCGTTCCGTAACGTAACAAAAACTTCACTTTCACCAAGACATCACACATGCCAAATAAAGAAGATGTAGGCAAAAATAAATTCAAACAATCAAATCTCTCAAATCTCATGCAAATATACGAAGATCTCACACTAAGAGTTAAAAAATTTTCATTACCATCACGATCAAACAGATTGAGCGTTTCACATGAAAGCTCTTTATCAAACATGATCAGATTTTGTATTTGTGGATTTAATCGAACAACATCAAAAGATTTTTCAACACAAAACTTATTGAGTGAACAACTCTTCATGCCTCCACTTAAAATGAATTTATCAACCACAAATAGCGAGTAACAATTAACCAAATCAAAATAAGGAGATCTTTTTAAAACTAAGTTATCGGAAATTTTATCAACAACTTTCAAACCTGATTGCCATGATTCACTGACTAAAAACTCCTTACCTTGCTTACCTTTAAGCGCTTGAACCTTACCTTTTTCGATCAAATGGAATCGTCTCTCATCAAGAAGGTAATGAAGTTGAAACTTGTCATTTGAATCTCTAGAAACCTGGAAAGAAGAAACAATATGAGGACAACTTGCAGATTGGTTAGTAAAAACATTCCTCGCTTTTTCTTGTTGACTTTAATCTTTTCCACTCGTTTCTTTTTCAACTTCTCTTTCTTTTTCCACAATCTCTTTGTTTGTTGAAAACTCACTTTCACTCATCAATTCTCTTTCATTTTCAACAACACTTGTTTCTCGCACTCATTCTTTTCTTTCTCCAATCTTTTTCTCTTTTTCAATTTTTGTTTCTTTTTCGGTTTCTTTTCTCTTGTCACTCTTTTTCTTCTCTCAACTTTATTACAAAATGGAGATAATACAAAAGAATCAGAACAATAGACTTTTCGTTGGAAAGAAATGGAAGAATATTCATAAGAGCCACGATCAACTCTTCGTGAATAAACCTCCATGGATGAGTTCTTATACGAAACACATTCACTTCTTCGTAAGGATTTTTCCGTAGATGAATATTTTGATGCATACGAAGAATGACTTGTACTTTCTCGTTCGTTACCTTGATAGGCTTCAAACTCATAGCTGGATTTATTTCGGCCTAAATTCCTTGAAGAATAGGAATCTGGATAAAGGTCTCTTTTCACATATTCGTCGAATGTTCGTCTCCTTGATGATCTCATTTTCGTCCTTTCATTTGGATAAATTTTCTCCCGTTGGGTTCTTGCTCGATGACTCCGCTCTTCGACACGATCCAATCATTTCTTGATGGGTTTGAGTTTTTGATCAAATAGATGCTCCATTTCATGCGTAAAGGCTTGAAGTGTAAAATCTGGCACACTTCCTCCAACAATTCTTACAGGACGGAATCCAACTCCCTTGTCTGAATTTTTCTCCAAACTTCGTGACATTTTTTAAGAACTCACAACAAAGAATCTCACTATCCACTCACAAAGAAATCTCACACACTTGGCTTTTTTCTCTCGAATAAACTCACTACTCTCTTGCCTCTTTCCACTCACTCCTCCTCTCTAAGTTCTTAGGAATTATTTAAACTTAAGAAGCAGTTGTTGTGGGTCGGCTTACAACCTTGATGTTTGGGCTTGGTAAGAATATTGTAGGACAAAGGAAAGTAGGCTTGAATCAAGAAATGAAAGGTTGGATGTGGTGAAATAGTAGAAGGTAGTAATAACTATAATTTGGGCAGCAAACAACAACAAAATTTCAAAACTAGCTTCTTCTTTTTTTTCACGAAATTTTTTTTCACGAATTTTTTTTTCAACTTGATATCCAATCTCTTGAGTTTGAATGGAAACCAAATTTTTTTTTGAATTTTTTTTTGAATTTTTTTTTTTGAATTTTTTTTTCGAGTTGTTTTTTCGAGAAACTACTATACCATAATGCTGACAACGTAGATTCTTACTCCAAATTCGCTAGCTCTGATACCAATTTGATACGAACTCGTCTCGTGATGTTTTGATTCGTATGTGTTGCCCAATCGTGAATTGAGTAAGGATGGATTCGTTTCAGTTTTAAAATGAAACAAAATAGAGATAATGGCTTCAAACAAAGGTAATAAACAAAATAAAGAGGAAACAATAACAAATTAATTGGCTAAGACCGAAAATGAACCAACAATAATGAATTGTTGACCCAAATCTCAAAATGGTCTTTAGGTGTTTTTCGGTTAAAGGAAACAGGAAAGGAACCTTGACCCACTATCAACTATGATAGGAACCAAAGGTATATTGAACGCCACACCAAAGGTGATAAGTTCAGCACCAAAGAAAAGATGGACGCCACAAGCTATGCTTGATAAGTCAAATCAATTCTGAAAGAACAAAGAGAATTGGATAGCTCACAATTCAAATATTTCATCTATATTCAGCAAAAAGTTCCCTCTCTATGGCTGATTACATCTATTTATAATGCTAAAACAAGGTAACCGAATGGTCAAAAACATCCACTTAATGAGCCATAAAAACTGATGTCTTTTCTTATTCTTTGAACCAAATAACTCCTTCCATAAAATCACTTTAATTCAGCTGATTTGAATGTCTTTAATGGCTTAGAAAATGACTCTTGAGTTGTCCTTGGCTAGTTGAATAGACACCATCTCTTAACCAGCTTCTTAATGACATTCAAAGGCTTGATTAATTTCTCTTGAAAGCTCCAAAAACGGCTGGAAGTGGAAGAGTTGCTGCTGAATTTTAAAGGGCATAAAATGCTCTTTAAAAACTCCTTTAATGATTTTAAGCTCCCTTTATAACAGCCCCTTTAATTGTAACTCAAAAGAACTTGAACAGCCACTTAATTAAATGTGTAACAGCCTTGATTTGTAACCACTATAAGCTAAAAAGTCACCTGCAATAAACTCATTAAAATGAGTTTATTAAACAAATGAAAACACTTATTAATCATAACAAACATTAAACTTACTTAAATAAATGAACTAAAACATATATGCAATAATTATTCCAGCAACTAGTTTAATTAAAGAAGCATAATTTAAAAAACAATTGGATAGCTCACAATTCAAATATTTCATCTATATTCAGCAAAAAGTTCCCTCTCTATGGCTGATTACATCTATTTATAATGCTAAAACAAGGTAACCGAATGGTCAAAAACATCCACTTAATGAGCCATAAAAACTGATGTCTTTTCTTATTCTTTGAATGAACAGCCACTTAATTAAATGTGTAACAACCTTGAATTGTAACCACTATAAGCTAAAAAGTCACCTGCAATAAACACATTAAAATGAGTTTATTAAACAAATGAAAACACTTATTAATCATAACAAACATTAAACTTACTTAAATAAATGAACTAAAACATATATGCAATAATTATTCCAGCAACTAGTTTAATTAAAGAAGCATAATTTAAAAACTTAATTTATGCATCAATAAATAATCCTAGGAACTAGATCAATTAAGAACAACACTTATTAAATAAAGTTCAACAAAAACACTTATTAATTAAAACTAAGATGAGTTGAATAAATGTCCAGCAACTCATTTATTAAACTACGATGCTTAAATGCATGGTTTTGAAATGCAAATTTAACTAACATGAAAGTTACATAATTAAACTAACTTGACTTAATTTAATGATGCAAACTTAACTAACATGAAAGTTACATAATGCATGACTTTATTAAATGCAGAACACATATTAATGATGTGCAAACTATGACATAATTAAAAACACAAACTAAAATAACTAAAAATTAATGAATCAAAGTCGTCCTTATTTTCCAGCTGCCAAATTGACAAACTGAAATTAAAAACTTCATTTTGCACTTGGGCCCCTCGAGTTTGGGCCAATCTCGGTAGCATCGAGTTGTGTCGTAACATGATGCGACCAGAATCGCATCATACCCTCCCTCTTGAAAATGATTTGTCCTCAAATCGGGCCATTTGCTCGCGACAAACCTCTCAAGGTCACAAACCTCGTTGGTCATAAACCTGACAAAGTCACTTTCAAGAACGTGTGAATCATATACGGCTCGGCAAGAAAGTAGGTTATTTGCATGCCCTCCGTTCATTTTCGGTCTTAGCCAATTAATTTGTTATTGTTTCCTTTTTATTTTGTTTATTACCTTTGTTTGAAGCCATTATCTCTATTTTGTTTCATTTTAAAATTGAAACGAATCCATCCTTACTCAATTCACGATTGGGCAACACATACGACTCAAAACATCACGAGACGAGTTCGTATCACACATTACAATACATTAAAATTTCAGATTTTGCTGAGTAAAAATTCTCTTAGAGTTTTCTCCAAGAATTCTCTCTTGAGTTTCTTTAGAAGTAGTTTTAACAATCTTTTTGATTGTGGGAGCCATCTTCAGCCTTCTTCTTGCCATTGTTCTTCATTGGAGGGAAGATTAGAGCCGTTTGAAGGGAGTTGTGAAATCTTTCTCGATTTCAAGGCTTCTTAGGACTTTATCTTTATTTTCTTGCTGTTCAATCTCTTTTAAATTTCTGCTTGTGTCGATTTTATTAGCTAATTTGTTTGCTGTTCTTGTTGCGTTTCAGCCTTTCTAAAACTGCAAGATCTGATTCGACACTTCCTTGGACATAAAAAAATGTTTTTGATTTCACAAAAAACCCCTCTTTTCTTGCCGTCCAATCCCTAGAATTAGTTTCAGTTGATTTCGTAATCTGTTTTAATTTATTTGCTGTTTTGCATTCTTTGATAGATTCGGCTGATTGGAAGTTAATCTTGGGGCTTAATTCCACGTTCTTGGTTTCCAAGATTGGCTATCTATTATGTGTTTTGATTCTTGGCTGTTCTTTATTGATTTGGGGATTTTTAGTTTCCAAATCTAATTGATTCTAATTAAGTTTTGCTAGTTCGTTTCAGATCCAAACGTTTAGAGTTTTCGTAGGAGTTTCCCGTGACTTGACAACTCGATCTTGGTTTGCACACAACCCTCTATCATTTGGTATCAGATTTTGGGCATTTTGGGTGTTCTTGATTGACTTCTAAACTGATCTCTATTTTTTAAACTACAAACAACAGTTTTACCCAAAAAAAATTTTGAAAAAAATTCATTTGAGTGGGTAAAAATTGTCTGATTGATCTAAAATTTTACATACATATTTGTGGCACTGTGATTGAATATAAAAAAAATATTTCTCACAAAAAAGTCAGTCAAAAAAGTCAAAAAAATGAAAAAGATGAAATCCAATAAAAATTTAAAAAAAGATTCAGTGGGTTGAGTTTGGTGCCCAAAATTTCCAGATCAAAAATTAAATATTTAAGAACATTCCATATTTAATTTCGTGATTTTTTGAGATCGGGAACACCTCGAACAAAGTTGTCAAGTTACTCCGCAGTTTTTCAGGTTTTTTGATTTCAGCAATTTTTATTGATTCTTAGCTGTAGGTTTTCATTTGTTTGCCTTTATTATTCCTTTACACTATCTAACACCTTCTTGTTTCTTCTGTTAGTAGGATTTTAAGGTGTGCACAATTCTTTCTCGGTGCAACACAAATTAATTGGTGTCTCGTCAGTTTTTGGCATCTTAGTGCAAATTTGGACTCTTTGGTAGTTTCGGTTCATACACTTTCTAATTGGTTGATATAGACTCTACTAAAGAACTCACAAGACTGAATTCTACCTCATTGAGAATTTGATTTTTCTTTTTGAGTGACTAACGGTGAGGTTTGCTAATTTTTCTTTTGAGTGTTGAGTATTTGTTTTACAGGTATTTCAAAAAAAAAGAGGAAAAAAAATAAGATGGTAGTCTGCCACACCCTGAACATCCAAATGGGAGATGATTGTGATAACCAAAGGACCAATATTTTCCATTCTAGGTGTTTTATAAAAGGTAACTTATGTTCACTTATTATTGATAGTGGGAGTTGTTCGAATGTGTTAGCAGCTATTTGGTGGATTCCTTAAAGTTACCTTGTATCGAGCACCCTAAGCCGTATCACCTTCAGTGGCTTAATGAATGCTCAGAAGTTAAAGTTACAAAATAGTCCTTGATCACTTTTAAGCTTGGGAATTACGAGGATGAGGTATGGTGTGATGTGGTCCCAATGCATGCGGCACACTTGCTCCTTGGACGGCCTTGGCAATTTGATCGTGATGTTACACACCAAGGCAAGCTTAATAGATACTCTCTTGTGTTTAAAGGCCGAAAATTCACTCTTGCTCCTTTAAATCCCAGTGATGTATATAAAGATCAATTAAAAATGATGAAATTTTGTGAGGGGGTGAGGGAGAAAGGACAAATAAAAAAGACAGAAAGAAAAGAGGCTAGTAGTGAAAAAAGTCAAAATTTAAATGGCCCAAAGGTGAGTGAATCCGCAAGTGGTAAAAATAGAGTGAAAATTTTAATTGCAACAAAAAAAGATGTGCGGAGAGACCTATTCAATGGACAGCCTTGTATCCTTGTGAGGTTTAGTCAAAATTATTTATCTCTATCTAACATTAATGAAAATTTGCCTAGTGTGTTTCAATGTTTTTCGCAGGATTATGAGGATGTTTTTAGTGAGGCTCCTAAAGGTTTACCACCTTTGTGTGGGATAGAACACTTCCATTGGCCACATATGAAAGATAACTTCCAACGTCAATACCTTTCCAATGAAAGACGCTTTCATACGATCAACATAGGCAAAGATGAAATCACACTACATGAGCCCGAAGGTAAGCGAGGTAAGGAAATTTTATCAACCGAGTCCCATGCAGATTTGAAAATTATTGATAAAACTTTTGGTGACTTAATTCTTAAAAGATCCCCTCATTTTGATCTGATTAATTGTTATTCTTCGATTGTGGTTGATAAAGTCATTACGAAAGGAAGCGTGAGTTGTTATTCTCTTGATTTGCCTTGTGTAAAATCTGCGAATTTGTGCAAATTTGTTTTGGTGAATAAGGTAACAAAATTTGCCAAATTTGTTTTCAATTTATATTCGTGCCTTAAACAGTTTAGGTGGTTGTACATGAAGTTTGAGTTCCATTTGACAAAGGTTAACTCAACAACAGAGCTTCGACTACACTATGCCCCCGATGAGCGAAGGTTTGTATTAAATAGAAAAGGTAAAATCGACCCTTCTTCTTCTGCTTATAAAGGTAAGATGCTTGAAACTTTTGAAACACTTTTGTACTCCTCGGATAGTGACAAAGATCGTGTTGATGATTTAATTTTTGTAAAACACTTAGATCGAAACGTGCTTGACTGTCCTATTTTATTTAGTGATGATCTATCTGTTTTGATGGTTGATAGAAAGATTCTTGTTTTTGATAATGCATGTGTGAGTGAATCTATAGACCGTCGATTACTGCATGGTATGATTGTGCAACTCTGTGAACTGTGTGAACCTTTTCAAATACCTATTTGTGATGATTACGTTTACCATTTGATTTATTACTCTCGATTTATTCATGGTTTGTGGAAACAATTTGAGATGATTGAATGCCTTAAAACATGTCCATCTTTGTTTCGAATATTTGACGAGGCATTGGCGAGTAATTTATCTTATTTGCATGGTAATCTGAATCTGTCCATTCGCATGCGTTATACTTGTTTTGTTATGCTTATGTTTGGACTACAAGTTCTACTTTCAATGTGGTTGACTTATCTCCATTTGATTTTTCAGATTCGAGGACGAATCTTTTTGAGGAAGGGGGAATGATATGAGTCACAAAGGCCTTAGATGCGTATACCAAGGAAAAAGAAAATCAAGATTCACTTTCTTGTTTTCAAGAAAATCAAGAAACTGAATCTTGGTCCAATTTTGCTGTTTTGAGCAATTTCAAGAATCAAGAAAATCAAGATTTCAAATCTTGGAAATCTTGATCCAAGAAACCGAATCTTGCAACTAAGGCGCATTGGATATCAGGTACGAGCATTAACAGGCCAATTTCGGGAGAGAATGGATTACAAGCCCAAGTTCTTAAAGACAAGGCCCAATAAGATGTTCTAAGCCCAATACAGAAGTTTAAATTAGACTTAGATGAAAATCAGGTCAAATTGTCAAAGTGGCCTAATTTAATTCTTTAAATACTTAATTTTAATTTTTAGACTTTATGAATAAATTTCTATGTAAAAATTCAGTCCAAGAGGCTCATTTAAAGGCCTTGGATGAAATTCCCCTTTAAAAGTCAAAATTAGGGTTTTTTTTAAGTTTTCCTAGTAGGGCTAGGAAAGTAGTTAGGAGGCCTATATATATGGCTTGGCCAGTCACCCTTAAACACATTGAATTACACATTACAATTACATTGAAAATTTCAGATTTGCTTTGAATGAAAATTCTCTTTGAGTTCTTCAAGAATTTTCTCTTGAGTTTTCTTTTTGAGGAAGGGGGAATGATACAAGTCACAAAGGCCTTAGATGCGTACACGAAAGAAAGAGAAAATCAAGATTCACTTTCTTATTTTTAAGAAAATCAAGAAACCGAATCTTGGCTCAATTTTGCTGTTTAGAGCGAATTCAAGAATCAAGAAAATCAAGATTTCAAATCTTGGAATCTTGGTCCAAGAAACCGAATCTTGCAGCCAAAGCGCATTGGATCTCCGTTACGAGCATCAATGAGCCAATTTCGGTAGGAGATGGACTACAAGCCCAAGTTCTTGAAGGCAAGGCCCAATAAGAGGATTCCAAGCCCAACCAAGAAGTCAAACCATACTTTGTTGAAAATCAGGCCAAATTGTTAAAGTGGCCCAATTTGTAAAAATTTTAATTGTTTAATTTAATTTTTAGACTTTAGGAGTATTATATGTAAAAATTTGGCCCAAGCAGCCCATTAAAATGACTTGGCCGAATTTCCCTCTAAATTTGTTAATTAGGTTTTTTTTAAGTTTTCCTAATGAGATTAGGAAATAGTTATAAGGCCTATTTATAGGCATGGCCGGCCACCATTGTTACACACACATTACAATACATTAAAATTTCAGATTTTTGCTGAGTAAAAATTCTCTTAGAGTTTTCTCCAAGAATTCTCTCTTGAGTTTCTTTAGAAGTAGTTTTAACAATCTTTTTTATTGTGGGAGCCATCTTCAGCCTTCTTCTTGACATTGTTCTTCATTGGAGGGGAGATTAGAGCCGTTTGAAGAGAGTTGTGAAATTTTTCTCGATTTCAAGGCTTCTTAGGACTTTATCTTTATTTTCTTGTTGTTCAATCTCTTTTAAATTTCTGCTTGTGTCGATTTTTATTAGCTAATTTGTTTGTTGTTCTTGTTGCGTTTCAGCCTTTCTAAAACTCCAAGATCTGATTCGGCACTTCCTTGGACATAAAAAACGTTTTTGATTTCACAAAACCCCTATTTTCTTGCCGTCCAATCCCTAGAATTAGTTTCAGTTGATTTCGTAATCTGTTTTAATTTATTTGCTGTTTTGTGTTCTTTGATAGATTTGGCTGATTGGAAGTTAATCTTGGGGCTTAATTCCGCGTTCTTGGTTTCCAAGATTGGCTATCTATAAGTGTTTTGATTCTTGGTTGTTCTTTATTGATTTGGGGATTTTTAGTTTCCAGATCTAATTGATTCTAATTAAGTTTTGCTGTTTCGTTTCAAATCCAAACGTTTAGAGTTTTCGTAGGAGTTTCCTGTGACTTGAAAACTTGATCTTGGTCCGCGCACAACATCCTATCAAAAACAGATTCTGGCTTTAAAAACATGATTTTGACTACTTATGCCAAAGTGTAGCAAAGGTTTTAGTAAATCAAACATGCTGAGACAAATGGAATTTTGCATACACAGATACATACAATCAAAACTCTTTACATTCTTCGAAATAGATTTGCACCAAATCATGGATTTTCACAAAGCAGTAATTGATGCACAAAATTATCACAATCGAAAATTATAATCGCTTTTCGTGAAAAACTGTCATCACGTAGAATCAAATCTTTGGTTTGTCGACCAGACCAAACAACATCAATAAAGTTTTCTTCACAATGCAAATCAAGAGAAAAACTCTTGTGCTTTCTTTTGGAATGAGTTCATTAACCACAGTCAAGGAATAGCAATTAATCAGATGCAAGTAAGGGAATCTTTTAAAAACTAAGTCACCAAAAATGTTATTGATAACTTTCAAACATGTTTGTCGTGACTCGATTGTTAAAATTTCCTTACCTCGTGACGTGATCTGGCTCAGTAGGTTGAGTCAAATTCACTTAAGTTGTCCGATCGTTGACGAGAAGTTTGTTCGAAATTGTTTTAAGATGAAGTTTGATTAAGTTTAAGCAGAAGACTTTTTAAAAGGGTTCAAATGATAGGCTAAATTTGGATATTTTGTAGGTTTTATTTTTAATAAGAAAAATAAAGTTTATATTTAATAGATAGGATGGAGATGGAAAACTGAACTTAAGTTTCAAGAACGATTCAATACTATAGAGAGTATTGCCCCCGGACTTATATCACTTAAGGTGGAAATATGAAAGGTAGAAGATGGACCTTGAAAGTAGTCGTGCATGAATCTCCCTTGTGATGAATCTGGCCATGCATGCACCTAGCTTTAAATGAGCCTCCACATTCGGCTGAACCTACATAAAACTTGAACATATTAATTCTCAAGGTATATTCGGCTGAACTAGACAAAACAATCTTCAAGACATAGTAAATGATAAATTTAAAAACAATTAAATAAGAACATAGCTAGTAATTAAATTTGGCTAGCTCAAAAGATGTGAAACAATAAGCAAGCTGATTTGAGCTAGGGAATTTGGCCATGAGTTGTATCAAGCTAAATTAATTAAAGTTAATACTTAGTTATTGTGAATAATAAAAGAAACGAGTTGAAAATAATTTAAATTAAGCTTAAACGAGCTAATTTAAGCTCAAATGAGCTGATTGGAGCTGAAAGAAGCTTGGGAAGCTGAAATTGAGCTAAAGTCAGCTTGCACTAAAGTGCATGGAGTCTTCAAGATGTTGGCTCGAGCTTCATCTTCATCAATGAGTTGATTATCCTTCCAAAGTTGAAGAAATAAAGCTGAAACAGCTTCTTGAAGGCACCTAGATCGAGCTCGGGTCATGATACAAACTCGTTTCGTGATTGATTCGAGTCGTTAGTGATGCCCGATCGTGAATTGAGTAGAATAGAATCGTTTCGATTTAAAGGAAACAAAATAAAAATAATGGCTTCAAACAAAGGTAATAAACAAAATAGATAGGAAACAATAACAAATTAATTGGATAAGACCGAGAATGAACCAACAAATAAGGGAATTGTTGACCCGAATCTCAAAATGGTGCTTAGGTGTTTAACGGTTTAAAGAAACAACAAGAAACCTTGACCCACTATCAACTATGATAGGAACCAAAGGTATATTGAACGCCACACCAAAGGTGATAAGTTCGGTAAACAAAGAAAAGATGGACGCCACAAGCTATGCTTGATAAGTCAAATCAATTCCGTAAGAACAAAGAGAATTGGATAGCTCACAGTTCAAATATAATATCTATATTCAGCAAAAGTCCCCTCTCTAAGGCTGATTACAACTATTTATAATGCTAGAACAAGGTAACCGAATGGTCAAAAAAAAAACATCCACTTAATGTGCCATAAAAACTGATGTCTTTTCTTATGCTTTGAACCAATTAACTCCTTCCATAAAATCATTTCAATTCAGCTGATTTGAATGTCTTTAATGTCTTAAAAATGTCTCTTGAGTTGTCCTTGGCTAGCTGAATAGACACCATCTTTTAACCTACTCCTTAATGACATTCAAAGGTTTGATTAATTTCTCTTGAAAGCTCCAAAAAGGGTTGGAAGTGGAAGAGTTGCTGCTGAATTTTAAAGGGCATAAAATGCTGTTTAAAAGCTCCTTTTAATGATCTTTAAGCTCCTTTTTTTAACAGCCCCTTTAATTGTAACTCAAAAGAACTTGAACAGCCACTTATTAAATGTGTAACAGCCTTGAATTGTAACCACTATAAGCTAAAAAGTCACCTGCAATAAACACATTAAAATGAGTTTATTAAACACATTAAAACACTTATTAATCATAACACATATTAAACTTACTTAAATAAATGAACTAAAACATATATGCAATAATTATTCCAGCAACTAGTTTAATTAAAGAAGCATAATTTAAAGAACTTAATTTATGCATCAATAAATAATCCTAGGAACTAGATCAATTAAGAAGCATCTTATTTAATAAAGTTCAATAACTAACTCATGTATTAAAACTTTAAGATAAGTTAAATTAATTGATCAGCAACTTATTTATTAAACGAAAACAAGTTAATTAAAAGAAACAAATTCAGCTTGCAATAAATTGCAAGTAACGCCTTTTGAACGGTTTGAAGCACGACTATCAAATTCGGCCACTCCCTCTTCCCAAGCTCGTTCCACATAGCTTGCTATTACTGATGTGAGCTTGCCTACGAACCAAATGGATAGCAAACAAGAAGCTATTAAGCTGCCCATTGGTCCAATAACGCGAGCTAGAGCTAAACGATTTAAAGTTGCTATTTTAGCATTGGTGGAACGGATTGAGGAAAATGAAAGCAAAGAGCTTAAAGACGAGCTGAATATTTTCAACTTCTTTGAAGTTGAAATTCGTTCTAGCTAATTAAATTGCTGCTGGATTTTAAACCATTTAAATAAGCATTTAATTAAGTCTTATTACAGCTTATTAATATGTTTTTATTTAATATAAGTGTTTAATATGTCTTAATTTAGTTACATTAAAGATGTCTTGATTTCATTTAGTTTGTCTAAATTATTACATGTCTTAAATCTGTTCAACCGAATTTGTGTCATGCTTTATTAATATTTAAGTTGTTTCAATGTTAAATTAGGATGTTCACATTATGTATTTACTTAGTTCAGCTTAATTTGATTGAAATTAATTAAGTTCATGTGTGTTTTTAGGTACAGCCGAATTTGAAGATTCATTGGGCAGATTCATGCATGAAGATTCAATGGATGTGAAGATGCATGCATGTTGGGTTCAATGCACCAAATGATACATGCATGGACTATATTAAAGATGGTGTGCTGATTGTTGAAGTTCTCTAAGTGACCATTCGGCCAAAAGAGATGATTTTCCATTCTCCAAAGCTGCCATTTATTTCCTTCACATTGCTGGGTACATTGTGGCTATTCGGTTCATGATGTTCACACCTTATGGTCATTCAAAACCGTCCATTCACACTTCCAAATGACTGTTCAAGTTGCTAATTAATGATGGTAATTTTTCAGCAAGAGTTGCTTCATTATTGACCTTATTAAACTCCATTGGCCGAATGTAGCTGCTGCCAATTTTCCAAGTTCGTTGAAGCTCTTCCTTGGTCTATATTCAGCCGAACATTGATTCAAGACCATTCATGGATCTTAGCTCAAAATTAGTTCAATGTTTACTTAGTTTTTAAGTATTGAACTTGACTATTCGGCTACTAGTCACTTAAGCTATAAATAGTTCTTGAATTTCTTGTAAAAGGACTTTTTGCCAAATTTCTGAATGAAATATAATTTTAGTGAGAAATTCACTCTCTTTATTCTCCAAAGCTCAAATTGACTTATCTTCAACGAGTGGCGTCAATCTGACTTTGTTCGAACTTATCACCCATTGGTGTGGCGTTCTTCATACCGTAGGTTCCTATTTTGCTAAATAGAGGGTCTCAGTTTTTATCCTATTTCCATTTCTTTCTTTGAAACCTTAAGCCCGGGTCCTTATTTGATAATAAGGGTTCGATCTTGTTTCATCGAATTACCCAGCAAACAACAACCCATTAAACTCCTTTGTTCCTAAAGCCATCCAACTTCAAACACCAAGACTTGAATTTGATTCAATTCCGACACTACCTAATTTCGATCGGGAAAGATTACGACTCATCTTTACATCCGAAACGAGCTCGTATCAGTTGGTATCAGAGCTAGCTAAATTAGGTACGTAAATCGTAGCTTCAAAAAAAAAAGGTTAAAAAAAAAGGTTTCGAAAAAAAAAAATCCGAAAAAAAAGAAGGAAAAAAAAAATTGCAAAAAAAAAATTGCATACGGTCTAGGTGCGTACGAAAAGAACGTGAAATATCCGTAAAAAAAAAAAAAAAAAAAAAAAGAGTCTGGAAACACTTCAACAAAAATTTTTCCAAAATCATATTATACACCCTTTTATACCCCTTTGAGTGAAATTTTACACTATTAAAAAAAAAATTTTCAATTCGTGAATTCATTTTATACGCCACATCTTTAAACCTTTCTTTCTTTCGAGCCTACCCTAAACCATACGATTTTCCTTTGTTTAGCCTTTGAAGCCGACCCACAAGTGGGATAAGTCTAAGGTAGCTTTTAGAATATTGAGAGTTGGATTTGAGAGGTAAAAGGCAAGAGAGTACATCAAGATAAAAGCCATTAAAGAGTGTAAACACGAGTGGAGTGCCGAATTATTTTTCTTTTTGAGTGAATTGTGAGTTTTTGTTGAGAGGTTATAATTTCATATATCAAGAAATCCTACAATAAACATGGCAGAAAGGCAACCTGTTCGAAATGTGCCGGACTTGAATTTGCAAGCATTGCTACGCGAGGTGGAACGATTGTTCGATCAAAAGTTAGAACCGATTCAAGATAGACTTGATCGTGTGGAAGGAAGAGCCCAACGAAGGAGAACTCCCTTAAGCCCTCCAAGAAATCGAGGACGACAATCTGATTTAGATGATGAATCTTTCGAGTCGATTGAACACGAAAGTGATCAAGGGTCCAATGCGAATGTTCAACGAAGAGGCCAACGCAACCGAGGCCAACGAAATCGAGGGAGGTTCGATGATGACTTGAAAAGCATTAAGTTGTCAATCCCTTCATTCCAAGGCCGATCGGATCCCGAAGCTTATCTCGAGTGGGAGAAAAAGATCGAGCTTATATTTGAATGCCATAACTATTCTGAGGCCAAGAAAGTTAAGTTGGCTGCTATCGAATTTTCGGACTACGCAATGGTGTGGTGGGACCAACTTACAACTAGCCGAAGGCGAAATGGCGAGCGTCCTATCCAAACATGGTCCGAGATGAAGGCTGTAATGCGACGACGTTTCATCCCTTCGTACTACCATCGGGAGTTGTACCAAAAACTTCAAAATCTTACACAAGGGACGAGAAGCGTGGAGGATTACTTCAAGGAGATGGAAGTGGCCATGATTCGAGCGGATGTGGAGGAAGATCGAGAGGCAACTATGGCTCGTTTCTTAGCCGGACTTAACCGTGAAATTGCCAACATAGTTGAGTTGCAACACTACGTAGAGATCGTCGATATGGTTCACATGGCGATCAAGGTCGAAAAGCAACTCAAAATGAAAGGAGCCGTACGTGGTTATTCCTCTTCGAATGCATCTAAGTGGAACCAAGGGGCAAGTAAGAATGTTTCAACAAATCAATCAAAAGAAACTGTGGTGCCCATGAAGTCCAACAAGTCTGTGGCTGAATCTAGCAAAGGTAAGGCCATTGAAAATACTCAATCCCGAACACGTGATATTAAGTGTTTTAAGTGCCAAGGGAGAGGGCACATCGCAAGCCAATGCCCAAATCGTAACACAATGATCATGCTTCCCAATGGTGAGATTGAATCGGAGGATGAAGTAGACAAAAACGAAGAAGAAGTTCAACATCCATCCGAAAATGAAGATGAAGTAGAATTTGCTGTTGAAGGTGAAATGCTCATTGTTAAAAGAAGTCTTAGTGCACAAAGCTCTATAGGTGAACCGCAACGCGAGAATTTGTTTCATACCCGATGTTATGTTCATGGAAGGGTTTGTAGCGTTGTGATCGATGGCGGGAGTTGCACAAATGTTGCAAGCACACTTATGATCAAGAAGTTGTCTTTGCCGACCCTTAATCACCCAAGTCCCTATAAGATGCAATGGCTCAATGAAGGAGTCGAACTTAAGGTAACCAAACAAGCCTTGATTTCCTTTTCAATTGGAAAGTACCAAGACGAGATTTTGTGCGACGTTGTGCCCATGCATGCGGGCCATTTACTGCTTGGGAGGCCGTGGCAATTTGATCGGCGAGTCAAGCACGATGGGTTTTCTAACCAATATTCGTTCAAGCACAAGGGCAAAAATATCACTTTGGCCCCATTGTCTCCACAACAAGTGATGGAAGATCAACAACGATTAAAGCAATCTTTGGAAGAATTGAATGAACAAAAAAAGAAATTGAGAGAGAGTGAAAAAGAAAAGAATCTAGATTGTGAGAAAAACAAGATCAAAGAACAAGAAAGTGAAAGAAATTTGAGTGAGAGAAAGAAAAATGTTTTGATTAATCGTTGTCTTCCCATCTCTTCATTTTTCAGATTAAACCAAGCAAGGAATTACGATTACATTATATTCCTGAGAAGAGAAGGTTCATATTGCGAGAGAATGGTAAAACCGATCTTCAAATCCCTAATTTCAAGGATAAACAAGGTTTGATTTCTGAAAAACTAAAAACATCTCTGTTTTGCTCAAGAAGTGATGATGTTCGTGACTATGATGAGTTTGATGAAGAATGTTTACCACATGTGGAGTTTGCGTATAATAGAGCTATTCACTCATCTACCAAATTTTCTCCTTTTGAAATCGTTTATGGTTTCAATCCGTTAACACCATTTGATTTAATGCCATTGCCTTCTAACCAATTTGTGCATGTAGATGGAAAGCGTAAAGCTGATTTCGTCAAGCAATTGCACCAACGAGTTCGAGAAAACATTGAGGCAAGGACCAAGAACTATGAACAACATGCTAACAAAGGTCGTAAACGAGTTGTGTTCGAGCCGGGAGATTGGGTGTGGTTGCATATGCGCAAGGAAAGATTTCCTATGCAACGACGATCTAAACTACTTCCGAGAGGGGATGGACCGTTTCAAGTCCTTGAACGAATTAATGACAATTCTTATAAATTGGACTTGCTTGGTGAATATAATGTTAGCGCGACTTTTAACGTTTCTGATTTGTCTCCGTTTGATGCAGATTCCGATTTGAGGACAAATCGTTCTGAAGAGGAGGGGAATGATGTGAGCTTGCCTACGAACCAAATGGATAGCAAACAAGAAGCTATTAAGCTGCCCATTGGTCCAATAACGCGAGCTAGAGCTAAACGATTTAAAGTTGCTATTTTAGCATTGGTGGAACGGATTGAGGAAAATGAAAGCAAAGAGCTTAAAGACGAGCTGAATATTTTCAACTTCTTTGAAGTTGAAATTCGTTCTAGCTAATTAAATTGCTGCTGGATTTTAAACCATTTAAATAAGCATTTAATTAAGTCTTATTACAGCTTATTAATATGTTTTTATTTAATATAAGTGTTTAATATGTCTTAATTTAGTTACATTAAAGATGTCTTGATTTCATTTAGTTTGTCTAAATTATTACATGTCTTAAATCTGTTCAACCGAATTTGTGTCATGCTTTATTAATATTTAAGTTGTTTCAATGTTAAATTAGGATGTTCACATTATGTATTTACTTAGTTCAGCTTAATTTGATTGGAATTAATTAAGTTCATGTGTGTTTTTAGGTACAGCCGAATTTGAAGATTCATTGGGCAGATTCATGCATGAAGATTCAATGGATGTGAAGATGCATGCATGTTGGGTTCAATGCACCAAATGATACATGCATGGACTATATTAAAGATGGTGTGCTGATTGTTGAAGTTCTCTAAGTGACCATTCGGCCAAAAGAGATGATTTTCCATTCTCCAAAGCTGCCATTTATTTCCTTCACATTGCTGGGTACATTGTGGCTATTCGGTTCATGATGTTCACACCTTATGGTCATTCAAAACCGTCCATTCACACTTCCAAATGACTGTTCAAGTTGCTAATTAATGATGGTAATTTTTCAGCAAGAGTTGCTTCATTATTGACCTTATTAAACTCCATTGGCCGAATGTAGCTGCTGCCAATTTTCCAAGTTCGTTGAAGCTCTTCCTTGGTCTATATTCAGCCGAACATTGATTCAAGACCATTCATGGATCTTAGCTCAAAATTAGTTCAATGTTTACTTAGTTTTTAAGTATTGAACTTGACTATTCGGCTACTAGTCACTTAAGCTATAAATAGTTCTTGAATTTCTTGTAAAAGGACTTTTTGCCAAATTTCTGAATGAAATATAATTTTAGTGAGAAATTCACTCTCTTTATTCTCCAAAGCTCAAATTGACTTATCTTCAACGAGTGGCGTCAATCTGACTTTGTTCGAACTTATCACCCATTGGTGTGGCGTTCTTCATACCGTAGGTTCCTATTTTGCTAAATAGAGGGTCTCAGTTTTTATCCTATTTCCATTTCTTTCTTTGAAACCTTAAGCCCGGGTCCTTATTTGATAATAAGGGTTCGATCTTGTTTCATCGAATTACCCAGCAAACAACAACCCATTAAACTCCTTTGTTCCTAAAGCCATCCAACTTCAAACACCAAGACTTGAATTTGATTCAATTCCGACACTACCTAATTTCGATCGGGAAAGATTACGACTCGTCTTTACATCTGAAACGAGCTCGTATCAATTACATTTCAAAATCTCTTAGCTCGTGACCGAGTTATTGGTCCTCGTGGCAGCTCAATGGATTCGGTAGTAATTTCCCGGGCTAAGGTTGCATCATTCCCCCCCTCTTCGAGGCGATTTGCTCCCAAATCGTCACCTACATTGAAAAGAGATAAATCAGCAACATTAAAAGTAGCACTAACCCCATACTCACCAGGTAAATCTAACTTATAAGCGTTATCATTAATTCTCTTCAAGACTTGAAAAGGTCCATCTCCTCGTGGTAATAGTTTGGATCGTCTTTGAACGGGAAATCTCTCCTTGCGCATGTGAATCCAAACCCAATCACCAGGTTCAAATATTACTCGTTTACGGCCCTTGTTAACTTGATGTGCATATTGCTCCGTTCTTCGTTCAATATTATCCCTAACTCGCTGATGTAATTGTTTCACAAAATCTGCCTTTTTCTTTCCATCTACATGCACCAATTTATCAAAAGGTAAAGGCAATAAATCCAATGGAGTTAAGGGATTAAATCCATACACTACCTCAAATGGTGAAAACTTGGTAGCTGAATGTACCGATCGATTGTATGCAAATTCAATGTGAGGTAGACACTCCTCCCAAGTTTTTAAATTCTTACGTATAATGGCCCGCAGTAGTGTTGACAGAACTCTATTAACAACCTCTGTTTGGCCATCAGTTTGGGGATGAATTGTTGTTGAAAATAATAGCTTAGTTCCAATCTTTCCCCATAAAGTCCTCCAAAAGTGGCTGAGAAATTTAGTGTCTCGATCCGAAAAAATGGTTCTTGGAATTCCATGCAATCGTACAATCTCCCTAAAAAATAGATTGGCAACATTTAAAGCATCATCAGTTTTGTTACATGCAATGAAATGAGCCATTTTTGAAAACCGATCAACTACAACAAACACAGAATCTTTGCCATTCTTTGTTCTAGGAAGACCCAAAACAAAGTCCATAGAAATATCCATCCATGGCATTTCTGGGATCGGTAATGGAGTATAGAGTCCATGTGGCTGGACCCTTGATTTCGCCTTCTTGCAAACAATACAGCGATTGCACACTTTAGCCACATCTCGTTTCATCTTTGGCCAATAAAAGTGTTCTTGAAGAACGGCCAAAGTTTTGGCAATACCAAAATGTCCCATTAAACCCCCACTATGTGCTTCATGAACCAGCAAATTTCTAGTTGATCCTTGGGGTATGCACAACTTATTTTCTCAAAATAGGAATCCATCTTGCTGATAGTACCTGTCATACGCACCTTGCACACATAACTTGTAAACTTCTCCAAAATCAGAATCATCAGCATATAATTCCTTTAAATAAGCAAAACCAAGTAACTTAACATCCAAATAATTTAAAAGAGCATACCTTCGCGATAAAGCATCTGCAACGATATTTTCCTTACCTTGCTTATACTTAATCACATATGGAAAGGATTCTAAGAATTCTACCCATTTTGCATGTCGTTTGTTAAGCTTAGTTTGCCCTCTTAAATGCTTCAAAGCCTCATGGTCCGTGTGTATAACGAACTCCTTAGGCCAAAGGTAATGCTGCCATGTTTCTAATGCTCGTATCAATGCGTACATTTCTTTGTCATAGGTGGGATAATTGAGCGTAGCTCCATTAAGTTTCTCGCTAAAATAAGCCACTGGTCGCCCATCTTGCGTTAAAACCGCACCTATTCCTATTCCAGAAGCATCACATTCTACCTCAAAAATTTTGTTAAAATTCGGCAAACATAAAAGTGGAGCATTAGTCAAGCAATCTTTGATTTTAACAAAAGCAAATTCTTGTTCATCAGACCAAATAAAAGGTGAATTTTTTTGATAATACCGGTTAATGGGGCAGCAAGAGTGCTAAAATTCGGTACAAACCTCCTATAGAAGCTTGCAAGGCCATGAAAACTTCTAACTTGGCGATGTTATTCGGTCGTGGCCATTCTTGTATTGCTTTAATCTTCTCTTGGTCCACCTCTAGTCCATTCGCACTTACAACAAAACCTAGAAAAACAACTTTGTCAGTACAAAAGTTACATTTCTTAAGGTTTGCATATAATACTTCCTTTCGTAAAACCTTCAAAATAGCATGCAAATGTTCAAGATGTTCAGTTAATGATTTGCTGTAAATTAAAATATCGTCAAAATAAACTACGCAAAATCGACCAATGAAAGACCTCAAAACGTGGATCATCAACCTCATGAAAGTACTCGGTGCATTGGTGAGGCCAAAAGGCATCACTAACCACTCATACAAACCGTATTTAGTCTTAAATGCAGTCTTCCACTCGTCCCCCTCCCGCATACGAATTTGATGATAGCCACTTTTCAGATCAATCTTAGAGAACAATTTTGCACCACTAAGCTCGTCCAACATATCATCAAGTCTAGGAATGGGATGTCGGTATTTGACGGTAATTTTGTTGATAGCTCGGCAATCTACGCACATCCTCCATGAACCATCTTTTTTAGGCATCAACAGAACGGGAACCGCACATGGACTTAAACTCTCCCGTATATAGCCTTTTTCCATTAATTCCGCTACTTGTCGTTGCAACTCTTTAGTTTCCTCTGGGTTGCTTCGATAAGCTGGTCGATTTGGAATTGTAGCTCCGGGAATAAAGTCTATTTGGTGTTCAATACCTCGAAAAGGAGGCAATCCACTTGGCACATCTTCCGGGAAAATGTCTTTGAATTCCTGAAGCAATGAAACAATAGACAAAGGTAAAGAATTATCAAGTTCGTTAGCATCAAATAAGCATTCCTTGTACATAAGTACAAGTACGGGTTGATGCAACAACAATGATTTTCTTATCTCTTTTTCTCTCGCAAATACGCTCATTTTACCACTCTCAATTTCTTTTTGACTTTCTTGTTCCTCTCGTACTTTTACCTCCACTCCCTTAATTTTTTCTTTCTTTTTTTCATTTTTCTTGTCTCTCTCTTTTTCAATCTTTTCCTTCATGATACGGGGTTGCGCGCGGACCAAGATCGAGTTGCCAAGTCACGAGAAACTCCTACAAAAACCCTAAACAATTAGATCTGAAACGAAACAGAAAATTAAAAGATTAGATTTTTGAATTTTCAGATCTGAAATAAAATCCTCAAAACAGTAAAGAATCAAATAGAGAATAGAAATAAGTGTTAATAAGGAATCTTGAAACCCTAGAAGAGATTGCGATTCTGCCCAATTGAACACCCAGATAGTTTTCTCCAAATTTCGGCAATCTAATTTCTCCCAAAAAGAGTATGGATGAATCGGCAAGAACCCTAGAAATTAGGGATTTTTGGGCTAATTCCTTAAGATAGAAAAAGGCTGAAAACACAATAAGAACAGAAAATAAATTAGATAAAGATTCGGCACAAGCAGAAATAAAGAAAGAATTGACAGTAAGAAATTAAAAGATAAGTCCTAAGAAGCCTTGAAATCTCGAAAGATCTCACAACTCCCTTCAAACGGCTCTAATCTCCCCTCCAAAGAATATCAATGGCAAGAAGAAGGTTGAAGATGGCTCCCACAATCACGAGATTGTTAAAACAACTTCTAAAGAAAACTCAAGAGAGAAATCTTGGAGAAAACTCAAAGAAAATTCTGCTCTCAACAAATCTGAAATTTTAATAATAATGATAAGTGTTTAACAAGGTGGACAGCCATGCCTTTAAATAGGCCTTATAACTAGTCCTAATCTAATTAGAAAACTAAAATAAAAAAAACTCCTAATTATTTTAATATGGAAATTTGGTCAAAGGTCATTTTATCTGGGACTCTTGGACTGAATATTGACATAAAAATTTAAACTAAGTAAATAAATAAATAATTAAAAATAAAAAAAAAAAACTTTACAACTTGGGCCACTTTGACAATTTGGCCTGATTTTCAACTAAGTATGGATGGATTTCTTGATTGGGCTGGGAATTTGCTTATTGGGCCTCGCCTTCAAGAATTTGGGCTTTTGTGACTCGTATCATTCCCCCCTTCCTCAAAAAGATTCATCCTCGAATCTGAAAAATCAAATGAACTCGACTTTCCTCTATCGAACGGGACTAATGGCAATTGAGTCCACTGAGAAGAATAGCCATGAGATAGTAAATAGCAACGGAAATAAGCTTGTAGTCCAATCATAAGCATAATAGAACAGGTATAACGCATGTGAATGGACAGATTCGGATTACCATGCAAACAATCTAATTTACTCACCACTGCCTCGTCAAATATTTGAAACAAAGATGGACATGTTTTAAGGCATTCAGTCGTCTCACATTGTTCCCACAAACCATGAATAAATTGCGAGTAATAAATCAAATGGTAAACATAATCGTCACAAGTAGGTATTTGAAAAGATTCACATGGTTCACAGAGTTGCATAATCATACCATGCATTAATCGACGGTCTATAGATTCACTCACACATGCATTATCAAAAACAAGAATCTTTTTATCAACCATCAAAACAGATAGATCATCAGTAAATAAAATAGGACAGTCAAGCACGTTTCGATCTAAGTGTTCATCAACACGATCTTTATCACTATCCGAGGAGTACAAAAGTGTTTCAAAGGTTTCAAGCATCTTACCTCGATAAGCAGAAGAATAAGGGTCGATTTTACCTTTTTCATTTAAAACAAACCTTCGCTCATCGGGGGCATAGTGTAGTCGAATCTTCGTTGTTGAGTTAACATTTGTCAAATGGAACTCAAACTTCATGTACAACCACATAAACTGTTTAAGGTACGAATATAAATTGAAAACAAATTTGGAAAATTTCGTTACCTTATTCTGCAAAACAGATTTGGACAAATTCAAGGATTTTACACAAGGTAAATCAAGAGAATAACAAATCACGCTTCTTTTCGTAATGACTTTATCAACCACAATCGAAGAGTAACAATTAATCGGATCAAAATAAGGGGATCTTTTAAGAACTAAGTCACCAAAAGTTTTATCAATAATTTTCAAATCTGCACTGGACTCGGTTTCTAAAATTTCCTTACCTCGCTTACCTTCGGGATCATGTAGTGTGATTTCATCTTTGCTTAAGTTGATCGTATGAAAGCGTCTTTCATTTGAGAGGTATTGAAGTTGAAAGTTATCTTTCGATCTTTCGGGAACCTGAAAAGTAGCAACACAAGAAAAATTCATATCTTGGTTAGTGGAAACATTCCTCACTACCCTTTCCACGTCTTTTTCTTTTGTTTCTTTTTCTAATTCATTTTCTCTTCTTTCTTCAATTTCTTTTTCACTCTCAATCTCTTTTGCTCTTTTTCATTCTCTTTTTCTTTTTCCTCACTTGTTTTAACAGAATTTTTCAGTTTGATTTGGTCCTCATGGACTTGTTCCAGAGTGAGCGGCACTAAGGTGAGTTTCTTTCCTTGATGCTTGAAAGAATACCTATTGGTACGACCATCGTGAGTGACTTTTTGATCCAGTTGCCACGGTTCTCCTAGCAACAAATGGCAGGCTTGAATAGGCATTATGTCGCACACAACTTCGTCTTGATACTTACCGATAGAAAAGGCGATGCGCACTTGTTGAGTGACCCTAAATTGGCCTTCGTTGCTAAGCCCTTGTAGTTGATAAGGTTGTGGATGCTTGGTAGTGGTTAAGCAAAGCTTTTCCACCATCGTCGTGCTGGCTATGTTCGAGCAACTTTCACCATCAATAATAACTCTACAAAGCTTACCTTGTACGTGGCAGCGAGTATGAAAGAGATGTTCTCGTTGCTGCTCGCTCTTTGGTTTTGCCAAAGATGATTGTCCATGATCATGACAATCATCATCCATTCTAGGGACACGTTGAGGGTTGCACCTATGGGGCTGGTTATCCCTATCTTCTTTAATTGGATCTCGATATTGATATTTTTGATTCACTCGTACCTCATTCAAAGTAGTATTCAATGCTTGAAGTGTAGCATTTATTTGTGTGATTGCAGCAGTATGTCTGTCTAACTGTTGTTGGACTTTCATAAGTGCATCATTATTATCACCTTTAGACATCTTCAAAACCTGTAAAAAATAAACACTCAACACTCAAAAATAAAAGTTAGCAAACCTCACCATTAATCACTCAAAAAGAAAAATCAAATTCTAAATGAGGTCGAATTCAATCTTGTGAGTTCTTTATCAGAGTTTATATCAACCAATTAGAGAGTGTGAACCAAACTACCAAAGAATCCTAATTTGCACTAGGATGCCAAAAACTGACGAGACACCAATTGATTCGTGTTGCACCGAAGAAGAAGTTGTGCACACGTTTAAATCCTACTAACACAAGAAACAAGAAGGTGTTAGATAACGTAAAGGAAGAATAAAGGTAAACAAATGAAAACCTACAGCTAAGAATCAATAAAAATTGCTGAAAACAGAAAACCCGAAAAACTGCGGAGTAACTTGACAACTTCGTTCGAGGTGTTCCCGATCTCCAAAAATCACGAAATTAAATCTGGAGTGTCCTTATATATTGAATTTTTGATGTGGAAATTTCGGGCACAAAATTCAACCCGCTGCACCTTTTATTAAATTTTTATTGAATTTCGTCTTTTTTTGATTTTTTGACTTTTTTGACTGATTTTTTTGCAGGAATAATTTTTTATATTCAATAACAGTGCCAAAAACATGTATGTAAAATTTCAGATCAATCGGACAATGTTTACCCACTCAAATGAATTTTTTTGAACAATTTTTCTGGGTAAAACTGCTGTTTGTGCTTTAAAAAAATAGAGATCAGTTTAGAAATCAACCAAGAACACCCAAAACGCCCAAAATCTGATACCAAATGATACGGGGTTGCGCGCGGACCAAGATCGAGTTGCCAAGTCACGAGAAACTCCTACGAAAACCCTAAACAATTAGATCTGAAACGAAACAGAAAATTAAAAGATTAGATTTTTGAATTTTCAGATCTGAAATAAAATCCCCAAAACAGTAAAGAATCAAATAGAGAATAGAAATAAGTGTTAATAAGGAATCTTTAAACCCTAGAAGAGATTGCGATTCTGCCCAATTGAACACCCAGATAGTTTTCCCCAAATTTCGGCAATCTAATTTCTCCCAAAAAGAGTATGGATGAATCGGCAAGAACCCTAGAAATTGGGGATTTTGGGCTAATTCCTTAAGATAGAAAAAGGCTGAAAACACAATAAGAACAGAAAATAAATTAGATAAAGATTTGGCACAAGCAGAAATAAAGAAAGAATTGACAGTAAGAAATTAAAAGATAAGTCCTAAGAAGCCTTGAAATCTCGAAAGATCTCACAACTCCCTTCAAACGACTCTAATCTCCCCTCCAAAGAATATCAATGGCAAGAAGAAGGTTGAAGATGGCTCCCACAATCACAAGATTGTTAAAACAACTTCTAAAGAAAACTCAAGAGAGAAATCTTGGAGAAAACTCAAAGAAAATTCTGCTCTCAACAAATCTGAAATTTTAATAATAATGATAAGTGTTTAACAAGGTGGACAGCCATGCCTTTAAATAGGCCTTATAACTAGTCCTAATCTAATTAGAAAACTAAAATAAAAAAAAACTCTTAATTATTTTAATATGGAAATTTGGTCAAAGGTCATTTTATCTGGGACTCTTGGACTGAATATTGACATAAAAATTTAAACTAAGTAAATAAATAAATAAATAAAAATAAAACTTTACAACTTGGGCCACTTTGACAATTTGGCCTGATTTTCAACTAAGTATGGATGGATTTCTTGATTGGGCTGGGAATTTGCTTATTGGGCCTCGCCTTCAAGAATTTGGACTTTTGTGACTCGTATCACTTCAACTTCAATTGATCTTGGTACACTTGCTTTGGAGTCAATGGCGCTAAAGTTACATTCTTGCCTCGATGCTTGAATGTATAGCGATTTGTATAACCATCATAGATCACGCGCCTATCAAACTGCCATGGACGTCCCAAAAGTAGATGTCCCGCATGCATAGGAACTACATCGCACACCACTTCATCTTGGTACTTTCCAATAGAAAATGCCACCACAGCTTGTTTTGTTACTTTCAGCTCACCTCCATCATTTAGCCATTGCAACTTGTATGGAGTTGGATGTTTAGTTGTAGCCAAACCTAGCTTTTCCACCAACATAATACTAGCTACACAAGTACAGCTACCACCATCAATGATCATACTACATACCTTGCCTTGAATGTGGCATCGAGTGTGAAAAATATTCTCCCTCTGTTGATCAGTTTCAACACTTTGAATACTGAGGCTACGCTTCACCACAAGAATTTCTCCTTCAACGGGTAACTCTAAATCTTCATCATCGGATGGCATTTCAAGTTCATTTTCATCCTCTTCCTCCGACTCAACTTCTCCATCAGCTCTTATCACCATAATTCGTCGATTGGGACATTGACTAGCTATGTGCCCTCGGCCTTGACACTTGAAACATCTTATGTCTCTCGTGCGATTTGGCGCTTGCTCATTTTTATTTCGACTTGTCTCTCCAACGGGTTGATTTGATTTAACTGCTACAGTCGGCTCTTTTGTTCTAACAAGGGGTTTGTTGACTCCTTGATTCCATTTGTTGATTGAAGAATTGGCATAGGGTCTACTAACTCCTTTTCGCTTAAGTTGCTTTTCAACCTTAATCGCCATGTGAACCATGTCCATCACTTCAACATAGTGTTGTAGTTCAACTATGTTGGCAATGTCATGGTTTAAACCCGCAAGGAACCTAGCCATGGTTGCCTCTCGATCCTCCTCGATATCAGCTCGAATCATCACTATCTCCATCTCCTTATAATAGTCTTCAACACTTCTATTTCCTTGAGTAAGGTTTTGAAGTCGTTGATAAAGATCTCGATGGTAGTATGATGGAATAAATCTTTTCTGCATGACTGATTTCATTTCTCCCCAAGTAGAGATGGGTCTTTCTGATGTGATCCGGCTCGGTTGATTGAGTCGATTCACTTGATTGCCCGATCGTCGACGAGAAGTTTGTTCGAATTTGTAGATAGATGGAGTTGATGATTTTTTATAGCAGAAGTTGAGAAAATGGGTTCAAAAGATGGTTTGGATAGATGTTTGATAGGATCGGTGAAATAAAGAAATATTGTTTATAATTTAATAGTTAAAATGGAATGGAAAAATAGAACTCAAGCGAAGAACGATTAATACTATATAAAGTATTGCCCCAGGACTTATATTGCTCAAGGTGGATTAAATGGATTGTCGAAGATGGACCTTGACCCGTTACCTATAGAAAGGTAGGAACCAAAGGTATAAAAAGGTGGATGAACGCCACACCAAGATGGTGATAAGTTCAAGAAGTCGGGTTGACGCCACTAGCGAGCTAGATAAGTCAGAGCGAGATTCGTACGAAATAGGATAGGAGGAAACCTCACAATCAAGTTTTCAATAATCAAATTCTGTAACCTTTTATAATAAACAAAATAAACTATTTATAGGCTCTCTAATGCCTATTAAAATTCAGCTACTAATGTGTTCACACAACAATTAAAAAATGTTCACACTTCAAGCATTAAATCTCTGTTCATGGATAGTGTAAGTTCATGCATGGTTGAATAATCATGTTTCTTCCCAAAACCCATTCATGCATGCTTAACCAATAAGAAAGCTTCCTTGTTCCATGAATGTGCATCTTCAATTCATATCCAACCCCTCTTGGACGAATGCTAGGTGCATGGGTCATGCATCTCTCTTAATTAAAACTTTAATGATGGGCTGGTTCATGAATGGAAGCATGTACCTTGTAAATTCGTTCTCCCCTTTGTACATGCACATTATACATTCAATGTGATGAATTAAGGTAATATTCCCACCCTTTGGACGTTCATGAATCCACCCATACATGTATAGGAGCTGATTGGTCAAATTGAGGTGTGAATGGCTTAGATGCTGCCTTGGGAATACGATCGGCCAAGCTTGTGCTTTAAGTTGCTGGACACCTTTTGCCCAAATAGGTGCCTTGGGGAGCCAAATGGATCAGCCACCATTCATTGAAAGAGGCCTTACATGCACCGTCCCATACATTGAACCTATCATGCATGAACCTTGTTTAATTACTCTCCAAATTCAGCTCACCTACAAAAACACATGAACCAAAATTAAATCACATAAAATTCAGCTGAACAAACATTAATATAATTTAGACACACTAATTAAACATAAATTAAATTAGACAAATTTAATAAAGTCTTAACAAGACATATTAAATTCGGCCAAGACACATTTAAAACATGTAATAAGTCAAAACATAATTATGAGCTGTAGTAATTTAAGCTAAATTAATAAATTACTTAATTTATTCAGACATTAAAATAAATAAGTTGAAATAAACTTAAGCCAAGCTCAAACGAGCTAAAGTAAGCTAAATTGAGCTCAAACGAGCTAAATTAAGCTCACGTGAGCTAATTCGAGCTGGGAAAAACTAAGATTGAGCTTGTTGAGCTGAGATTGAGCTTCATCTTGCACTTGGGGCCCTCGTGTTTTAGGCCAATCAAGATAGCAACGAGTGGTGCCACAATATGATGCGATTGAGATCACATCATACCCTCCCTCTTGAAGACGATTTGTCCTCAAATCGGGCCACTTGCTCGCGAAAAATTTTTCGAGATCACAAGCCCTTTTGTTCATGATCCGAAAAGTATTGTTTTTAAAACTCCAGGAACCACAAATGGTTTGAAAAGAAAATGATTTAGTTCCATGCCCTCCCTCTTTAGGAGGAAACCATTCCAAAGTGTCACCTACATAGAAATGGAACGAATTAGTGACACTAAAATTTATAAACTCAAACGATCTTTTCAGAATCTTATTCAAAATTAGAATGCATAATCCAATGCCGGGATCAAATATAGAAGTGGATCTTACCTGTTCACAATGGTTTTCCATACTTGGTAATAAAGGATGCATCAGAATCAAATCAAATTTATAATCAAAATTTATCAAGGAGTCCTCCAAATGATCATGTAATCTAAGTTCCACTCATCAATCTTACTTAAACATGCAGAATTTATATAGCAAGGCAGATTTGAGACACCATCTTCAAATTCAAATGCACTAACCATTTTACATGCCATCGTCTTATCACATATTCGGATCAAAAGAAAATTAAACAAGCATGCCTTTAAACATTCATATGTCTTGATTCTGTTAAACAAAAATAAACAACATTCTCCACAATCAAAAATTTGATTTTGTCTTAACAAGCCAACAAGATTCACACGTCTCGTTTCAAACTTAGTGACAAAGCATCATACAAGCAACGATTGTTTGCTTGGTCATTCAAACAAAATTTACAATGCTTGCCTTCTCTCAAAGATGAACCAGAATAGCGAACTCCAGGGTTGAACACACGATATTGTTCACTCGTTCCAAAATGCAGTGTGAATTTCTTAATTACCAACAATTCACACAAGTGGAACAAAAAGAATTTGAGCATGCATATGTTCAAATATTCATACATCGTAAATCTCATTCGAATAGACTTGTTCAAACATGGGGGATTTACGCAAAAAAATAGAAAATTCAAATTATCACCACACACAAGTAGACTAGGCGTTTCACATGCCAACTTTTTATCACAAGAGTTCAAAATTTGTTTGTGCGGATTTATTCGTACTTCAGTAAAATTCTTGCCAATACCATACTCATCAATAGGAAAACACTTCTTACCACTATGGAAGGTGTAATCACCATCATTCAGAATATGATAATCAAACAAATCGAACTTTGCATGTGAATAATCTTTATCGCACACTATCACACTTTGTTCATGCTGATCTAATCGAACGCCTTCAATAAAATTGCCAGCAACAAACTTATCATAGAAAAAACTTTTCAAAGCACTAGTTGAAACAAAATCATAAATAATAGATGAACAAAAATTAACCAATTCAATGGGGAAAACCCTTTCGCAAAAATAATTTTCAGCAATCTTGTCATAAACATGTGAGTAAATGAGTTGAAACTCGCTCAACAAGGAACCCTTACCTTGCTTACCATTGGAAATGTGACAATCATTTTTATCTTCCAACTTACCTCTTTCAATCAATTGAAAACGTCTCTCGGTAGAAAGGTAATGAAGTTGGAACCAATCCGTGGATGGAATCTTGCAAACCTGAAACAAAGAAAAATCACAAGGTAATTTCGAAAGG
Organism: Gossypium hirsutum; assembly: GCF_007990345.1. Lineage (NCBI taxonomy): Eukaryota > Viridiplantae > Streptophyta > Magnoliopsida > Malvales > Malvaceae > Gossypium > Gossypium hirsutum. The sequence continues at coordinate 27,232,504 of NC_053440.1, read as the reverse complement.
GGGTTAGCAAAAGAATTCCTCTCTTTTTCGTGATTACTCACTTCACTCGTTTCTTTTACAAACTCTCTTTCTTTTCACTTGATTTCTTTTCAAGCTCTCTTTCAATTTCTTTTTTCGCTTTTTCTTTTTCAATTTTCTTTTCTTCATTTTCTTTTTCTCTCACTTTTTCGATTTCTTTTTCAATCTCTTTCTCCTTTTCTCGCTCAATGGATTGCTTCATTTTGAATTGGTCTTCTTGCACTTGTTCCGGTGTGAGCGGCGCTAAAGTGATTTTCCTTCCTTGATGCTTGAAGGAATACCTATTGGTACGTTCATCGTGAATGACCTTGCGATCCGATTGCCATGGTTCTCCTAGCAACAAATGGCAGACTTGAATAGGCACAACATCACAAAGGACTTCGTCTTAGTATCTTCCGATCGAAAATGCAACACGCACTTGTTGAGTAACTTCAAATTTGCCTTCAACACCAAGTCATTGCAGTTGGTAGGGTCGTGGATGCTTGGTAGTGGCCAAGCCAAGTTTTTTTACCGTTCGAATACTAGCCATGTTTGACCTACTTCCACCATCAATAATGAGGCAACAAACTTTATCGTGGACACGGAAATGCGTGTGAAACATATCTTCACATTGTGGTTCATTTTCCAATCTTTGAAGGATTGCACTAATCTTGATGTCAACGATAGTAGATGTCAAATCTTCTTTATCTTTGTCGAATTGTTGAAATTCAGATCGCATTATCCTTTGCATTTCTTATCTCCACATTTGGAATTCAAATTCAGAAAATTCTTCAGACATGCTTCAACAAAATATTAGAAAACAAAAGTTAAATTAGAAAGAAAAATAATTCTCACCACAAATCTCTCAAGTTCGCTCAAAAAGAAAAATTCACTCACTCGTGTTTGAACTCTCTTTTAGGCTTTTTTTTCGAATGAACTCACGCTCTCTTGCCTTTTACCACTCGACCTCGTCTCACAAATTCGTAATTCGTCTCGATAGACTTAATTTGCTGCTTGAGGGTCGGTTTCAAAATGGGTTACAAGGAATAATGTCGGGTGTAGGGTAGGCTGAATAAAGAAGAAAATTGGTTTAAAATGTGGTGTTGGGATGGTAAATAATGGTAGGAAGGGAAACTTGATGATCGGAGTAAATAAGAGAAGAAAATAAAAACTTGCAAGACTTTTCACTTTTTTTTTTAAACTTGATTTTTTTTTGCTCACCTTTTTTTTTCTTTTCTTTTTTTTTTGCTCAATTTTTTTTCACTTTTTTTTGAATTTTTTTTTCAATCAAATTTTTTTTGATTTTTTTTTGTTACTCCAATACAATAGTAAGCTAAATACAAGGGAAAAAAATTAAATTACAACTGAAATTTTTTTTTGATTTTTTTTACGTTTCGAACCTACTTGCAGCCTTATTACGAACATCGGCGCTCCTCGTTTTAGTAGCTCTGATACCAAATGATGTGATCCGGCTCGGTTGATTGAGTCAATTCACTTGATTGCCCGATCGTCGACGAGAAGTTTGTTCGAATTTGTAGATAGATGGAGTTAGATGATTTTTTATAGCGGAAGTTGAGAAAATGGGTTCAAAAGATGGTTTGGATAGATGTTTGATAGGATCGGTGAAATAAAGAAATATTGTTTATAATTTAATAGTTAAAATGGAATGGAAAAATAGAACTCAAGCGAAGAACGATTCAATACTATATGAAGTATTGCCCCAGGACTTATATTGCTCAAGGTGGATTAAATGGATTGTCGAAGATGGACCTTGACCCGTTACCTATAGAAAGGTAGGAACCAAAGGTATAAAAAGGTGGATGAACGCCACACTAGGATGGTGATTAGTTCAAGAAGTCGGGTTGACGCCACTAGCGAGCTAGATAAGTCAGAACGAGACTCGTACGAAATAGGATAGGAGGAAACCTCACAATCAAGTTTTCAATAATCAAATTCTGTAACCTTTTACAATAAACAAAATAAACTATTTATAGGCTCTCTAATGCCTATTAAAATTCAGCTACTAATGTGTTCACACAACAATTAAAAAATGTTCACACTTCAAGCATTAAATCTCTGTTCATGGATAGTGTAAGTTCATGCATGGTTGAATAATCATGTTTCTTCCCAAAACCCGTTCATGCATGCTTAACCAATAAGAAAGCTTCCTTGTTCCATGAATGTGCATCTTCAATTCATATCCAACCCCTCTTGGACGAATGCTAGGTGCATGGGTCATGCATCTCTCTTAATTAAAACTTTAATGATGGGCTGGTTCATGAATGGAAGCATGTACCTTGTAAATTCGTTCTCCCCTTTGTACATGCACATTATACATCAATGTGATGAATTAAGGTAATATTCCCTCCCTTTGGACGTTCATGAATCCACCCATACATGTATAGGAGCTGATTGGTCAAATTGAGGTGGGAATGGCTTAGATGCTGCCTTGGGAATACGATCGGCCAAGCCTGTGCTTTAAGTTGCTGGACACCTTTTGGCCAAATAGGTGCCTTGGGGAGCCAAATGGATCAGCCACCATTCATTGAAAGAGGCCTTACATGCACCGTCCCATACATTGAACCTATCATGCATGAACCTTGTTTAATTACTCTCCAAATTCAGCTCACCTACAAAAACACATGAACCAAAATTAAATCACATAAAATTCAGCTGAACAAACATTAATATAATTTAGACACACTAATTAAACATAAATTAAATTAGACAAATTTAATAAAATCTTAACAAGACATATTAAATTCGGCCAAGACACATTTAAAACATGTAATAAGTCAAAACATAATTATGAGCTGTAATAATTTAAGCTAAATTAATAAATTACTTAATTTATTCAGACATTAAAATAAATAAGTTGAAATAAACTTAAGCCAAGCTCAAACGAGCTAAAGTAAGCTAAATTGAGCTCAAACGAGCTAAATTAAGCTCATGTGAGCTAAATCGAGTTGGGAAAAACTAAGATTGAGCTTGTTGAGCTGAGATTGAGCTTCATCTTGCACTTGGGGCCCTCGTGTTTTAGGCCAATCATGATAGCAACGAGTGGTGCCACAACATGATGCGATTGAGATCACATCACTTTCACCATTTCGTCGTCGACTAGTTACAAGCTGGTCCCACCACACTATGGCATAATCAGAAAACTCAATTGCCGCGAGTTTCACCTTTTTACTCTCCGAATAGTTGTGGCAATCAAAAACAAGCTCAATCTTCTTTTCCCACTCCAAATAAGCTTCAGGGTCATTCTTACCTTGGAATGGTGGAATTGTCATCTTGATATTCTTAAGATTGTCATCTGGTCGTTCACGATCTCTAGGACCTCGTTGTCGTTGACGGCCTCAACGTCGTACACTTTGGGCAGATGAGTGATCACTTTCTTGTCCACTTGCTTCATAAGGATCTTGAATTGGACGTTCTCGCTCTTGTCTTGCATCTTCCGGAGTCATCTTACGTTTTTCTCGTCTCTCGACTCGATATAATCGATCTTCAATTGGTTCAAGTTTTCTATCAAATAATCGCTCCATCTCTCGCATAATTGCTTGAAGGGTAAGATCTGGCACTCCTCCTCCAACATTTCTTACGGGACGGAACCCTTCTTCCACATTTTGATTTCTTTCCGGACTTCGTGACATTTTTTTTTAAAATGAACTCACAACAAAGAATCTCACTATCCACTCACAAAGAAATCTCACTTCCTTGGCTTTTATACTCTCGAATAAACTCACCACTCTCTTGCCTCTTTCCACTCACTCCTCCTCTCTAAGTTCTTAGGAATTATTTAAACTTAAAAAGTAGTTGTTGTGGGTCGGCTTACAACCTTGATGTTTGGGCTTGGTAAGAATATTGTAGGACAAAGGAAAGTAGGCTTGAAACAAGAAATGAAAAGGTTGGATGTGGCGAAATAGTAGAAGGTAGTAATAACTATAATTTGGGCAGCAAACAACAACAAAATTTCAAAACTAGCTTCTTCTTCTTTTTTTCACGAATTTTTTTTTCACGAAATTTTTTTTCAACTTGATATCCAATCTCTTGAGTTTGAAAGGAAACCAATTTTTTTTGAATTTTTATTGAATTTTTTTTCGAATTTTTTTTGAAGAAACTACTATATCGTATTGACGACAATGTCGATTCTTACTCCAAATTCGCTAGCTCTGATACCAATTTGATACGAACTCGTTTCGTGATTGATTCGAGTCGTTAGTGATGCCCGATCGTGAATTGAGTAGAATAGAATCGTTTCGGTTTAAAGGAAACAAAATAAAAATAATGGCTTCAAACAAAGGTAATAAACAAAATAGATAGGAAACAATAACAAATTAAATGGATAAGACTGAGAATGAACCAACATATAAGGGAATTGTTGACCCGAATCTCAAAATGGTGCTTAGGTGTTTAACGGTTTAAAGAAACAACAAGAAACCTTGACCCACTATCAACTATGATAGGAACCAAAGGTATATTGAACGCCACACCAAAGGTGATAAGTTCGGTAAACAAAGAAAAGATGGACGCCACAAGCTATGCTTGATAAGTCAAATCAATTCCGTAAGAACAAAGAGAATTGGATAGCTCACAATTCAAATATTAACATCTATATTCAGAAAAAGTCCCCTCTCTAAGGCTGATTACAACTATTTATAATGCTAGAACAAGGTAACCGAATGGTCAAAAAAAACATCCACTTAATGTGCCATAAAAACTGATGTCTTTTCTTATGCTTTGAACCAAATAACTCCTTCCATAAAATCATTTCAATTCAGCTGATTTGAATGTCTTTAATGTCTTAAAAATGTCTCTTGAGTTGTCCTTGGCTAGCTGAATAGACACCATCTTTTAACCTACTCCTTAATGACATTCAAAGGTTTGATTAATTTCTCTTGAAAGCTCCAAAAACGGCTGGAAGTGGAAGAGTTGCTGCTGAATTTTAAAGGGCATAAAATTGATGTGATCCGACCCGGATTAATTGAGTCGTTTCACGTAATTGCCTTATCGAAAATAGGATGAAATAAGGCTAAAGATGCGGAAGCTTTCAAATGGTTTTAAAGGTTGGCTAAGGTGATGGTAAATTTATAAGGGTAGTAGGCTCGATTTAAGGATAAAAATAAGAAAAATGGAAGTTGATAAATGAAGGCTTGGTTTTGTAAAAAGATATTATAGTTGGGTAAAATCTATAGGATAGTCGGTGGAATGGATAAATGAGCTTAAACGCCAGAAACGATTCAACACTAAAAAGTGTCACCGATTTCTATTCGGTTCAAGGTGGGATTGCGGAATTGTAGAAGGGTTGAACGCCACACCAAAGCAAGGTGATAAGTTCAAAAGAGAACGATAGACGCCACTAGCACGCTAGATAAGTCAGATCGAAACTCGTACGAATTTAGAGAGGAGAAAACTCACTCTTTGAACAAAGTTAATTCAAATGGTCATGTAATCTAAATTTCAGTCGGTCAATTTTGCTCAAAAATGCGGAATTTGGATAACAAAGCAGATTTGAGACACCATCTTCAACTTTAAGTGCACTAACCATTTTACATGTTATCGTCATATCAAACAAACAAATCAAAGACATGCATGTTTTCAAGCATTCATACGTTTCAAATCTCATACCCACATTCTTGTTTATACAAAGTAGTTTCTCACAAAAGATCAATGAGTTCATATTTTTACCCAAATCAAGTCGATGGAAAGGCTTATATGTCTTCTTATCTTGCAATTGCCGAATAATTATTATTTCACTAACAAACTCATCAGTATCGTAATTTCCAAAAGCGTTATTCTTCTTGCCATCATTCCACGCAAATGTATTATCATCAATCAAAGGATGGTAAGTAACCACATCAAAATTTAGATCACTTCTAAAGGACAATTCATCAACAAGGTTTCCATCAACAATCGAATAAAACAGAGGTGCTTTAAGAATTTCAAAACTCATACCTTGCTCCTCTTTTGGATAGGCGAACTAAGATAGTTGAGAACGTAACCTTTTTCAACCAAGGTGAACCTTCTCTCCTTGGAAAGGTATTGGAGTTGTAAATTATCGTCACTCGGCCTTTTGGATACCTGAAAAGCAGAAACAGAACAAGAACAAATTTCATATGGATTAGTTGGAATGCTCCTCACTTTTTCTGGTTCATATGTCTCTTTTTCTCTCGTTTCTTTTTTAATCTCAACTTCTTTTTTTCTCTTTTCATTTCCTCTCTCGTTTTCAATTTTATTTTCGACCTCACTCTTTTTTGATTTCTTTTTCTTTTTCAATCTCTTTTTCTTTTCTTTCGATTTCTTTTTCTCGCTCGTACTCTTGTACAATCTCAATTTCTTTTTCGAATTCTTTCTCTTCATTTTCTTTTTCTCTCACTTTTTTGATTTCATTACAATGTGCAGTCGACACGAAAGAATCAAAAATATAATCATTTGCCCCAAAGGAAGAGAAAATATTTTCATAGGCTTCTCGTCCATTTCTTCGGGAACAATCCTCCGGGAAGGACTTCTTTGAGTCATACGAGGAATAACTCGTCCTCTCTCGTTCATCATGTCGAAAAGTCGCAAGCTCTAAGCTCTCGCGTCTTGAATTCCTTGACGAATAGGAATCTCGATAAGAATCTCTTAGCGAGTAGTCTTTGGACGCGTATCGCCGTGATGATCTCGACTCCGTTTCTCGACTTGGTGGATTTTGTTTTCGTCTGGCTCTTTCCTCCACTCGATCCAATCGATCATGCAATTTATCAAAATTTGATTTCACCATTCTACGTATCTCTTGCATCAAATATTGGAATTCTGATTCAGAAAATTCTTGTGACATGATTTTTTTTTGGCTAAAAAGAGAAAAAAAATGATTAAAATAAAATAGAAAGTAAACACCTCGCAACAAAAATCTCACGTTTCACTCACAAAGAAAATTGGATAACACTCCACTCGTGTTTACACTCGTTAAATGGCTTTTGCTCGCTCTAATGTACTCACCACTCGTGCCTTTTTCCGCTCGTCTCACTCTCGTGAATTCGTATTTTGTTTCAAGAAGACTTATTACGGCTTAGAGGGTCGGCTTCAAATGGGTGCAAAGGATAACGTTAGGGTGGATAGGGTAGGCTGAAACAAGGAAAATAAAAAATTCAAAGTATGTGTGGCGTTTTGGGGGGGTAGAGGGAATGGTAGAATGAATGGATGCTTGGAAGCAACAAGAAATAATAACAAAATAAAACTCACAAGACTTTTCACTCTTTTTTTTTATACTTCGATTTTTTTTTAATTTTGGCTGACCATTCAGCATCTTATTAGTCCATTCGGCTACCTTAGGAATTTAGCTATAAATAGCTTGTTTTGTATTCGTTTTAAGGTTAGACAATATATTCTTAAAACTTATATGAAATTTGTTTACTTTGTGAGTTTGTGTTCAACTCTCATTGTTCTCCAAGGACTGGTTAGACTTATCAAGTAACCCTTGTGGCGTCAACCCGTTTTTGCATTTCGAACTTATCACTTTGCACCCAAAGTGTGGCGTTCAAGTTATACCGAGGTTCCTATCAATATTGATAGTGGGTCGAGGTTGCGTTTCTATTACCTACCTTCCTAACCGTTACCATCTCAACCTAAGCATTCGTATAAGTCTCGGGATAACACACTTATATTGTGTTGGTTCAACTTGAATACTTGGTTTTCATTCACCTATCATCCTCAATACATTTCATAACCCCTTTTGAACTAAATTTGAGCCTTTATCTCTTCTTCCTTAACCTATTTTGTCCACCCTCGAGTATTACTCCAATTCACGACCGGGCACATCTACGACTCGACTCTCCTTCCCGAGCCGGGGCGTATCATTTGGTATCAGAGCTAGCTAAATCGGAGTAAGAATCGAAGTTATCGGCATTTCGGTATTGTAAAAAAAAGGAAAAAAATTCAAAAAAAAATTCAAAAAAAAATTTGTATTTAATTTTTTTCTTTTCCTTGTCTTCTTTTGTATTCAGTATTGGAAAAAAAAGAGAAATTAAAAAAAATAAAAAAAAAATGTTTCAGAAGTAAAAAAAAAAGGCGATTGAAATTCATTTTGAGTTTGTAAAGCATTGTTTGCTGCCCGAAGTACTCAAAATTCATTTCTAGCCACACTTAACCTTTCTATTTTGTTTGATAGCCTACCTTTAATCCCGACATCAGCCCCACCAAAGCCACATCAATTTTGTAAGCCGACCCCAAATGGTATTGATTTGTCGACTTAGTTTGCGAAGAACTTTGAGGGGTGAAAATCGAGTGGAAAAAGGCAAGAGCGATTGGTGAGACCATTCGAGAGAAGTAAAAGCCAAATAGTGTGAATTTTTTTTGTGTGAGAGAAGTGTGAGTTTTGTTGTGTGATTAAAAAAAAGATGTCAAGAAGTTTTGAAGGGATTGATGATGAAGAATATGACGATGTTTTGATCGACCCAACATATCAAACGATTATTCACAGGTGGGTCAAATGCTTCAAAGAAAATTGGAACCAATTAAAGAACGACTGAAGAAGTTGGATGAACGATTCCAACGGGAGCAAATTTCTTCAAGTCAAGAGACGAAGAAAAGATCGTCACGACGACACTACTTGACAAGAGACTCTTATCAAGACTTCCATTCAACAAGGCGTTCGAGACCAAGAGAAGCAAACTCCGAGTTTGAGTCCTTCCGAAATGATAAATGAAAAAGTAAACGTGTCTCTACAAGTGCCTTAATTTATTCATCTACAAAGGATTATTTACGAAGAGGTGCACGTGTTTCAAGAGTGTCAAAGTACTCGGCTACGGAAGATCTATCACAAAGAGAAGATTGCCATTTGTATGAAGAATCATTTTCTTATTCTCAACGAAAGGCTTCTCATTTTGATGATTTCTACTTTTGTAATGGAATTGAAATAGCATGTGAAAAAGAAAAAGAGCGCGAGCGAGAAAATGAAAAAGAAAAAGAAATGACAGAAAAAGAAGATGAGTGTGAGATAGAAAAGAAAATTGAAAATGAGATTGAGAATAAAAACGAGTGTGAAAAAGAAAAGAAAACTGAAAAAGAGAGTGAGATTGAAGGAAGAAATGAGAGTGCAAAAGAAATGAGTGATATGGTAAAGGAAAGAGGATTTGAAAATGAGTTGGAAAAAGAAATAAGCGAAAAAGATGAAAGTGAACAAGAAAGGAGTGTTGTTACTAACCATCCTATGAATTTTCCTTGTTTTGTTTCTACTTTTCAGGTTTCTCGAAATCCCATCGATCAATTTCAACTTCAATACTTTTCTGAGGAGAGACGATTTCGATTAGTCGAGAAAGGTAAAATCATAGATGACTCTATTCCACCAGCGCCTAAAGGTAAGCATGGTAAGGGTTCTGATATGACCTCGGTTTAGTAGTTGAACCCTAGTCGTATAGTTCCCGATCGTAAACGAAGAAGTAGAATAGACGAGAAGAAGATAGAATATAATTGAGTTTCAAGAAGTAAAGTAAGTCCGTGCAAAGTTGGATATGGATTTGGTTTAAGTCGAAATGGTATGACTAGAATGGTCGAGTTCGGTTTAAGATTAATTAGAAAATGGTATTTGGTTTTGGTACGTTTTGGTAATGGTTCAAAAAGGTCAAGAGTGAACCAACACTAAAGAAAAGTGTCGACCCGAAACTTATAGGACCAAATTGAGTTGGAAATGGTTGATAAGGACCTTGACCCGATACTTAGTAAAGTATGAACCAAAGGTATCAAAGGTGAACGCCACACTCGGGTTTTAGGAGTGATAAGTTCGGAAAAGACTCGGAAAGACGCCACTAAAAGCTTAGATAAGTCTTACGGGTCTCGAACGAAATTTGAGAGAAAATGCCTCACAAATTTGGCAGCAATTTGCTAATTAAAATGTCCAAAAGTCCTTTACAAAGTAAAATTTTAGCTATTTATAAGCAACACCTAAGCTAGCCGAATGGTCACTTACATTCCTTAAAAATTAAGCAAATGAATCACTTAAATGAACTAGCTAGATTCGGCTGAACATGGAGCTCCATTAGACACCTTCTAGATGAAGCATTGGATTTGGAAAAACTTGGATGATGCATGGATAGCTAGGTTCGGCCAATGGGCATAAATTAGCTCATTTATGTTGCAACTTTTGGCTGACAAGTGACCAGCAATTAAGAGGGTAATGAGCAGCCAATTCAAGTGTGAAAGCTCAACATTGAAGAGTCATGGAATGTGAACACATGGAACCGAAAAGCCAAGATGCATCCAGCAAATGTGAAAGGATTAATTGACAGCTTTGGAGTTGGAAACATTAGCTCTCTTGACCGAATAGTCACCTAGGAATGCCAAATTCAGCTCACCAATTTGATGCATGTATCTCCAGGTTCATTGAATCTATTGTGCATGCACCAAGCTAAATGAATCTCCACATTCGGCCAACCTACATAAATAGGAAAAACTAAGATTAATGTGGTATTTAGCTGAACTAAATTAAGAATAAAAACAAGACACATTAATTCGGTCAACAATGACACTAAAAACAGCTCATTAAATCCGGCAGCTTTAAAGCAATTTTAAATCATGTAATAAAACTTGACATATTAAAAACATGCATAAAAACATATTTATAGGCTGTAGGAATTAATATGACTTAATAACATGTAAGAAAGAAAAACATATTTAACATGCTTATTTAAATTCGTCCAGATTTAAGACCAATTAAACAACAAAAATTAATTGAGCTGTAATAAACTAATTAAATGACGCAAATAATTAGTTCAGCTACTATAATAAAGGTCTTAAAGATATTGAGCTGAAATTGAGCTGGTTCGAGCTCATTGAACTTGAAGGAGCTGGAAATGAGCTAAATGAAGCTCCATAAAAATAAAATTGAGCTACGTCCAGCTTGTAAAAATGACGAGCCTCGCTCGTAGGCTGAAACAATAGCCGTTCCCGGGGGCGGGTCGTATCAGGTTCTATGTTAGTCGAACTTCTACAAATTCATATGCATGATAATGTTGAGATTGCTGAAGAATTAGTTAGTAGAAGACTTTCCTATCCTGATTTGTCTAAGTATCAATTTTTGATTGGTGATGACTTTGATTGGGATGATGGATTGAAAAGTTTTCCTCATGATATTTCTGATGTTTACAAGTTTGATGATGAAGCCAGATTAAAACAACATAAACAAAATTTGGGATTGTGTGATGAAAAGTTGACATCTAATCTGTTTGCTTGTGATCATGTGAATTATCTAATTTGTGATTCTGAAAATTGCTCCATGTCGTGGTTTAAAAGGTTTGAACATGTTTTGCATAATCATTACTTAAAATTACATCGTTTCCTTTTTATGATACCGATTTTGAAATTGTCATATCAAATTGGAATGGCAAGAGGAAACTTTGTTTTTGACCCGATGCATATCATTTTAAATTGTTGTCAAAAGGATTCGAACTATGGGAAGTTGACTTCAAAAATTATAGCTATCAAGTGCCTTGTGACCCAGGTTTATTGCAATCAATGAATTTTTTAATTCATTTTGATAAGGTAAGACCAACTTCTACTTTTGATCCCGGTATTGACTCATATGTTCACTTGTAGAATAAGATCTTTAAAAATTCTTTGGAGTTTATGATTTCTAGTGCACTAACCTATCTCTTTCTTGTGTAGGTGACACTTCAGAATGGTTCCCTCCAAAAGAGGGAGGGCGTGGAAATAATTCAAAATTTTCTCGAACCATTCGTGATTTTTAAAGTTTTGGAAATGATTCTATTCGGGTCATGAACAAAAGGGTTCGAGATCTTGAAAATTTTTTTTCGAGCAAGTGGCCCGATTTGAGGACAAATCGTCTTCAAGAGGGAGGGTATGATGTGATCCTGATCGCATCATGTAATGTCACAACCCAACGCCGTCGAGATTGGCCTAAACACGAGGGCCCCAAGTGCAAGATGAAGCTAATTTTTAGCTCATTTGAATTTCTTTTCGTGTGGTTCAACTCATTCGAGCTCAAGTTAGCTCATTCGTGCTCAAGTCAGCTCATTCAAGCTCAATTTAACTCGTTGAGCTCGTTATTAGCTCTTTAGCTCTTTTAATTTAATTTGCCGGAATAAATTAATTAGTTGAGTTAGTTATTTTAGCTCAAATAATTACTAAGTGTTTAATTAAGAAATCTGGACATTTTAATTATGTTTGTTTATTGCATGTTTAATTTGTTTTAATTATTACCTAGCATATAAATGTGTTTGCCTTATTACAATTATTTAATGTGTCTTATTGCTAATTTATTATGCCTAAGCTGTTATTTAATGTTCAGCCAAATTTAATTAACTTGTCTAGGATGCTGAATTAAATGTGTCTTAGTTGCCGAATTTATTGATGTTTTTCATTAGTTTCAGCCGAATTTATGAGCATATTTATTGATCAAATTGCTGCCAATTTAATTTGTCTTAAGATGCTGATTTTTAATGAGCAGATATTAATGACCGATTTAATTATTTGGCTGCAGGTTTAATGGCTTGGACGGTAATTTAAGGAAGTGGATGTTGGCCGAATTTAATGTACAGCAAGACATGCATTAAAGATGCTGTTCTACATGCAAGGAACGGCATTAAAGGAGTTGTTTGTGCTTTTTCATGTGGCCATTTAATGGACGAAATTAAAGAAGCTGCTTGCTGATTTAATGTGCAGCAAAGACATGAATTAAATGAGATGTTCCCATGTATGGAACGGCATTTAAAGGGAAGCAAAACATGAATTAAATGAGATATTCACCATGCATGGACGGCATTAATGAAAGCATGCAAGGGGGGACGTTATTGAACAGCATTAAAGCTGGTATTGCTTCGGGTACAGCAAAGAGCTGTTGTTTGGGGAATTTCCAAGTGACCATTCGGCCAAAGCATGTCTGTTGCTTAATTAACCAAGGTTGACGTTTCATACTCCCAAGAAGCATTTAGGAGCTGTTTTGTGTGCCCAAAACATTAATAAAAATGGTCAAGCTATTCAACTCACAAGGAGGCTTCATTAAGGTGCATTCAACTTCATTGGCCGAACCAAGACCCCTTATTCAGCTCACCAATACTTCCATTAATGTCCAGCTGAATGGATTACATCTAGAAGCTGTCCAATTGACTTCTTCATGCATGAAGCTTCCCAAAAATGTCTTAGGAAGGGTGCTGGAAATTTCTAGTCTCTTTTGTTTTAATTTTGGCTGACCATTCAGCATCTTATTTGTCCATTCGGCTACCTTAGGAATTTAGCTATAAATAGCTTGTTTTGTATTCGTTTTAAGGTTAGACAATATATTTTTAAAACTTATATGAAATTTGTTGTGTTCAACTCTCATTGTTCTCCAAGGACTGGTTAGACTTATCAAGTAACCCTTGTGGCGTCAACCCGTTTTTGCATTTCGAACTTATCACTTTGCACCCAAAGTGTGGCGTTCAAGTTATACCGAGGTTCCTATCAATATTGATAGTGGGTCGAGGTTGCGTTTCTATTACCTACCTTCCTAACCGTTACCATCTCAACCTAAGCATTCGTATAAGTCTCGGGATAACACACTTATATTGTGTTGGTTCAACTTGAATACTTGGTTTTCATTCACCTATCATCCTCAATACATTTCATAACCCCTTTTGAACTAAATTTGAGCCTTTATCTCTTCTTCCTTAACCTATTTCGTCCACCCTCGAGTATTACTCCAATTCACGATCGGGCACATCTACGACTCGACTCTCCTTCCCGAGCCGAGGTGATGTGATCCGGCTCGGTTGATTGAGTCGATTCACTTGATTGCCCGATCGTCGATGAGAAGTTTGTTCGATTTTGTAGATAGATGGAGTTAGATGATTTTTTATAGCGGAAGTTGAGAAAATGGGTTCAAAAGATGGTTTGGGTAGATGTTTGATAGGCTCGGTGAAATAAAGAAATATTGTTTATAATTTAATAGTTAAAATGGAATGGAAAAATAGAACTCAAGCGAGGAACGATTCAATACTATATGAAGTATTGCCCCAGGACTTATATTGCTTAAGGTGGGTTTAATGGATTGTCGAAGATGGACCTTGACCCGTTACCTATAGAAAGGTAGGAACCAAAGGTATAAAAAGGTGGATGAACGCCACACCAGGATGGTGATAAGTTCAAGAAGTCGGGTTGACGCCACTAGCGAGCTAGATAAGTCAGAACGAGACTCGTACGAAATAGGATAGGAGGAAACCTCACAATCAAGTTTTCAATAATCAAATTCTGTAACCTTTTACAATAAACAAGTAAGCTATTTATAAGCCTAAAATGCCTATTGATATTCGGCATCTATGTTGTTCACACTAACTTAAATTCTGTTCACACAGGTATTTAACATGTTCACACAAATAGCATTAAAATCCAGTTCATGCTTGAAGATGGTACATGAATTGGCCGAACCATCATGATGCTTCACTTGATGCATTCATGCATCCTTAGCCTTGAAGAATCTCCATAATTCCATGAATGTGCAGCTCTTTAATGATCTTACATCTCCCTTGGCTGAATGAGGCATTAATGTGCCTAAAATACTTGAATGGTCATCTTGAAAATGCATGAATCATGCATGAAACGTCCCATGTATTTTCCCCCATAAATATGATCCATGAATCTTCAAATACATGAACTTTCAGCAACTCCCTCTTGCATGAACGTCCCAAATGCATGTGCTCCTTTAAATGCCATCCATTGGACCTCAATTGTGCATGCACACTCCCATACATTGAACCTATCATGCATGAACCTTGTTTAATTACTCTCCAAATTCAGCTCACCTACAAAAACACATGAACCAAAATTAAATCACATAAAATTCAGCTGAACAAACATTAATATAATTTAGACACACTAATTAAACATAAATTAAATTAGACAAATTTAATAAAGTCTTAACAAGACATATTAAATTCGGCCAAGACACATTTAAAACATGTAATAAGTCAAAACATAATTATGAGCTGTAGTAATTTAAGCTAAATTAATAAATTACTTAATTTATTCAGACATTAAAATAAATGAGTTGAAATAAACTTAAGCCAAGCTCAAACGAGCTAAAGTAAGCTAAATTGAGCTCAAACGAGCTAAATTAAGCTCATGTGAGCTAATTCGAGCTGGGAAAAACTAAGATTGAGCTTGTTGAACTGAGATTGAGCTTCATCTTGCACTTGGGGCCCTCGTGTTTTAGGCCAATCATGATAGCAACGAGTGGTGCCACAACATGATGCGATTGAGATCACATCATACCCTCCCTCTTGAAGACGATTTGTCCTCAAATCGGGCCACTTGCTCCGAAAAATTTTTCGAGTTCACAAGCCCTTTTGTTCATGATCCAAAAAGTATTGTTTTTAAAACTCTAGGAACCACAAATGGTTTGAAAAGAAAATGATTTAGTTCCATGCCCTCCCTCTTTAGGAGGAAACCATTCCAAAGTGTCACCTACATAGAAATGGAACGAATTAGTGACACTAAAATTTATAAACTCAAATGATCTTTTAAGAATCTTATTCAAAATTAGAATGCATAATCCAATGCCGGGATCAAATGTAGAAGTGGATCTTACCTGTTCACAATGGTTTTCCATACTTGGTAATAAAGGATGCATCAGAATCAAATCAAATTTATAATAAAAATTTATCAAGGAGTCCTCCAAATGATCATGTAATCTAAGTTCCATTCGATCAATCTTACTTAAACATGCAGAATTTATATAGCAAGGCAGATTTGAGACACCATCTTTGATGTGATCCGGCTCGGTTGATTGAGTCGATTCACTTGATTGCCCGATCGTCGACGAGAAGTTTGTTCGATTTTGTAGATAGATGGAGTTGGATGATTTTTATAAGCGGAAGGTAGGCAAAATGGGTTCAAAGGATGGGTTTTGGTTTGATGAAAGATAGGTTCGGTTTAACAAGGAATTAAGTTACAAAGATGATAGATAAATGGAAATGGATAAAGAACTCAAACTTTAAGAATGATTCAATACTAAAAAGTATTGCCCCGAGTCTTATATTGCTTAAGGTGAATTTTGATGAAGGATAGAAGCGGACCTTGACCCGTTACCTATATGGAGGTAAGAACCAAAGGTATAGGAAGATGGTTGAACGCCACACCGATTCAGTGATAAGTTCAATGGAGTTCGGATTGACACCACTAGCAAGCTAGTTAAGTCGCTTCGAGACTCGAACGAAAGAAGAGAGGAGGTAACCTCACAAGAACAAAAGTTCTATTAAGTTTAATTGATCAAATTCTGTAACCTTTTACAATAAACAAGTAAGCTATTTATAAGCCTAAAATGCCTATTGATATTCGGCATCTATGTTGTTCACACTAACTTAAATTCTGTTCACACAGGTATTTAACATGTTCACACAAATAGCATTAAAATCCAGTTCATGCTTGAAGATGGTACATGAATTGGCCGAACCATCATGATGCTTCACTTGATGCATTCATGCATCCTTAGCCTTGAAGAATCTCCATAATTCCATGAATGCGCAGCTCTTTAATGATCCTACATCTCCCTTGGCTGAATGAGGCATTAATGTGCCTAAAATACTTGAATGGTCATCTTGAAAATGCATGAATCATGCATGAAAAGTCCCATGTATTTTCCCCCATAAATATGATCCATGAATCTTCAAATACATGAACTTTCAGCAACTCCCTCTTGCATGAACGTCCCAAATGCATGTGCTCCTTTAAATGCCATCCATTGAACCTCAATTGTGCATGCACACTCCCATACATTGCACCAATCCGTTCATGAACCTGCAGCAAATTAAATCAGCAAGTTAAATGCATTTCAAACACATTAAATTAGCAGCATATGAACTCAATAATTTGCACATTAAATTTGGCCATACATATTAACAATTTTAAACATATTTAAAACATCATAATTAATTAAGTATTTAATTTAGATATAATTAAAACACTTAATTAATTATTTGTCCAGATTTTAACAAATTAACTAACTTAAGATAAACAACTAATTTAACTAATGACTAATTAAATGGTTTATTTCAGCAAAATAAATGCAAGCTAAAGAAAGCTAAAAATAAGCTCATTGGGTTAAGATTGAGCTGAATTGAGCTTGAGTGAGTTGACTTGAGCTCGAGTGAGCTGGAAACGAGCTAAACGGAGCTTAACGAAATGAAATTGAACTAATTCAGCTCGCATGGATTTGCAAACAATGCTTAGGGAGCTGATCCAAAAGTGTGCCCGGGGCATGGTCGTATCATCCCCTCCCTCTTTAAAGCGATTTGTCCCCAAATCGGGCCATTTACTCGCGAAAAATCGTTGAAGATTCTGAAAGCCACAATTAACTCGGATCAAAAGAAGCTCATTCTCATGCCCTCCCTCTTTAGGAGGGTACCACTTCACATTGTCACCTTGAAAAGAATAAAACGAATTAGTGACACGATGAAGATTAAACACAAAGGAACTTTTTGAGATTTGATTCACAGTTTGAACAAATAATCCAATACTGGGGTCGAAAATAGAAATCGTTCTTACCTTTTTCTTCAATGGAAACAAACATAAATCACAAGGCATTTGATAGCTATGGTTTTGGAAGTCAACTTTCCATGGTTCGATTACCTTAGGCAATGATATAGAATAGTGTTCACCGGGGTCAAAGACAAAATTTTCTCTTGCCATTTCAATTTGATTTGGCAATTTCATGACCGACTTCATAGAAAGAGCACTAAGCAACTCAAAATCATTATCATTCAAAACATGTTCGGATCTTTTAGTCCACAGTTGAGAACATCCTCCGAAAACAAAATTTTGATTTTGACTTAACAAACCAACAAGATTCACATGGCTCATTTTCAAACTTAAAGACAAAGTATCATACAAACAAAGATTGTTTACACATTCATTCAAACAAATTTTACGATGCTTGCTTTCTTTCATGGATGATTCATAATAGCAAACTCCAGGATTAAAGACATGATTTTGACTACTCGATCCAAATGGCAAAAAGAGTCCTTTTATCTCCAACAATTTACACAAATTAAACAACGAGGGTGTTAACATACTCAAATTCAAACAAGCAAACCCTTTAAATTTCATTCGAAAAGATTTACAAAAACATGGAAATTTCACACCAAAAATTAGATAATCCACATGATCAACACAACCAAGCAGATGATATGTCAACTTTTGATCACACAATTCCTTTTTCAGCCAAAATGAACCTTCTCTCCTTCGAGAGGTATTGGAGTTGAAAATTATCGTCACTTGGCCTTCTGGAGACCTGAAAAGAGGAAACAAAACAAGACAAATTCTCATGTGGTTTAGTAAACAGATTCCTCACTTTTTCTTGCTCTTTTGCCTCCTTTTCTCTCGTTTTTTTTTCTAACTCATTGTCTTTTCTTTCTTTTTCAATTTTCTCTTTTTCCTCACACTTTTGTTCAATCTCAATTTCTTTTTCGATTTCTTTCTCTTTTTCACATCCTTTTTCAATCTCAATTTCTTTTTCCATGACACTCGTTTCTTTTACACTCTCCTTTCTTTCTTCAATCTCACTCTCTTTTTCAATTTCTTGTTCCTTTTCTTTCATTTCTTTTTTTCGTCTCTCGATTTCATTCCATATATGCTCATTTTCTCTCATCAACATTTCTTGTCTTTCCTTTCTTCTTATTTCTTTTTCTTTTTGCCTCGCTCTTTCATTATAGGATGGAGATGTTACAAATGAATCAGCACGAAATGACTCTCGTTGGGTATAATTGGAATGACTTTCATACAAAAAATGATCACCTCTTCGAGATTGATTCTTGGCGGACGAATACCTCGGTGCATACGAAGGACTACTTGTGATTTCTCGTTCGTCACCTCGGAAAGCTTTAAACTCAAAACTCGCTTTGCTTCGTCTTGAGTTCCTCATTGAATAGGAATCATGGTATGAATCTCTTCCCAAAAAATCAATGGATGTGTGCCTTCGTGATGATCTTGTCTCCGTCTCTTCACCCGGTGAGTTTGGCTTCCATCGGGCTCTTTCCTCCACTCGATCCAATCGATCATGCAATTTATCAAATTTTGATTTCACCATTCTATGCATCTCTTGCATCAAATATTGGAATTCTGATTCGGGAAATGTTTCTTGAGACATGATTAAGTAATGACAAGAAGATGTTAGAAAAAAATAATAAAGAAAATAAATACCTTACCACAAACCTCACAAATTTGCTCGAAAAGGAAATAATGATTTTCACTCGCACTCGTGTTTACATTCAAATTTTGGCTTTTTCTTTGATGTAATTTCACTCGTGCCTTTTTCCACTCAACCTCTTCTCACAATTTCGTGATTTGTCTCGGTAGACTTAATTTGCTGCTTGAGGGTCGGTTTCAAATTGGTTACAAGGGATAATGTCGGGTGTAGGGTAGGCTGAATAAAGAAGAAAATTGGTTTAAAGTGTAGCGTTGGGATGGGTAAATAATGGTAGGAAGGGAAACTTGATGATCGGAGTAATAAGTGATAATGATAAAACTCGCAAGACTTTTCACTTTTTTTTCTTTCTTTTTTTTAACTCGATTTTTTGTCACTTCTTTTTTTTTCCTTTTTTTTGAAATTTTTTTTTCTGAATTTCTTCTCTCTCTTTTAAATCCAATACAATAGTAAACAAAATAGAAGGAAGAGAAAAAAATTAAATTCCAACTCAATTTTTTTTATTTTTTAACTTTTTTTACGTTACGAACCTATTCCGAGCTTGATACGAACATCGGTACTCCTCGTTTTAGTAGCTCTGATACCAAATGATGTGATCCGGCTCGGTTGATTGAGTCGATTCACTTGATTGCCCGATCGTCGATGAGAAGTTTGTTCGATTTTGTAGATAGATGGAGTTAGATGATTTTTATAAGCGGAAGGTAGGCAAAATGGGTTCAAAGGATGGGTTTTGGTATGATGAAAGATAGGTTCGGTTTAACAAAGAATTAAGTTACAAAGATGATAGATAAATGGAAATAGATAAAGAACTCAAACTTTAAGAATGATTCAATACTAAAAGTATTGCCCCGAGTCTTATATTGCTTAAGGTGAATTTTGATGAAGGATAGAAGCGGACCTTGACCCGTTACCTATATGGAGGTAAGAACCAAAGGTATAGGAAGATGGTTGAACGCCACACCGATTCGGTGATAAGTTCAATGGAGTTCGGATTGACACCACTAGCAAGCTAGTTAAGTCGCTTCGAGACTCGAACGAAAGAAGAGAGGAGGTAACCTCACAAGAACAAAAGTTCTATTAAGTTTAATTGATCAAATTCTGTAACCTTTTACAATAAACAAGTAAGCTATTTATAAGCCTAAAATGCCTATTGATATTCGGCATCTATGTTGTTCACACTAACTTAAATTCTGTTCACACAGGTATTTAACATGTTCACACAAATAGCATTAAAATCCAGTTCATGCTTGAAGATGGTACATGAATTGGCCGAACCATCATGATGCTTCACTTGATGCATTCATGCATCCTTAGCCTTGAAGAATCTCCATAATTCCATGAATGTGCAGCTCTTTAATGATCCTACATCTCCCTTGGCTAAATGAGGCATTAATGTGCCTAAAATACTTGAATGGTCATCTTGAAAATGCATGAATCATGCATGAAACGTCCCATGTATTTTCCCCCATAAATATGATCCATGAATCTTCAAATACATGAACTTTCAGCAACTCCCTCTTGCATGAACGTCCCAAATGCATGTGCTCCTTTAAATGCCATCCATTGAACCTCAATTGTGCATGCACACTCCCATACATTGCACCAATCCGTTCATGAACCTGCAGCAAATTAAATCAGCAAGTTAAATGCATTTCAAACACATTAAATTAGCAGCATATGAACTCAATAATTTGCACATTAAATTTGGCCATACATATTAACAATTTTAGACATATTTAAAACATCATAATTAATTAAGTATTTAATTTAGATATAATTAAAACACTTAATTAATTATTTGTCCAGATTTTAACAAATTAACTAACTTAAGATAAACAACTAATTTAACTAATGACTAATTAAATGGTTTATTTCAGAAAAATAAATGCAAGCTAAAGAAAGCTAAAAATAAGCTCATTGGGTTAAGATTGAGCTGAATTGAGCTTGAGTGAGTTGACTTGAGCTCGAGTGAGCTGGAAACGAGCTAAACGGAGCTTAACGAAATGAAATTGAACTAATTCAGCTCGCATGGATTTGCAAACAATGCTTAGGGAGCTGATCCAAAAGTGTGCCCGGGGCATGGTCGTATCAATCTTCAAATTCAAATGCACTAACCATTTTACATGCC
This sequence comes from Gossypium hirsutum, assembly GCF_007990345.1. Classification (NCBI taxonomy): domain Eukaryota; kingdom Viridiplantae; phylum Streptophyta; class Magnoliopsida; order Malvales; family Malvaceae; genus Gossypium; species Gossypium hirsutum. Next base: position 27,211,214 of record NC_053440.1, on the reverse strand, counting down.
ATCGTCTTATCACATATTCGGATCAAAAGAAAATTAAAGAAGCATGCCTTTAAACATTCATATGCCTCGATTCTGTTAAACAAAAATAAACAACATTCTCCACAATCAAAAATTTGATTGTGTCTTAACAAGCCAACAAGATTCACACGTCTCGTTTTCAAACTTAGTGACAAAGCATCATACAAGCAACGATTGTTTACTTGGTCATTCAAACAAAATTTACAATGCTTGCCTTCTCTCAAAGATGAACTAGAATAGCGAACTCCAGGGTTGAACACACGATATTGTTCACTCGTTCCAAAATGCAGTGCAAATTTCTTAATTACCAACAATTCACACAAGTGGAACAAAAAGAATTTGAGCATGCATATGTTCAAACATTCATACATCGTAAATCTCATTCGAATAGACTTGTTCAGACATGGGGAATTTAAAAAAAATAGAAAATTCAAATTATCACCACACACAAGTAGACTAGCCGTTTCACATGCCAACTTTTTATCACAAGAGTTCAAAATTTGTTTGTGCGGATTTATTCGTACTTCAGTAAAATTCTTGCCAATACCATACTCATCAATAGGAAAACACTTCTTACCACTATGGAAGGTGTAATCACCATCATTCAGAATATGATAATCAAACAAATCGAACTTTATATGTGAATAATCTTTATCGCACACTATCACACTTTGTTCATGCTGATCTAATCGAACGCCTTCAATAAAATTGCCAACAACAAACTTATCATAGAAAAAACTTTTCAAAGAACTAGTTGAAACAAAATCATAAATAATAGATGAACGAAAATTAACCAATTCAATGGGGAAAACCCTTTCGCAAAAACAATTTTCAGCAATCTTGTCATAAACATGTGAGTAAATGAGTTGAAACTCGCTCAACAAGGAACCCTTACCTTGCTTACCATTGGAAATGTGACAATCATTTTTATCTTCCAACTTACCTCTTTCAATCAATTGAAAACGTCTCTCGGTAGAAAGGTAATGAAGTTGGAACCAATCCGTGGATGGAATCTTGCAAACCTGAAACAAAGAAAAATCACAAGGTAATTTCGAAAGGGGGTTAGCAAAAGAATTCCTCTCTTTTTCGTGATTACTCACTTCACTCGTTTCTTTTACAGACTCTCTTTCTTTTTCACTTGATTTCTTTTCAAGCTCTCTTTCAATTTCTTTTTTCACTTTTTCTTTTTCAATTTTCTTTTCTTCATTTTCTTTTTCTCTCACTTTTTTGATTTCTTTTTCTTTTGCAATTTCTTTTTCTTTTTGTTTTCTTTCAATTTCTTTTTCAATCTCTTTCTCCTTTTCTCGCTCAATGGATTGCTTCATTTTGAATTGGTCTTCTTGCACTTGTTCCGGTGTGAGCGGCGCTAAAGTGATTTTCCTTCCTTGATGCTTGAAGGAATACCTATTGGTACGTTCATCGTGAATGACCTTGCGATCCGATTGCCATGGTTCTCCTAGCAACAAATGGCAGACTTGAATAGGCACAACATCACAAAGGACTTCGTCTTGGTATCTTCCGATGGAAAATGCAACATGCACTTGTTGAGTAACTTCAAATTTGCCTTCAACACCAAGTCCTTGCAGTTGATAGGGTCGTGGATGCATGGTAGTGGCCAAGCCAAGTTTTTTTACCGTTCGAATACTAGCCATGTTTGACCTACTTCCACCATCAATAATGAGGCAACAAACTTTATCGTGGACACGGCAACGCGTGTGAAACAGATTCTTATGTTGCGGTTCGTTTTCCAATTGTTGAAGACTTGAACTCATTTTGATGTCAACGTTAACAGGTGTCAAATCTTCTTTATCTTTGTTGAATTGTCGAAATTCAGATCGCATTATCCTTTGCATTTCTTGTCTCCACATTTGGAATTCAAATTCAGAAAATTCTTCAGACATGCTTCAACAAAATATTAGAAAACAAAAGTTAAATTAGAAAGAAAAATAATTCTCACCACAAATCTCTCAAGTTCGCTCAAAAAGAAAAATTCACTCACTCGTGTTTGAACTCTCTTTTAGGCTTTTTTTTTTCAAATGAACTCACGCTCTGTTGCCTTTTACCACTCGACCTCGTCTCACAAATTCGTAATTCGTCTCGATAGACTTAATTTGCTACTTGAGGGTCGGTTTCAAAATGGGTTACAAGGCATAATGTCGGGTGTAGGGTAGGCTGAATAAAGAAGAAAATTGGTTTAAAGTGTGGTGTTGGGATGGGTAAATAATGGTAGGAAGGGAAACATGATGATCGGAGTAAATAAGAGAAGAAAATAAAAACTCGTAAGACTTTTCATTTTTTTTTAACTTGATTTTTTTTTGCTCACTTTTTTTTTCTTTCTTTTTTTTTGCTCGATTTTTTTCACTTTTTTTTTTTGAATTTTTTTTTTGAATTTCGATTTTTTTGATACTCCAATACAATAGTAAGCTAAATACAAGGGAAAAAATTAAATTACAACAAAAAATTTTTTTCATTTTTTTTTCACGTTTCAAACCTACTTGCGGCCTTATTACGAATGTCGGTGCTCCTCGTTTTAGTAGCTCTGATACCAAATGATGTGATCCGGCTCAGTTGATTGAGTCGATTCACTTGATTGCCCGATCGTCACGAGAAGTTTGTTCGATTTTGTAGATAGATGGAGTTAGATGATTTTTTATAGCGGAAGTTGAGAAAATGGGTTCAAAAGATGGTTTGGGTAGATGTTTGATAGGCTCGGTGAAATAAAGAAATATTGTTTATAATTTAATAGTTAAAATGGAATGGAAAAATAGAACTCAAGCGAAGAACGATTCAATACTATATGAAGTATTGCCCCAGGACTTATATTGCTTAAGGTGGGTTAATGGATTGTCGAAGATGGACCTTGACCCGTTACCTATAGAAAGGTAGGAACCAAAGGTATAAAAAGGTGGATGAACGCCACACCAGGATGGTGATAAGCTCAAGAAGTCGGGTTGACGCCACTAGCGAGCTAGATAAGTCAGAACGAGACTCGTACGAAATAGGATAGGAGGAAACCTCACAATCAAGTTTTCAATAATCAAATTCTGTAACCTTTTACAATAAACAAGTAAGCTATTTATAAGCCTAAAATGCCTATTGATATTCGGCATCTATGTTGTTCACACTAACTTAAATTCTGTTCACACAGGTATTTAACATGTTCACACAAATAGCATTAAAATCCAGTTCATGCTTGAAGATGGTACATGAATTGGCCGAACCATCATGATGCTTCACTTGATGCATTCATGCATCCTTAGCCTTGAAGAATCTCCATAATTCCATGAATGTGCAGCTCTTTAATGATCCTACATCTCCCTTGGCTGAATGAGGCATTAATGTGCCTAAAATACTTGAATGGTCATCTTGAAAATGCATGAATCATGCATGAAACGTCCCATGTACCTCACAATTCACTCACAAGAAAAGAATTCACTCCTCTCGTGTTTCACTCTATTTTCGGATTTTATCTTGATGTACTCTCTTGCCTTTTACCTCTCAAATCCAACTCTCGATATTCTGAAAAGCTACTTAGATTTATCCACACTTGTGGGTCGACTTCAAGGGGTTTGCAAGGGAAAGTCGTATGGTTTAGGGTAGGCTCGAAAGAAAGAAAGGCTTAAGATGTGGCGTATAAAATGGATTCTCTAATTGGGATTTTTTTTAATAGCGTGAAAATTCACTAAAATGGGTATAAAGGAGTGTAGAATGTGATTTTAGAAAAAAATTTGTTGAAGTGTCTCCAGACTCTTTTTTTTTTTACGGATCTTTCACGTTCTTTTCGTCCGCACCTAGACCGTATGCAATTTTTTTTTCTCGATTTTTTTTTTCGATTTTTTTTTTAATCTACAATTTACGTACCTAAATTAACCAGCTCTGATACCAACTGATACGAGCTCATTTCGTATGAAATAACGAGTCGTAATATTTCCCGATCGAAATTAGGTAGTGTCGGCCTTGAAATAAATTCAAGTCTTGGTGTTTAAAATTAAATGGCTTTGGGAAACAAGGGAGTTTGATGGAGTGTTGTTTGCTGGATATTTCAATGAAAACAAGTCAAACCCTTATTAGCAAATTAAGGACCCGGGGCTTAAGGTTTCAAAGAAAGAAAGGATTTGGGATAAAACCGAGACCCTCTATTTAGCAAAATAGGAACCTACAGTATGAAGAATGCCACACCAATGGTGATAAGTTCGAAACAAAGTCAGATTGACGCCACTTGTTGAAGATAAGTCAATTTGAGCTTTGGAGAATAAAGAGAGTGAATTGCCTCACTAAAATGATATTTCATTCAGAAATTTGTCAAAAGTCCTTTTACAAGAAATTGAGCAACTATTTATAGTCTAATGTCTAGTAGCCGAATGGACATATTCTAGACTTAATTTCTAAGCAAAAATTGAACAAAAATTCAGCTTAAATTCATGTATATGCTTGCATCAAGGTTCGGCTGAATAGAGACCAAGGAAGAGCTTTCAATAAACTTGGAAAAAAATGGCAGCAGCTACATTCGGCCAATGGAGTTTAATGAGGTCATTCATGAAGCAACTATTGATGAAAAATTACCAGCATTAATTGGCAACTTGAACAGCCATTTAGAAGTGTGAATGGACGGTTTTGAAGAACCTTGAAGTGTGAACATGGCTGAACCGAATAGACATAGTGTGAACAGCTTTTATACGCCCTTGGGAAGAGAATCGGCCAAGCTTGAAAGGATGAAAAACTTGATCACTCTTGGCCGAATAGTTGCCTTGAAGAACACCAAAATTAATTAGCTTTTAATGCATTAGTTCAGCTGCACATGCATCTTCAAATTCATTGAATCTCCATGCATGAATCTGTCCAATTCATCTCCAAATTCGGCTGCACCTAAAAATAAACATGAACTTAATTAATTTCAAGCAAATTCATCTGAACTAAATTAAAATATAATGTGAACATCCTAAATAACGTTGAGACAACTTAAATATTAACAAATCATAACACATAAATTCGACTAGACAAATTTAAAACATGTAATAATTTAGACAAACTAAATGACATCAAGACATCTTTAATTTAACTAAATCAAGACATATTAAACACTTAAATTAATTAAGACATGTTTAAAAGCTGTAATGAAACTTATTTAAATGTTTATTTAAATGGTCTAAATTCCAGTCATCAAATTAATTAGCTAGAACGAAATTCAGCTTCAAAGAAGTTGAATATGTTCAGCTCGTTTTTAAACTCCTTGCTATCATTTTCCTCAACTCGTTCCACCATTGCTAAAATAGCATCTTTGAATCGTTTAGCTCTAGCTCGCGTTATTGGACCAATGGGCAGCTTAATGGCTTCTTGTTCGTTCTCCATTTGGTTCGTAGGCAAGCTCACATCACTTAGGAGAAGAGGTTTCTTTAAAACCAAGATCACGAATTAGCAATCAAGAACAGATCCAATCTGTCGAATCTGAGAAAACAAACACAAGCAGCAAATTAAACTTAAAATTTCAGCAAATAAATGGAATAAAATTGGGGTTTTGGACAGCAAGAAGAAAAGAAGTAGAATCGAAGAATCAAACGCAATTGAAAGGAAAGAAAGGATACGAATCTGCCAATGAGTTGATTCGTCCAAGAATGAACAATTTCCAGTAACCGAATGTTCCCCAAATTGAATATGACCCAATCGGCCAAGCACTAGAAATTGGGGATTTTGATATCGAATCTTTGCTGCCAACGAGGGAAAAATAAATTGTCGATTCTTGGAGTTGGAATGTGGCTGAAAGAACACAAGAATAACAGCAAATAAGTAAGATAAAGAATTGACCCAAGAGAAACAAAGAAATAAATCGAAACAGCAAGAAATAAAGAAAAGTCCTAAGAATCCTTGAATTCCTGAAAGAATTCACAAATCCCTTCAAACGGCTCTAATCTCCCCTCCAATGAATATCAATAGCAAGAAGAAGGTTGAAGATGGCTCCCACAATCCAAAGATTGTTAAAACAGCTTCTAAAGAAAACTCAAGATAGAATTCTTGGAGAAAACCCCAAAGAAAATTCTGCTCTCAACAAATCTGAAAATTTAATAAAATCTAAGTTGTGTTTACAAAGGGTGGCCGGCCATCAATTATATAGGCCTCCAACTAATCCTAATCTCATTAGGAAACTTAAAATTTAAACCTAATTAATAAAAACAATAAGAGAATTTCGGCCAAACACTTAAATGGGCTGTTTGGGCCGAATTTAACACTTCATATTCCTAGAGCCTAAAAATTTAAATTAACAATTAAAATGTTTATAAATTGTGATGTGAGCTTGCCTACGAACCAAATGGAGAACGAACAAGAAGCCATCAAGCTACCCATTGGTCCAATAACGCGAGCTAGAGCTAAACGATTCAAAGATGCTATTTTAGCAATGGTGGAACGGGTTGAGGAAAATGATAGCAAGGAGTTTAAAAACGAGCTGAACATATTCAACTTCTTTGAAGCTGAATTTTGTTCTAGCTAATTAATTTGATGCTGGAATTTAGACCATTTAAATAAACATTTAAATAAGTTTCATTATAGCTTTTAAATATGTCTTAATTAATTTAAGTGTTTAATATGTCTTGATTTAGTTAAATTAAAGATGTCTTGATGTCATTTAGTTTGTCTAAATTATTACATGTTTTAAATTTGTCTAGCCGAATTTATGTGTTATGATTTGTTAATATTTAAGTTGTCTCAATGTTATTTAGGATGTTCACATTATACTTTAATTTAGTTCAGCTGAATTTGCTTGAAATTAATTAAGTTCATGTGTGTTTTTTGGTGCAGCCGAATTTGAAGGTGAATTGGACAGATTCATGCATGAAGATTCAATGGATGTAAAGATGCATGCATATTGGGTTCATGCACCTAACGATACATGCATGGAATGCATTAAAATTGGTGTGCTGATTTTTAAGTTTTTCTATGTGTCCATTCAGCCAAAAGAGATGATTGTTCATTATCCAAAGCTGCCATTTATTTCCTTCACATTGCTAGAAATCTTTTGGCCATTTGGTTCAAGGTGTTCACACTTTAAGGCTCTTCAAAACCGTCCATTCACACCTGATATGGCTGCTCAAGTACTCTCTTTATTATTGGTAATTTTTCAGCAAGAGTTGCCTCTTGAATGCTCATTTAAACCCATTAGCTGAATGTAGCTGCTACATGCATCTCCAAGATCCATTTGCTTAAGGTGGAAGCTTCATAGTTGGTCACAATTCAGCCGAATCTACATTGCCCCATATTCATGAAGTTAAGCTGAATTTTAGTTCAATGTTTGCTTAGAAATTAAGTCTTGAACTTGTCTATTCGGCTACTAGTTGAAAGTCTATAAATAGTTTCTATTTTTCTTGTAAAAGGACTTTTTGACAAATCTCTGAATGAAATATCATTTTAGTGAGGCAATTCACTCTCTTTATTCTTCAAAGCTCAATTGACTTATCTTTACGAGTGGCGTCAATCTGACTTTGTTTCGAACTTATCACCATAAGGTGTGGCGTTCCAACTATACCGAAGGTTCCTATTTTGCTAAATAGAGGGTCTCGGTTTTATCTACCATTTCTTTCCTTTTCTTTGAAACCTTTAAGCCCGGGTCCTTATTTGTTAATAAGGGTTCGTTCTTGTTTCATTGGAAACCATTCATCCCCATTTTGCTTCCTAATTCATTTAAAACCAATATAACTCATCTTATTGAATTTTGAACTAAATCGACACTACCTAAATTCGATCGGGAACATAATACGATTCATCACATCATCCGAATCGAGCTCGTATCAAATTGGGCCCTTTGACATTTTGGCCTGATTTTCAACTAAGTATATATGAAAGTCTTGATTGGGCTGGAATTTACTTATTGGGCCTCGCCTTCAAGAATTTGGGCTTGTGATCCATCTCCTACCAAATTTGGGTCGTTGATGCTCGTAACGGAGATCCAATATGCCTTGGCTGCAAGATTCGGTTTCTTGGACCAAGATTTCCAAGATTTGAAATCTTGAATTTCTCGATTCTTGAAATCGCTCCAAACAGTAAAATTGGGCCAAGATTCAGTTTCTTGATTTTCTTGAAAACAAGAAAGTGAATCTTGATTTTCTTGTTCTTTTGTGTACGCATCTAAGGCCTTGCTAACAAATTCTTGAATGGTCCCATTTAGTTTGGAACGCATTTGTCGGGCCTTTGATCTCGTTATTGGGCCTTGTGGTAGCTTGAGCCCATTACGTTCTTGGGTTGGGCCTTTGAGACTCGTATCATTCCCCCCTTCCTCAAAAAGATTCGACCTCGAATCTGAAAAATCAAATGGGGACAAGTCAGCCACATTAAAAGTAGAACTCACATTGTACTCACCAGGTAGATCAATTTTATAAGCATTATCGTTGATCCGCTCGAGTACTTGGAAAGGCCCATCGCCCCTTGGGTCTAATTTAGTCTTCCTTTTTGTAGGAAATCGTTCTTTCCTCAAATGGACCCAAACTCAATCTCCGGGTTCTAGGACAACCCGTTTGCGCCCCTTGTTTGCTTTGTTGGTGTTCGCATCATTTGATTTGGCTATTCGTTGCCTAGCCTTCTCATATAGGGATTTCACCAACTCAGCTTTCTGTTCACCATCTAAATTTATAATGTGTTCAAGAGGTAGTGGCGCAAGATTAAGTACTGTTAGTGGGTTAAAGCCATAAACAAGTTCAAATGGAGAAAAACCAGTTGTAGAATGAATAGATCTATTATATGCAAATTCAACAAATGGTAGGCATTCTTCCCAATTTCTAATGTTCTTTCCCACAACAGCTCGTAAAAAAGTCCCTAAGACTCGATTAACTACTTCAGTTTGACCATCAGTTTGGGGGTGACATGTAGTAGAATAAAGTAATTTAGTAGCAAGCTTACCCCACAATACCTTCAAAAGTGTCTAAGGAATTTGACATCTCTATCAAAAACAATTGTTTTAGGGATGCCATGAAGTCTTACCACTTCTTTAAAGAATAAGTCTGCCACATGTGTAGGATCATCTGTTTTGTGACAAGGAATAAAATGTGACATCTTTGAAAACCTGTCAACAACAACAAATATACTATCGCTTCCTTTCTTAGTTCGAGGCAAACCTAAAATAAAATCCATGGATAAATCTACCCAAGGTGAAGTAGGAATCGGTAGAGGAGTGTAAAGGCCATGAGGCATTATGATACGCCCCGGCTCGGGAAGGAGAGTCGAGTCGTAGATGTGCCCGATCGTGAATTGGAGTAATACTCGAGGGTGGACGAAATAGGTTAAGAAAGAAGAGATAAAGGCTCAAATTTAGTTCAAAAGGGGTTATGAAATGTATTGAGGATGATAGGTGAATGAAAACCAAGTATTCAAGTTGAACCAACACAATAAAAGTGTGTTAACCCGGGACTTATACGAATACTTAGGAAAGGTTAAATGTTGTATGGATGGAAAACGAATAAAATGGAACCTTGACCCACTATCAAAGATGATAAGAACCTCGGTATAACTTGAATGCCACACTTTGGGTGCAAAGTGATAAGTTCGAAATACAAAAACGGGTTGACGCCACAAGGGTTACTTGATAAGTCTAACCAGTCCTTGGAGAACAATGAGAGTTGAACACAAACTCACAAAGTAAACAAATTTCATATAAGTTTTAAAAATATATTGTCTAACCAAAAAAATGATTACAAAACAACTATTTATACTAATATTGAATGTCAAACCGAATGGTCACAAAAGGTAGATAAATGGACAGCTTCTAGATGGTGTTAACTCAGCTGAAAACATTCATGGAACGTCTTCAATGCTTGGCTGACCATTGAGCTACACGAACAGCCTTGAAAGGTGTCTTTGATGCGCACGAGGAGCCTTGAATTGAAAAAGGTATGCCAGGTTCGGCCAAGGGAGTGTACAAAGCCACTAGTGGCGTCTTCCACAAGCTGATTCTCCTTCCAAAACTTGAACAACAAAGCTGAAACAACTTCATGAAATCGCTTGGACCTAGCTCGGGTCATTGGTCCCTTTGGAAGCTCGAGGGAATCAAGACGAGGACTTGATGGGGCTTGGGGCGTGGTCACATCATTCCCCCTTCTTCAAAACGACTTGTCCTCAAGTCGAGCTGTTTATTCTCTAGAAAATAATCCGTCTTTTGCAACTCTCCTTGAATGAATGGAACAATTAGTCGTTCATAAGCCTTTGCAAAAGAACTCACAATATTCGGCATTAGAGATGGCAAATGAATCAATGAAAATAGACAACCATTAATCATCAAGAAATGATCAGAACAACTATGTGGATCATGCATGGTCATAACAAGACAAGTATGAGTTATGTAAAAAGGCAGACTTAAAACATCATTCTTACAATCATATGGACAAAACTCCTTCCATATCCATAACTCATCAAATGGTCGAGACAAAGACAAATATGTTTTTAAGCATTCAAACCTTTCAATTTGCTTCCACAAGTCATTGTTCAAGTAAATGGAATACGAGTAATGGAACAAGAAATTTAAATCTTCATCACAAACACACAAATGAAAAGTTTCATATGATTCATGATTTCGCATGTTTGGCACTCGCAATTGTCGTTTGGTTATGTTCTCAACAATGAATTCATCACATTTTCCAAAGAGAAAAATCGTCTTATCATTACTCAAAATGGATTTATCATCATCAAGCAAAATTAAATAATTGACCACAACAGGATTCAAACGATTTTCAGCAATCAAGGTGTCTTCAAAAATTTTAGTTACATTCGACTTAAGAGAAGATGGTCGCATAACATCAGAATTCATACCTGATTCACCTTTAGGAGTGGAAAATTGAGAATCAATTTTACCTTTTTCAATCAAAGTGAACCTTTTCTCCTTGAGAGGGTATTGAAGTCGAAGCTCATTACACAATCCTTGAAAAACCTGAAACGAAGGGTAAACACAAAGGCAACTTGCACTTTTCGAAGTGTTGGGTTCATAATGCTGAAAGAGGGTAATGTCTCCATAGACGTTGAACTCAAAGGAATAGGCTAAAACACTATTCACATATTGAACATATGTAACGATACCAGGTTCAAAAACATGAGTTGATCTTACCTTTTCGAAATGAAAAATGAATTTCATGGACAGCCACATAAAATGATCAAAGAACAATTTTAAATTATAAACAGAGTCTTTAAATTTCAGAGGCCAAACATCAAACAGACATAAATTTGTCACATAAAATTTAGGATGCTTAAGTTCCGCACATATCAACCTAAAATAATAAATTCCAGGTTTGAACACACGAGTTTGATTACTTACGCCAAAGTGTTTTAGTAAATCAAACATGTCAAACCAAAAGGGTTTTCGTGTCCATAGAAACAAACATTCAAATCTCTTTATATTCATCAAATCAAACTTGCACAAATTCATGGATTTGTCACATGACAATAATGGATGCACAAAATTATCATATTTGAAAAATTGAATCGCTTTTCGTGAAAACTCGACATCATGCAAAACCAAATCTTTAGTTTGTCGTTCGTACCGAACAACATCAACCACATTCAAAGAATAGAAATTAATCGAATGAAAATAAGAGAATTTTTTTAAAACAAAGTCATTTTCAACAACTTTCAAACTTGATGGCCATGACTCGGTTTTTAAAACTTCCTTACCTCGCTTACCTTCAAGCTCGTGTGGTTTGATTTCAACTTCATCCTTACCTTTTTTGGTCATGCAAAAACATCGCTCGTTAGGAAGATATTGAAGTTGATATTCGTCACAGAGATTTGTCGGAACCTGAAAGAAGGAACAGAACAAAAACAAACATCACGGGGGTTAGTTAAAATTTCGTTCTCCTTTTCTTATTCTCGCTCACTATCTTCATTTTCTCTCGTTTCTTCTTCAACATCTTTTTCTTTTTCAATTTTTTTCTCAATCTCAATTTCTTTTTCAATTTTCTTTTCTTCATTTTTTTTTCACTCACTATTTTGATTTCTTTTTCTTTTTCACTACAATGTGTGGATGACACGAAAGAATCAAAGAGATAATCATTTGGCTCAAAGAAAGAGAAAATATTTTCATAAGCTTCTCGTCCATTTCTTCGAGAACAATCCTTTGGGAAGGACTTCTTTGAAGCATACGAGGAATAGCTCGTCCTTTCTCGCTCATCTAGTGTGATTTTTGACTCGAAGTTTTCTTCTCGCGGTCTCGAAAGCCTTGTTGAATAGGAGTCTTGATATGTGTCTCTTCTCGAATAATGTCGTCGTGATGAACTTAACTCTATTTCTCGACTCGGTGGAGTTTGCTTCCGTCGGGCTTTTTCCTCCACTCGGTCCAAACGTCTTTTTAATGGGCTTAGTTTTTCCTCCAATATTCGGCCCATCTCGTTCACCAAGTATTGAAATTCATCGGTAGAGAATTCTTCTTGAGACATGATTCAAGAAAATGTTCGAAAATCGAAAGATAGAATAAATAGTAAATGAACCTCACCAATTCAAAATCCTCACCAATCTCTCACAAAGAAATAATGATTTTCACTCGCACTCGTGTTTACACTCTTCTAGGCTTTTTCTTTGATGTAAAACACACGTACCTTTTACCTCTCGACCTCGTCTCACAATTTCGTAATTCGTCTCGATAGACTTAATTTGCTACTTGAGGGTCGGTTTCAAAATAGGTTACAAAGGAATGATGTGGGTGTAGGGTAGGCTAAACAAAATAAAATCAAGGCTAAGTGTGGTGTTGGGATGGGTAAATAATGGTAGGAAGGGAAACTTGATGATCGGAGTAAATAAGAGAAGAAAATAAAAACTCGCAAGACTTTTCACTTTTTTTTAAACTTGATTTTTTTTGCTCACCTTTTTTTTTTCTTTTCTTTTTTTTGCTCGATTTTTTTTCACTTTTTTTTGAATTTTTTTTTCAATCAAATTTTTTTTTCGAATTTTTTTTGATTTTTTTTTGTTACTCCAATACAATAGTAAGCTAAATACAAGGGAAAAAAATTAAATTACAACTCAAATTTTTTTTTTGATTTTTTTTCAAGTTTCGAACCTACTTCGAGCTTGATACGAATGTCGGCACTCCTCGTTTTAGTAGCTCTGATACCAAATGATGTGATCCGGCTCGGTTGATTGAGTCGATTCACTTGATTGCCCGATCGTCGACGAGAAGTTTGTTCGATTTTGTAGATAGATGGAGTTAGATGATTTTTTATAGCGGAAGTTGAGAAAATGGGTTCAAAAGATGGTTTGGATAGATGTTTGATAGGCTCGGTGAAATAAAGAAATATTGTTTATAATTTAATAGTTAAAATGGAATGGAAAAATAGAACTCAAGCGAAGAACGATTCAATACTATATGAAGTATTGCCCCGGGACTTATATTGCTTAAGGTGGGTTTAATGGATTGTCGAAGATGGACCTTGACCCGTTACCTATAGAGAGGTAGGAACCAAAGGTATAAAAAGGTGGATGAACGCCACACCAGGATGGTGATAAGTTCAAGAAGTCGGGTTGACGCTACTAGCGAGCTAGATAAGTCAGAACGAGACTCGTACAAAATAGGATAGGAGGAAACCTCACAATCAAGTTTTCAATAATCAAATTCTGTAACCTTTTTACAAAGAGAAAAGAACTATTTATAGATTACATTAGATAGCCAAATAGACTAAGTAAATTCGGCTTTAATTGAATTAAACTAATCTAGAAATGTATCTTTAAAGGCTATGTCCAAATTCAGCTGAATGGTACTTCAATGGGCAGCTTCATGGCTAAGGAAATGAACTTGAAGGCTTGGTGAATGTATGGGAGAGCAATGGACATGTCTAGGTTCGGCCAAGGTGTGAATGGACACTCCAAGAGATGCCTTTTGGCCGAATAGGTACTTAGGAGATCAATGGACAGCAACCGATGCATGTAAGTGAACATTCATGCATTCTTCCATTCATTGTATTAAATCATTCATGCATCATCCTTACGTTCATTGAACCAGCCCATTCATGAATCATCTTTAATTGTGCTCCCACATCATGCATTGTAAGTAGACGTTCATGCACCTAGCTTGAATGAATCTCCACATTCGGCTGTACCTACATGAAACATGAACAAATTAATTAAAATAGATATATTAATTAACACATAAATTTAAAATAGACAAAAATAAAGTCTTAAGCTAAATATATTAAATTCGGCTAAGACAACTTTAAAAACATGAAATAAATCAAAACATAATTATGAGCTGTAATAACTTAAACTAAGTTAATAAAATACTTTAATTATTCAACCAATAAAATAAATGAGCTGAATTGTAGCTAAATTGAGCTCGATTGAGCTGAAATTAGCTCAATTGAGCTGGTCGGAGTTGAAACGAGCTAGAAAAGCTAAAATGGAGCTGAAATTAGCTTGCACTAAGGTGCATGGTTTCTTCAAGGAGTTGGATCGAGCTTCCTCATCTTCAACAAGCTGATTCTCCTTCCAGAACTTGAACAACAAAGCTGAAACAACTTCATGAAATCGCTTGGACCTAGCTCGGGTCATTGGTCCCTTTGGAAGCTCGAGGGAATCAAGACGAGGACTTGATGGGGCTTGGGGCGTGGTCACATCACTAGGTAATAATTAAAACAAATTAAACATGCAATAAACAAACATAATTAAAATGTCCAGATTTCTTAATTAAACACTTAGTAATTATTTGAGCTTAAATAACTAACTCAACTAATTAATTTATTCTGGCAAATTAAATTAAAAGAGCTAAAGAGCTAATAACGAGCTCAACGAGTTAAATTGAGCTTGAATGAGCTGACTTGCGCACGAATGAGCTAACTTGAGCTCGAATGAGTTTAACCACACGAAAAGAAATTCAAATGAGCTAAAAATTAGCTTCATCTTGCACTTGGGGCCCTCGTGTTTAGGCCAATCTCGACGGCGTTGGGTTGTGACATTACATGATGCGATCAGGATCACATCACATTACCTTAGATTTTGCTTGTTTGCATGTAATGCACTTGGAACATACCTTTTCCACATCCTTCTTCATATGTGGCCAATGGAAGTGTTCTTGCAAGATGTCTAGTGTTTTGGCCACTCCAAAATGTCCCATTAATCCCCCACTATGGGCTTCATGAATCAACAATTCTCTCATGGAACACTTTGGTATGCATAACCTGTTTAAACGAAAAAGAAAGCCATCTACAAGATAAAACTTTTCAAAAGTAGTATGTCCACAATTCTTATAGATATGGCTGAAATTAGTATCATCATCATATAGCTCTTTAATATGTTCAAACCCTAAGACTTTAGCATTCAATGTAGTTATTAAAGTATACCGTCTAGATAAAGCATCGGCAACTACATTATCTTTACCTGTTTTATATTTTATCATATAAGGGAATGTTTCAATGAATTCTACCCATCGGGCATGTCGCTTACTCAACTTACCTTGTCCCTTTAACCGTTTAAAAGACTCATGATCCGTATGTATGACAAACTCATTAGGTAGCAAATAGTGTTGCCATACTTGAAGTGCACGAACTAACGCCAATAGTTCTTTGTCATAAGTCAAGTAATTTAACTGTGCACCGTTCAATTTCTCACTAAAATAAGTAATAGGTTGCTTATCTTGCATTAAAACGGCGCCAATTCCAATTCCTGAAGCATCACACTCAAGTTCAAAAGTATTAGAAAAATCAGGTAATTTGAGAAGAGGAGCAGAACATAACTTATCTTTTAGGGTTTGAAAAGCTTTTGCTTGGGTTTCACCCCATTTGAAACCCACTGATTTCTTTATAACTTCTGTCAATGGGGCAACAATAGTAGAGAAATCTTTCACAAATCGTCTATAAAAACTAGCTAAACCATGGAAAGATCTCACCTCAGTTACCGATTTAGGAGTTGACCACTCCTTAATTGCCTTGACTTTGTCCTTATCGACATGAATACCTTGAGCATTAACTATGAAACCTAAGAATATTAGTTTATCACAACAAAATGTGCATTTATCAAGGTTGGCAAATAATTTTTCAGCTTCCAGAATATCCAAAACGGTTCGAACATGGAAAACATGATCATCTAAAGTCTTGGAGTAAATTAAGATATCATCAAAGTAAACTACTACAAATTTACCCAAGTATAGCCTTAAAACATGATTCATTAATCTCATAAATGTACTAGGTGCATTAGTAAGGCCGAAAGGCATAACTAACCATTCATACAATCTAAATTTTGTTTTAAAGGCTGTTTTCCATTCATCCCCTTCCCTCATTTGAATTTGATGATAACCGCTTTTTAAATCAATTTTTGTAAATATTATTGAACCATGTAATTCATCAAGCATATCATCAAGTCTAGGAATTGGGTGTCGATACTTTACCGTTATCTTGTTGATTGGGCGACAATCAACACACATACGAAACGTACCATCTTTCTTTGGCACCAATAATGATACGAGCTCGATTCGGATGATGTGATGAGTCGTATTATGTTCCCGATCGAATTTAGGTAGTGTCGATTTAGTTCAAAATTCAATAAGATGAGTTATATTGGTTTTAAATGAATTAGGAAGCAAAATGGGGATAAATGGTTTCCAATGAAACAAGAACGAACCCTTATTAACAAATAAGGACCCGGGCTTAAAGGTTTCAAAGAAAAGGAAAGAAATGGTAGATAAAACCGAGACCCTCTATTTAGCAAAATAGGAACCTTCGGTATCGTTGGAACGCCACACCTTATGGTGATAAGTTCGAAAACAAAGTCAGATTGACGCCACTCATAAAGATAAGTCAATTGAGCTTTGAAGAATAAAGAGAGTGAATTGCCTCACTAAAATGATATTTCATTCAGAGATTTGTCAAAAGTCCTTTTACAAGAAATTTAACAACTATTTATAGCCTTTCTACTAGTAGCCGAATGGACAAATTCAAGACTTAGTTTCTAAGTAAACAATGAACTAAAATTCAGCATGAATGCAAAATTATTAGCCCATGTAGATTGGGCTGAATGAGAGCTCCAATGGTCATCTTCTAGATGGGAAAATGCACCTTGAACATCTTGGATGTGCATGAATAGGCTAGGTTCGATCAATGAACATAATGGGGTCATTCATGAAGCAACTATTGCTGAAAAATTACCAGCATTAATTGGCAATTTGAACAGCCATTTAGAAGTGTGAACGGATGGTTTTGAAGGGCCATAAGGTGTGAACATGGCTGAACCGAACAGCCATAGTGTGAACAGCCTTTATACTTCCTTGAGAAGAGAATCGGCCAACCTTGAAAAGATGAAAAGCTTGGTCACTTTGGCTGAATAGTTGCCTTGAAAAAAACTCCAAAGATTAATCAGCTTTAATGCATTAAATCAGCTGCACATGCATCTTCAAATTCATTGAATCTCCATGCATGAATCTACCCAATTCATCTTCAAATTCGGCTGCACCTAAAGACACACAAGAACTTAATTAATTTCAAGCAAATTCAGCTGAACTAAATTAAAGTATAATGTGAACATCCTAAATAACATTGAGACAACTTAAATATTAACAAATCATAACACATAAATTCGGCTGGACAAATTTAAAACATGTAATAATTTAGACAAACTAAATGACATCAAGACATCTTTAATTTAACTAAATCAAGACATATTAAACACTTAAATTAATTAAGACATATTTAAAAGCTATAATGAAACTTATTTAAATGTTTATTTAAATGGTCTAAATTCCAGCATCAAATTAATTAGCTAGAACGAAATTCAGCTTCAAAGAAGTTGAATATGTTCAGCTCGTTTTTAAACTCCTTGCTATCATTTTCCTCAACCCGTTCCACCATTGCTAAAATAGCATCTTTGAATCGTTTAGCTCTAGCTCGCGTTATTGGACCAATGGGCAGCTTGATGGCTTCTTGTTCGTTCTCCATTTGGTTCGTAGGCAAGCTCACATCAAATAAGACAGGAACAGCACAAGGGCTTAGGCTTTCACGAATGTACCCTTTGTCTAGTAACTCCTCAATTTGCCTTTGCAATTCCTTTGTCTCCTCGGGATTGCATCTATAGGTTGGTCGATTCGGGATCGAAGCTTTGGGTACTAAGTCAATTTGATGTTCAATCCCTCGTAAAGGTGGTAAACCTTTAGGGGTCTCACTAAAAACATCCTCATAATCCTGCAAAAGAGTCTGAAACACACTAGGCAAATTTTCGTTAATGTTAGATAAAGATAAATAATTTTGCCTAAACCTCACAAGGATACAAGGCTATTTATTGAGTAGGGCTCTCCGCACATCTTTTTTTGTTGCCAAAAGATTTTTTCCGCTCATTTTACCTCTTGAGGATTCACTCACCTTTGGGCTTTTTAAATTGTGACTTTTTTCACTATTAGCCTCTTTTCTCTCTGTCTTTTATACTTGCCCTTTCTCCCTTACCCCCTCACAAAATTTCATCATCTTCAGTTGATCTTTGTATACATCAGTGGGATTTAAAGGAGCAAAAGTGAATTTCTTACCTTTAAATACAAGGGAGTATCGATTAAGCTTACCTTGGTGTGTAACATCACGATCAAATTGCCAAGGTCGTCCAAGGAGCAAGTGTGCCGCATGCATTGGGACCACATCACACCAAACTTCATCTTCGTAATTATCGAGCTTAAAAGTGACCAAGGACTGTTTTGTAACTTTTACATCGGAACATTCATTAAGCCATTGAAGGTGATATGGCTTAGCGTGTTTTGTACAAGGCAACTTTAAAGAATCCACCAAATAGCTACTCACTACATTCGAGCAACTCCCACTATCAATAATGAGTGAACATAAGTTACCTTTAATAAAACACCGAGAATGGAAAATATTGGTCCTTTGGCTATCATCATCTTTCATCAGAATGTTAAGGGTTCGGCGAACTACAAAGCAATGGAAATCAGCAAAGTTCCCTTCCTTTGGTGGTTCGACCAACTCTTCGCCATTATCACTGTCATCCACAAGTTCTGGCATATCTGGATCTGTATTATCAGAGTCGGAACTGTACTCACCATTATCTTTTAGAAGAAGTAATCTCGTGTTAGGGCATTCCCTACTATAATGACCACGCCCTTTGCACTTAAAGCATTCAATCTCACGAGTCCTCTTCACACTCGAATCACCTAAATTGGGTTGCTTAGAAAGTGTTTGCGTTTTAACAGGAGCCCCATTTTTCCAATCTGATTGCTTACTTCCATTACTCAAAGAAGACTTGTTAGTAACAAAAGGGGATTTTGAACTCTTAAAATCAGAATTGGAATTGTTACCTCGGTAATATTGTGAAGTCGAGAAGGAACCAAACCTTTGTTCCTTTAGTTGTTGCTCGATCTCAATGGCTTTAGGAACTGCTTCTTCCAAATCAATGTAAGTTCGTAGCCTCAATGTATTAGCTATCGGCCTGTTCAAACCATCAATAAATCGAACCATAGTTGTTTCTTCATCCTCCTCCACATTAGCTCTTTGAATGAGCATCTCCATCTCTTTAAAATACTCATCCACCGTCTTACTACCTTGAATAAGTCTTCGGAGCTTTGTTTTAATCTCTCTATAGTAGTGAGGTGGAATAAACTTTTTTCGCATAATCTGTTTCAACTCATCCGATGTCGAAATCTCACCTTCATAATTCCGATAACGATTTACCCCAAGTTGAGTCCACCAACTTAATGCATAATCTGAAAATTCCAGCGTTGCTAATGCAACCTTTTCATTATCCGGACATTTATAATACCTAAACATAAGTTCAATCTTAGATTCCCATTCACAATAAGCTTCTAGATTATTCTTACCACGAAATTGGGGAATTGTGAACTTCGGTTTTGCCAAAGAAGGTTGTCCACGATCATGAAAATCATCATCCATTCTAGGGACACGTCGAGGGCCGCGCCTATGGGGCTGATTATCCCTATCTTCCTTAATTGGATCTCTATATTGAGGTTCTTGATTCACTCTTACCTCATTCAAAGTAGTATTCAATGCTTGAAGTGTAGCATTTATTTGTGAGATTGCAGCAGCGTGTCCGTCTAATTGTTGTTGGACTTTCATAAGTGTATCATTATGGTCATCTTTAGACATTTTCCAAAAATCTGCAAAAATAAACACTCAACACTCAAAAATAAAAGTTACCAAACCTGATGTGATCCCGACCGCATCATGTAATGACACAACCCAATACCGACGAGATTGGCCTAAACACGAGGGCCCCAAGTGCAAGATGAAGCTCATTTTTAGCTCATTTGAATTTCTTTTCATGTGGTTCAGCTCATTCAAGCTCAATTCAACTCATTGAGCTCGTTACTAGCTTTTTAGCTCATTTAATTTAATTTGCTGGAATAAATATTTCCTGTTAGTTAAATTAGTTAATTAGTTTAAGTTAATAAATTTGTTTAAAAATCTGGACATTAATTTCCATGATAAATATGTTTTATTTGTTTTAATGCATGCTTTAATTTGTCTTAAGTCTATTTAATGTGTTTTGTCGTAGTTAATGCTGTTGTTTAATGTGTCTGGACGGATTTAATGTTGCTACTACATGTTATAAATATGTTTGGACGAATTTAATGCTGCTACTTAATGTGTTTTTGCTGCTGTTGTTTAATGTGTCTTAAGTGCTTTAAAGTGCCGAATTTAATATGTCTCATTGTTGACTTAATTCATGTCCAGCCGAATTAATATGGCTAATTAATTTGTCTTAGTTCAAGCATGAGATTAATTATGTTCAAAATGAGGCTGCCGAAATTAATTGTAATGTGCAGGTATTGACCGAATTTATTGTTGACTGTAGGTCATTGAATTTGGCTAACTTAATGGCAAAGGAGAGCATTAAAAGAAGCATGCATGAACTGTAACACCCCGAACCCGAGACCGACACCGGAGTCGGACACGAGATGTTAACAAACTTTGAAAAATTTTTCCAGACACTGCCCAGTCTGAGTACTAGTCGCTTCAAAAATCATATCTTGAGTTTCACAACTCGAAAATAAGTTTTGTGATTTTTCCCTGAAACTAGACTCATGTCCCCACCTATGTATTTTTTTCTAGAATTTTTGGTCGGGCCAATTAGTACAGTTTATTAGTCAAAGTCTCCCATGTTACAGGGGTCGACTACACTGACCTTTTCCCATTACGACTTGGATATCTCTCTGTACAGAGCTTCAATACTGATGTCGTTTGTTTCTATGGAAATTAGACTCAGAGAGGAATCCATACATATATGGTATGACTCCTAATTATCTCTGGTCAATTTATAGTGAATTTCCAAAGTCGGAACAGGGAATCCAGAAACTGTTCTGGCCCTGTCCCACAAGAACCCGAATATCTCTTACTGTACTGTTCATATGATTGTTTCGTTACTTTCATATGAAAGTAGATTCATCAAGGTTCAATTACATAATTTATTCACTATTTAAATCCACTCCTAAGAATTCTTGTGATTTTTCCAATCCACACCACTGCTGCTGTCAGCCTCTGTTTTCAAAGTAAACCTTACCTATTTTCGGGGTTTCATGGACCAACTAGGGCCTTGTCATACATATGCCCACATATGATCATACTTAGCCATTCCAATGGCTGATCATTTGCTCAACACTTCCATTCCAACTATAGTTACATCATGAAACCATCTATACATTCATAAACACGAATGGTCTAATGCCATACTCCACTTCTACAAGCCATTTTCGCATGGCTGTACACTTATACATTTCATAAAGTACTCGAAAAACACCAATGGGTAGTCCTATACATGCCATATCAAAATTCAACCAAAATAGTACCCAAAAGAGCCTTTGATAGTGTGGGCGACTTCGACTTCAAGATCCCGAGTCCGATAGCTGGAGAACCAAAAATCTATAAAACAGAGGAGCAGTGTAACGAGTAAGCAATTTATGCTTAGTAAGTTTTGAGCAAGGAATTCCAGCATAAACAAAGAATAACACACATTTAGCTAAACGGAATATTTCATAATACGCAATTTACCGATATCAAACTTGCTTCACAACATTAACAACCCTTATGTACATACACAATAGACTAACTTAGCCGAAGGCCGGTAGCTCGTTTATCAACTGAGCGAACATTTATTTGTAAGGGCTCGATTAAATTCAACACATACGTAACATATCCCCATATTGGGATGTTTTTCGAGTATTCGCTGGAATTTTACAGCAAGCTCATTCATTACCAAATCACGTACCTTCGGGATTTAACCGGATATAGCTCCTCGTTCAAATGCCTTCGGGACATAGCCCGGTTTTAGTAACTCACACAATGCCTTCGGGACATAACCCGGATTTAATAACTCGCACGAATGCCTTCGGGACTTAACCCGGATTTAGTATCTCGCACAAAGGCCTTCGGGGCTTAACCCGGAATTTGTATCTCGCACAAATGCCTTCGGATCTTAGTCCGGATATATTCACTTAGCACAAAGCCTTCGGGACTTAGCCCGGACAGCATTCAATTAATCATGCACATCTAACAATAATTCATGGCACATTCATATTTCATTTTCATTTGCGAAACTCAAACACAAGGCACATATCATCCTTGCACATTCGGCTCAATAGCCTCACATAGAGCATGATTTAATCACATCGTAATTTAAGCTCTCTTACTCAAGAACTTACCTCGGGTGTTGTCGAACGATTCCGCTAACTATTCGACCACTTTTTCCTTCCCTTTATCGGATTTATTTCCCCTTTGCTCTTGAGCTTAATTAAACAAATAAATTGATTTCATCATTTAGGCATCAAAAAGATGAACACAAGGCACTTAGCCCATATTTATACATTAGACATTAAAGTCTCATACATGCAAAAATCATGCATCAACACAACATATTAGCTAATTTCTTTCCCCTTGGCTGAATATGCATGTCTATTTTTGGGGTCGATTTCAACACTTAATACACACATATACACACTAGTAAAGCATCCTCCCCCTTTTCATCAATTTAACACATGCATTGCTCATTAACATGCAAAGTTACATTCGGCCTTAGCACACATCTTGCTAGCCGATTCTTCTCCATTTAGCAACCAATGCACATATGTGCTCACACAAAAATGCTAAAAAGGAGGTTCAAGAATCATCAAGCCATCATCACATGCATCATTAACAAGCTTCATATTTTGCATGCAATGGCATTAACACGACCTCCACCTAGGCCGAATCTTAACTCATCCTCATGCCTCATCACCACAACATCAAACATCAACCAAGAATGATGCATCCATGGTCAAGTGCCATTTCCATCACATAGCAAGATTTAGACCATGGGCTAGGTAGAACTCAAGCTAACAACTAAAACATGCATGCATCTCATGGAACATCATCAAACATACCTTAGCCTAGCTACATGCATGGCCGAATCTCTTCACCTTTCTTCTTCTTTCCTCCTTAAAGTTTTTGGCCAAGGATGAACCAAAGGATGAGAAATTTTTTTCTTTGTTTTTCTTTCTAATTTAGGCTAAATGAAGGTGAGAAAAGGATGAACAAAGATCTTCTCCTCTCTTTTTTTTTAGCTCACGGCAATGGGGGGGAAAGAATCAACTACACACTTCTTTTTTTTGTGTAATCATCATACTCCTTTTCATTATTTAATTTCCATGCCTATTATTTTATTTTTTTTCCACCCATGATGCACCAACAAAACATGTCTATGACATGTCTTGGCCATCAAACTTGGTCTACCATGCTTGTCATGGCCGGCTACTACTAGTAGGGGAGGGGAATTTGACATGCAAGTCCCCCCTTTGTCCACATGCACTAATAGGTCCTCACACATTGACCTATCACATTTTAGAATTTTCTCACATAAGTCCTATTGACTAAATTCACATGAAATCAACCAAATTGAAGCTTGAAATTTTCACACATTCATAATTACATATTCTAGACGATAATTATCACATTCAAACATTTCGGTGACTCAGTTTAGCGGTCCCGAAACCACTTCCCGACTAGGGTCAACTTTGGGCTGTCACATGAACGGCATTAAATGAAGCATGCATGCTGATTTATTGTGTTTCCAGACATCATTTTTCGTGCACAGCAAAGGACTCATGAAGGGCTGCTGATTCCTATTTCCTATGAGTCTTTTTCGTGGGGATCAATGAACATTAAAATGCCTTAAGTTGCTGCCGAATTTATGTGGCCATATTACATGAATATATTTGGTCTTAAAACAAGAATTAAAAGCTGTTTTAATTTAGTGCAGGAATTTGGGCATGGACGGCATCTAATTCGGCTGCTACTGATTACTCTCCTCCATGCATTCTTTCATGAACAACAAGGACCTTTTAGAGCTTTCTTTTCACTTTCCAAAGAAGTTCAATTCAGCTCATCAATCATCTTGGAAGATGCCCCAGCAGCTGAATAAATTTTGCTATCTTTTGGCCATTCGATTTCATGAGTTCACACACAAGGCTGCTTCTATTCGTTGTTCACACCATGGGGCTGTTGGAGACCCTCCCAAAACTTCATTAAAAATGGGCAAGTTGTTCATTTCACAAGGAGACTTCATTAAGGTGCATTTAGTTCCATTGGTCGAATCAAGACCTCCTATTCAGCTCACCAACACTCCAATTAATGCCCAGCTGAATGGACTCCATCTAGAAGCTGCCCAATTGAATTCTACATGCATGAAGCTTCCCAAAACGTCCTAGGAAGGTTGCTGGAAATTTCCAGCCTCTTTTGCTTTAATTTTGGCTGACCATTCAGCATATCATTAGTCCATTCGGCTACCTTAGGAATTTAGCTATAAATAGTTTACTTTGTAATCGTTTTGAGGGTAGACAATATACTTTTGAACCTTATATGAAATCTGATTACTTTGTGAGTTTGTTTTCAACTCTCATTGTTCTCCAAAGACTTGTCTGACTTATCAAGTAACCCGTGTGGCGTCAACCCGTCTTTCTTTTCCGAACTTATCACTTGCACCCAAAGTGTGGCGTTCAAATTATACCGAGGTTCCTATCATCTTTGATAGCAGGTCGAGGTTTCATTTTATTCGTTCTCCATCCATACAACATTTAACCTACCTAAGTATTCCTATAAGTCCCGGGTTAACACACTTATATTGTGTTAGTTCAACTTGAATACTTGGTTTTCGTTCACCTATCAACCTCAATCCATCCCATAATCTCTTCTGAACTAAATTTGAGCCTTTGATACGAGTCACAAAAACCCAAATTCTTGAAGGCGAGGCCCAATAAGCAAATTCCCAGCCCAATCAAGAAAACCATACATACTTAGTTGAAAATCAGGCCAAATTGTCAAAGTGGCCCAAGTTGTAAAGTTTTATTTTTATTTTTATTTTTATTTTTATTTATTTATTTACTTAGTTTAAATTTTTATGTAAATATTCAGTCCAAGAGTCCCAAATAAAGACCTTTGACTAAATTTCCATATTAAAATAATTAGGAGTTTTTTTTTAATTTTAGTTTTCTAATTAGATTAGGACTAGTTATAAGGCCTATTTAAAGGCATGGCTAGCCACCTTGTAAACAACTTCTCAAATATATCAAAAATATCAGATTTGTTTAACTGCAGAATTCTCTTTGAGTTTTTCTCCAAGAATTCTGTCTTGAGTTTTCTTTAGAAGTTGTTTTAACAATCTTTTGATTGTGGGAGCCATCTTCAGCCTTCTTCTTGCCATTGATATTCTTTGGAGGGGAGATTAGAGCCGTTTGAAGGGAGTTGATACGAGCTCGTTTCGTATGAAATAACGAGTCGTAATATTTCCCAATCGAAATTAGGTAGTGTCGGCCTTGAAATAAATTCAAGTCTTGGTGTTTAAAATTAAATGGCTTTAGGAAACAAGGGAGTTTGATAGAGTGTTGTTTGCTGGATATTTCAATGAAAACAAGTCGAACCCTTATTAGCAAATAAGGACCCGGGGCTTAAGGTTTCAAAGAAAGAAAGGATTTGGGATAAAACTGAGACCCTCTATTTAGCAAAATAGGAACCTACGGTATGAAGAACGCCACACCAATGGTGATATGTTCGAAACAAAGTCAGATTGACGCCACTTGTTAAAGATAAGTGATGTGATCCGGCTCGGTTGATTGAGTCGATTCACTTAAGTTGCCCGATCGTCGACGAGAAGTTCGTTCGAAATTGTTTTAAGATGAAGATTGTTTTCAGTTTAAGCGGAAGACTTTTAAAAGGGTTCAAAAGATAGGCTAAATTCGGATATTTTGTAGGTTCGGTTTAATAAGAAAAGAAATAAAGTTTATATTTAATAAATAGGATGGAGATGAAAAAATGAACTTAAGTATTAAGAACGATTCAATACTATGTAAAGTATTGCCCCGGGACTTATATTGCTTAAGGTGGGTTTAATGGAAGTCGAAGATGGACCTTGACCCGTTACCTATAGAGAGGTAGGAACCAAAGGTATAAAAAGGTGGATGAACGCCACACCAGGATGGTGATAAGTTCAAAAGAGAACGATAGACGCCACTAGCACGCTAGATAAGTCAGATCGAAACTCGTACGAATTTAGAGAGGAGAAAACTCACTCTTTGAACAAAGTTCATTCAAATGATCAAAAGTCAAAAGTCTTTTACAAATGAAAGAAAAAAAATATTTATAGGCACATAGATGACCATTCAAATTCGGCATCTAGGTGTTCACACAATAATAAAAATGTTCACACTAATGTATTAAAATAGTTCATAAATTCGGCAGATTCATGCACTAGCTGAATGGACACTTTCTTCCCCCTTAGTTTGTGCATGAATGCTTAGTCATAAAGAAAGGCTTCAAGTGACTTGTATGTGCACCAAAAGGTTGCATTCATCTCCTTGGGACGTTCATGCACTTGTATGGACCATGTATCTTCATAATTAAACACTTTAATGGCATGTAAGTTCATAAATGGTAGCATGAACCTAGTAAATTCGTTCTCCCCTTTGTGCATGCACTTAATTCAATCAATGTGTTGAATTATTGAGTTAATTCCTTCCCTTGGACGTTCTTGAACCCATCCATGCATGTGTAGTAGCCTATAGGTCAATTCAAAGTGTGAACATGTTCAAGGAGCTCTATGGTCAACATAGAATTAGTTAGCAGCTACTTCTTGGCCGAATAAGTGCCTTGGAAAGTTAAGAGACAGCCACCATACATGCACTTAAGCCATTCATGCATTCTATCATCCCATGCATTTGATCCATTCATGGACTAGCCTTTAATGTCCATACATGCATTCGACACATGCATGAATTTGTAGAAACATTGCATCTAGCCGTACATGCACCAGCATTTAATACTTCTTCATTCATGAGTGTGGAATGCCCAAAAGAGATGTTTCTTCATTCATACATTGTACCGTCCAAAGGAATGTACCTACATGAAAAAAACAAGTCATTAAGACATCTCATGAACACTCATAAATTCGGCATGATGTGAACACATTAATGTCATGCATTAATTCGGCTATGTGAACATAATCAATTTATATAATGACAATGATATATTAATAACAAATATTAATATAAGACAAGTTTAATGCTTAAATGAATATGTGTAAATTTTATTTAATGTATTAAAGACAAAACCGAGTTTAAACTAAAATGAGCTAAGTTTTAGCTCGTGAGCTAAAGTTGAGCTGAGGGTAAACTCCTAAGCTGAAGTTGAGCTAAGGTTTAGCTCGTGAGCTAAATATGAGCTAGGAGTGAGCTCGGTTTAGCTCAGGCAAGTTGGATCAAGCTTGAATAAGCTGGATTTGAGCTAGACAGAGCTCGTGGAGCTGGAAACGAGCTGGGATCAGCTTGCCAACATGTCAATGCTCGGCTTGACAGACTTGCTCGATGAAGTTTCGCGGGGCGTGCTCGTATCATTCCCCCCTTTTTTAGGCGACTTGTCCTCAAGTCGAGCCATTTGTCCGTGGGAGAACTTTGAC
This sequence comes from Gossypium hirsutum, assembly GCF_007990345.1. Lineage (NCBI taxonomy): Eukaryota > Viridiplantae > Streptophyta > Magnoliopsida > Malvales > Malvaceae > Gossypium > Gossypium hirsutum. The sequence goes on along the minus strand of NC_053440.1, from coordinate 27,183,326 downwards.
TCATGCATGGTTTTCCTCGGTCAAATGGGATGGAAGATGTCACACAAACCTGAAAAATTCTTACCACAGCCAATAAAAGAAACTCAAAGGAGTCAAATTCAAATGTGTTCGATAGTTCATAAAATATTCATTCAATCGAACATATGCCAAAAATCTCAATTGGACAAAGCAAGCATACATAAATTTATCAAAGAGTTTCGTTAGACCATCGTTACAAACATGAAAACTAAGTTGGATCAAGGGATAATTGGTTAAAAACGATGGTAGGCACTTAAACACATTATTCCTCATCCAAAACATTTTAATTTCTTTAATCGAATATAGTAACTCATTTGGTCCTTTGTCTTGCTCATGCAAGGTATGCCATGGCCAAAGGTATGCTCATTCTTCCTTTCGTTTTTGAACAACATGAGGGGAGTCTCCAAATTCCAACGTAATAATCACATCATCACAATTCCAAAAGGAAAAATCCATCACATCAAAGTATAAATAATTTCCAAACAACCAATCAATGGAATTTTCAACTTCAATCGAAGTGAGCAAAGATATTTGAAAATTTTCAGATGACTTACCTTGACGAATATGAAGAGAAGAAAATTGAGGATTGGGTTTACCTTTCTCAGTCAAAATGAATCTTCTCTCTTTGGATAGATAACGTAAGACAAACCTATTACTTCGATAAATTTGAATAGGTGGTGACGCACCATGACATGTCTTGCTCCTTGAGGGGTGGAATTCACAAAAATAAGACGGGTTAGTATTATCAAAAACTATGGACTTAAATGGAAAAGGAAAGTTACCATGGAAATTTGATTCAATTCCAAAAACATAGGTTGGCCTTACCTTCTCGAAATGAAACGAAAATTTCAAATGTGGCCAAACAAGGTGATTAATAAATGAATCAAAATTGAAACCCAAATCATTGAATTTCACCTTCTTATCAAAAATTCGAACTTCAAGCAAACATAATTTCAATGTAAATGATGCAAAGCGCTTAATGTTTCCATAAAATGAATTCATGTAGCAAATACCAGGCTTGAACACACGAACTTGATTAGGAATTCCAACAAGCAACATATTAGAAGAAGATATAATCAACTCACCACACGAATTATATTTCACTAGTTTAAACACACATGTTGATTTGACAAAACCGAGCATACCAAAATGCAAAGGTTCATACTTCAAGAGTATTAATCGGGAATGCAAATCACTATATGGAAATTTCGCACAAAAACTCAAAGATTGTTCATGAAGAACACAATTGCACATATCATGTGAAGATCTTTTAACATGGATGCCAAACAAAGAATTTTTAACGAACATGCAACTTTTCAAACAGGCAGATTTATCACAAATCAATTGAGCAGGCATATTTAAACATAAAGATTTAACACATGAGTTCAAAAAGTTTGCAGGGTCAAACACATGAGAATTTTTACGTGACAGACTTTGATCAAACATGTTCAAAATTTGCTCAAGGAAAACTAATCCAATGTTGTCAACAAATTTGCCAATGTAGTAATCGTCATAAAAAAAAACTGTATATGGCACCTTTTAAAACAAAATCGTTAACAACAGTAAGTGAACAAAAATTATCCAAATCAAGTGACTTTGATTCGATAAACAAGGAATCCTTACCTTCCTTACCTTCAATCACAAGTGGGTGGTAGTCATTCGCGAACTTACCTTTTTCGAACAACCTAAAACACCTCTCGTTTGGATGGTAATGTAGATGGAATTGGTCGCACAAACTTCTAGGAACCTGAAAAGTTAACTCACAAGAAGATCGAACAGGTGGGTTAGTGGAAATAATCCTCACTTGCTCACTTGTTTTCTCACTCGATTCTTTTTCTTCTGGATCACTCGTTTCTTTTGTTTCAATTTCTTTTTCATCTTCTTTTTCACTCTCAAATTTCTTTTCATTTCCTTTTTCATTTTCTTTTTGCTTTTCAAAGGCTTTTTCAAAGGCTTTTTCAAGTTCTCTCAAGATTCGCTCATTTTCTCTCTTACTTGCCTCTTGCCTCTCTTTTCTTTTTATTTCATTTTCTTTTTCTTCTCTTGCTTTTTCTTTTTCTTTTCTTTTCTTTGTTTTCTCTTTACAAGAATGTACAAAAGAACGATGAGAATACAAATCTTGTTCGAAAGATGAAGAACTATTTGCATATGATTCACAATCAAAACTTCGTGAAGAATACTCCGGGTAAGATTTCTTTGAAGATCTAGTAGGAGTATGTCTTTCTCTTCGAACGCCATCTTGGAATGAATCAAAATCGTAATCGGCTTCTCGTCTTCTCAAATTTCTTGATGAAAAGGACTTTCGATCGAAGTCACTTCTCGAATTCGCTGATGAATATGCGTCATAGTATAAATCTCTTTGTCTCGAAGTAGATGGCAAAAAGGAATCACGATAGGAACTTTTTCTTAAGTAGTAGTCGGGGGTATATCTCCGTGGGGTTCTTGGTTCCGTTTTACGACTTGAAGAAACTCGATCACTTTGGTCTCGTTTAGTCGCCATTCTTCGCTTTTCTTGAACCAAATATTGGTATTCCGATTCGGTGAACTCTTCGTATGACATGATTTTTGTTGCTAAAAAGAAAATGTTAGATCACAAAACAAAATAAAAAAAATGAAGTACCTCACCACAAACCTCACAATTTCGCTCGGAAAGAAAATTGGATAACACTCCACTCGTGTTTACACTTGTCTAATGGCTTTTGCTCGCTCTAATGTACTCACCACTCGTGCCTTTTTCCGCTCATCTCACTCTCGTGAATTCGTATTTTGTTTCAAGAAGACTTGTTGCGGCTTAGAGGGTCGGCTTCAAATGGGTTACAAGGGATAACGTCGGGTGTAGGGTAGGCTAAACAAAGAAAAATAAAAAATCAAAGTATGTGTGGCGTTTGGGGGGGGGTAGAGGGAATGGTAAAATGAATGGATGCTCGGAAGCAACAAAAAAAACAAAATAAAACTCACAAGACTTTTCACTTTTGTTTTTTTCTTTTTTTTTAACTCGATTTTTTTTGTCACTTTTTTTTCCTTTTTTTTCGATTTTTTTTGATTTTTTTGTTACTCCAATACAATAGTAAGCTAAATACAAAGGAAAAAAAATTAAATTAAAACTCAATTTTTTTTGATTTTTTTTCACGTTTCGAATCTACTTGCGGCCTTATTACGAACGTCGACGCTCCTCGTTTTAGTAGCTCTGATACCAAATGATGTGATCCGGCTCGGTTGATTGAGTCGATTCACTTAAGTTGCCCGATCGTCGACGAGAAGTTCGTTCGAAATTGTTTTAAGATGAAGATTGTTTTCAGTTTAAGCGGAAGACTTTTAAAAGGGTTCAAAAGATAGGCTAAATTCGGATATTTTGTAGGTTCGGTTTAATAAGAAAAGAAATAAAGTTTATATTTAATAAATAGGATGGAAATGAAAAAAAATGAACTTAAGTATTAAGAACGATTCAATACTATGTAAAGTATTGCCCCGGGACTTATATTGCTTAAGGTGGGTTTAATGGAAGTCGAAGATGGACCTTGACCCGTTACCTATAGAGAGGTAGGAACCAAAGGTATAAAAAGGTGGATGAACGCCACACCAGGATGGTGATAAGTTCAAAAGAGAACGATAGACGCCACTAGCACGATAGATAAGTCAGATCGAAACTCGTACGAATTTAGAGAGGAGAAAACTCACTCTTTGAACAAAGTTCATTCAAATGATCAAAAGTCAAAAGTCTTTTACAAATGAAAGAAAACAAATATTTATAGGCACATAGATGACCATTCAAATTCGGCATCTAGGTGTTCACACAATAATAAAAATGTTCACACTAATGTATTAAAATAGTTCATAAATTCGGCAGATTCATGCACTAGCTGAATGGACACTTTCTTCCCCCTTAGTTTGTGCATGAATGCTTAGTCATAAAGAAAGGCTTCAAGTGACTTGTATGTGCACCAAAAGGTTGCATTCATCTCCTTGGGACGTTCATGCACTTGTATGGACCATGTATCTTCATAATTAAACACTTTAATGGCATGTAAGTTCATAAATGGTAGCATGAACCTAGTAAATTCGTTCTCCCCTTTGTGCATGCACTTAATTCAATCAATGTGTTGAATTATTGAGTTAATTCCTTCCCTTGGACGTTCTTGAACCCATCCATGCATGTGTAGTAGCCTATAGGTCAATTCAAAGTGTGAACATGTTCAAGGAGCTCTATGGTCAACATAGAATTAGTTAGCAGCTACTTCTTGGCTGAATAAGTGCCTTGGAAAGTTAAGAGACAGCCACCATACATGCACTTAAGCCATTCATGCATTCTATCATCCCATGCATTTGATCCATTCATGGACTAGCCTTTAATGTCCATACATGCATTCGACACATGCATGAATTTGTAGAAACATTGCATCTAGCCGTACATGCACCAGCATTTAATACTTCTTCATTCATGAGTGTGGAATGCCCAAAAGAGATGTTTCTTCATTCATACATTGTACCGTCCAAAGGAATGTACCTACATGAAAAAAACAAGTCATTAAGACATCTCATGAACACTCATAAATTCGGCATGATGTGAACACATTAATGTCATGCATTAATTCAGCTATGTGAACATAATCAATTTATATAATGACAATGATATATTAATAACAAATATTAATATAAGACAAGTTTAATGCTTAAATGAATATGTGCAAATTTTATTTAATGTATTAAAGACAAAACCGAGTTTAAACTAAAATGAGCTAAGTTTTAGCTCGTGAGCTAAAGTTGAGCTGAGGGTAAACTCCTAAGCTGAAGTTGAGCTAAGGTTTAGCTCGTGAGCTAAATATGAGCTAGGAGTGAGCTCGGTTTAGCTCAGGCAAGTTGGATCGAGCTTGAATAAGCTGGATTTGAGATAGACAGAGCTCGTGGAGCTGGAAACGAGCTGGGATCAGCTTGCAAACATGTCAATGCTCGGCTTGACAGACTTGCTCGATGAAGTTTCGCGGGGCGTGCTCGTATCAATAAGTCAATTTGAGCTTTGGAGAATAAAGAGAGTGAATTGCCTCACTAAAATGATATTTCATTCAGAAATTTGTCAAAAGTCCTTTTACAAGAAATTGAGCAACTATTTATAGTCTAATGTCTAGTAGCCGAATGGACATATTCTAGACTTAATTTCTAAGCAAAAATTGAACAAAAATTCAGCTTAAATTCATGTATATGTGATACGAGCTCGTTTCGGATGTAAAGACGAGTCGTAATCTTTCCCGATCGAAATTAGGTAGTGTCGGAATTGAATCAAATTCAAGTCTTGGTGTTTGAAGTTGGATGGCTTTAGGAACAAAGGAGTTTAATGGATTGTTGTTTGCTGGGTAATTCGATGAAACAAGATCGAACCCTTATTATCAAATAAGGACCCGGGCTTAAGGTTTCAAAGAAAGAAATGGAAATAGGATAAAAACCGAGACCCTCTATTTAGCAAAATAGGAACCTACGGTATGAAGAACGCCACACTAATGGGTGATAAGTTCGAACAAAGTCAGATTGACGCCACTCGTTGAAGATAAGTCAATTTGAGCTTTGGAGAATAAAGAGAGTGAATTTCTCACTAAAATTATATTTCATTCAGAAATTTGGCAAAAAGTCCCTTACAATTGAAAATAACCAACTATTTATACTAGTATCTTATGCTAGCCGAATAGTCCATTCATGAACTTAACAATTAAGTAATGTACCTAATTAAAACATGAAACTTCTAGAAAAATGTCCAATGATGTTCTTGTCCATGTTCGGCCGAATGGGAGGTGAGTGGTTAGCTTCATGAATATGCATTGATGTACTTGGATAAATGTTCTTCATGCATGCATGGCTAGATTCGGCTAACTCCTTTAATGGAGCCTTTAATTCATGTTGTTTCACCATGAGTGGCTTAATTAAATGAGGCTTCATGAAGGATCAAACTTGGTGTGAACAAGGAGCTTGAGTAGACTCTTGTGTGTGAACATCCAACTGAATGGTCATCATGGTGTGAACACAAGGTGTGAACACATGATCAATACATGAACCGTCCAATGCATGGTCCATCATTAATTTGATCCATGAATCTTCAAATACATGAATGACCATCATGAACATGCAAATGCCTCTTGATTGCCGTCCATTGAACCTTTCTATGCATGCACCTTGCATTAATTCCTTACATGCATGTGCCGTCCAAAGGGATGTACCTTCACATTCATTGAATCTACATGCATGAATCTGCCCAATGTATCTTCAAATTCGGGTGCACCTACATAAGACAAATGAACTTAATTAAAACATAATGTGAACATCCTAATTAACATTGTGACAACTTGAATATTAATAAACATGACACATAAATTCGGCTGGACAAAATTAAAACTTGTAATAAATTAAGACATATTTAAAAGCTGTAATGAAACTTATTTACATGCTTATTTAAATGGTCTAAAACTCCAGCAAATAAAGTTAATTTAGCTAAAGAGCTAATAATGAGCTGAATTGAATTTAAACCAAGCTCAAACGAGCTGAATTAAGCTCATGTGAGCTAAAATAAAATTCGGTGAGCTGAACCAAGCTAAATGGAGCTTGAGGAGCTGAATTCAAGCTGAAATCAAGGGCATCCTTGACCAGGGTCATATCAATATGCTTGCATCAAGGTTCGGCTGAATAGAGACCAAGGAAGAGCTTTCAATGAACTTGGAAAAATGGCAGCAGCTACATTCGGCCAATGGAGTTTAATGAGGTCATTCATGAAGCAACTATTGATGAAAAATTACCAGCATTAATTGGCAACTTGAACAGCCATTTAGAAGTGTGAATGGACGGTTTTGAAGAGCCTTGAAGTGTGAACATGGCTGAACCGAATAGACATAGTGTGAACAGCTTTTATACGCCCTTGGGAAGAGAATCGGCCAAGCTTGAAAGGATGAAAAGCTTGATCACTATTGGCCGAATAGTTGCCTTGAAGAACACCAAAATTAATCAGCTTTTAATGCATTAGTTCAGCTGCACATGCATCTTCAAATTCATTGAATCTCCATGCATGAATCTGCCCAATTCATCTCCAAATTCGGCTGCACCTAAAAATAAACATGAACTTAATTAATTTCAAGCAAATTCATCTGAACTAAATTAAAATATAATGTGAACATCCTAAATAACATTGAGACAACTTAAATATTAACAAATCATAACACATAAATTTGGCTAGACAAATTTAAAACATGTAATAATTTAGACAAACTAAATGACATCAAGACATCTTTAATTTAACTAAATCAAGACATATTAAACACTTAAATTAATTAAGACATATTTAAAAGCTGTAATGAAACTTATTTAAATGTTTATTTAAATGGTCTAAATTCCAGCATCAAATTAATTAGCTAGAACGAAATTCAGCTTCAAAGAAGTTGAATATGTTCAGCTCGTTTTTAAACTCCTTGCTATCATTTTCCTCAACTCGTTCCACCATTGCTAAAATAGCATCTTTGAATCGTTTAGATCTAGCTCGCGTTATTGGACCAATGGGCAGCTTAATGGCTTCTTGTTCGTTCTCCATTTGGTTCGTAGGCAAGCTGATAGAGGAATGCGCGCGGACCAAGATCGAGTCGTCAAGTCACGGGAAACTCCTATGAAAGCTCTAAAACGAACAGATCTGAAAATTAAAACAAAGAACAAGATTAAACTAATCAGATCTGAAATTAAATCCCTAAATTCAATTAAATGAGCAGCAAGGAACAAAGAACGAATGAATAAATGTATTCAGAGTTCAAGAAGATGAAACCGAACTCAATAGTGAAATCCCACAAGCCGAATCTGCCAAGAACACCAAAACAGTAAGTAGATTGAAACAATCAGATTTTTAATTGGAAGATTAGGGATTTGGGCGGCAAAAAAAAAGAAAAGAAAGAAATAGGTGAAATTGAACAGTTCAAGAAGTGAATTTAAGTTGCGATTCGGTCCAATTGAACACCCAATATGAATTGCCCAAATTTCAGCAGCCGAATTTCACCCAACAAGAAGAAATAGAAAACGGCAAGAACCCTAAATTTTGGGGAATTTTGAGTTGATTATATGTGGCCAATAAAGAACCGATTAAATGAAGAGTTTTTGGAGTTTGAATCAAGGCTGAAACACAAACAAGAACAGCAAAATATTAGATGATGAATCGGCACAAGTAGGAATAAAGAAACAAATCGAAACAGCAAGAAATAAAGAAAAGTCCTAAGAACCCTTGAATTCCCGAAAGAATTCACAAATTCCTTCAAACGGCTCTAATCTCCCCTCCAAAGAATATCGATGGCAAGAAGAAGGTTGAAGATGGCTCCCACAATCAAAAGATTGTTAAAACAACTTCTAAAGAAAACTCAAGAGAGAATTCTTGGAGAAAACCCCAAAGAAAATTCTGCATTCAACAAATCTGAAATTTGATAGAAAAAAATAATAATAAGATGTGTCTACAAAGGGTGGCTGGCCAATGCTTATATAGGCCTCCAACAAATCCTAATCTCACAAGTAACTAATAAAAATTAAACCTAATTAATAAAATAACAAGGTAAATTCGGCCATGCACTTATATGGGCTGTTTTGGGCCGAATTTTACATGTAATGCTCCTAAAGATTAAAAAATTAAATTAAACAAGTAGGATGTTTACGAATTAGGCCCTTTGACATTTTGGCCTGATTTTCAACTAAGTATGAAGAAATTTCTTGATTGGGCTGGATTTTGGTTATTGGGCCTCGCCTTCAAGAATTTGGGCCCGTGATCCATCTCCCACCAAAATTGGGTCGTTGACGCTCGTAATGGAGATCCAATGCATTTTGGCTGCAAGATTTGGTTTCTTGGACCAAGATTTCCAAGATTTGAAATCTTGATTTTCTTGATTCTTGAAATCTCTTCGAACAGCAAAATTGGGCCAAGATTCGATTTCTTGATTTTCTTGAAAACAAGAAAGTGAATCTTGATTTTCTTGTTCTCTCGTGTATGCATCTAAGGCCTTGCTAACAAGCTCTTGAATGGTCCCATTTAGTTTGGACCGCATTTGTCGGGCCTTTGATCTCGTTATTGGGCCTTGTGGCAACTTGAGCCCATCACGTTCTTGAACTTGGATTGGGCCTTTATGACTCTATCATTCCCCCCTTCCTCAAAAAGATTCGTCCTCGAATCTGAAAAATCAAATGGGGACAAGTCAGCCACATTAAAAGTAGAACTTACATTGTACTCACCAGGTAGATCAATTTTATAGGCATTATCGTTGATCCGCTCGAGTACTTGGAAAGACCCATCGCCCCTTGGGTCCAACTTAATCTTCCTTTTGTAGGAAATCGTTCTTTCCTCAAATGGACCCAAACCCAATCTCCGGGTTCTAGTACAACCCGTTTGCGCCCCTTGTTTACTTTGTTGGTGTTGGCATCATTTGTTTTGGCTATTCGCTGTCTAGCCTTCTCATTTAAGGATTTCACCAACTTAGCTTTCTGTTCGCCATCTAAATTCATAACGTGTTCAAGAGGTAATGGCGCAAGATCAAGTACTGTTAGTGGGTTAAAACCATAAACAAGTTCAAATGGGGAATAACCAGTTGTAGAATGAATAGATCTATTATATGCAAATTCAACGGATGGTAGGCATTCTTCCCAATTTCTAATGTTCTTTCCCACAATAGTTCGTAATAGAGTCCCTAAGATTCTATTAACTACTTCAGTTTGACCATCAGTTTGGGGGTGACATGTAGTAGAATAAAGCAATTTAGTACCAAGCTTACCCCACAATACCTTCCAAAAGTGGCTAAGGAATTTGACATCTCTATCAGAAACAATTGTTTTAGGGATGCCATGAAGTCTTACCACTTCTTTAAAGAATAAGTCTGCCACATGTGTAGCATCATCTGTTTTGTGACAAGGAATAAAATGTGACATATTTGAAAACCTGTCAACAACAACAAATATACTATCTCTTCCTTTTTTTGTTCGAGGCAAACCTAAAATAAAATCCATGGATAAATCTACCCAAGGTGAAGTAGGAATCGGTAGAGGAGTGTAAAGGCCATGAGGCATTACCTTAGATTTTGCTTGTTTGCATGTAATGCACTTGGAACATACCTTTTCCACATCCTTCTTCATATGTGGCCAATGGAAGTGTTCTTGCAATATGTCTAGTGTTTTGGCCACTCCAAAATGTCCCATTAGTCCCCCACTATGGGCTTCATGAATCAACAATTCTCTCATGGAACACTTTGGTATGCATAACCTGTTTAAACGAAAAAGAAAGCCATCTACAAGATAAAATTTTTCAAAAGCAATATGTCCACAATTCTTATAGATATGGCTGAAATCAGTATCATCATCATATAACTCTTTAATATGTTCAAACCCTAAGACTTTAGCATTCAATGTAGTTATTAAAGTATATCGTCTAGACAAAGCATCTGCGACTACATTATCTTTACCTGTTTTATATTGAATCACATAAGGGAATGTTTCAATGAATTCTACCCATCGGGCATGTCTTTTACTCAACTTACCTTGTCCCTTTAACCATTTAAGAGACTCATGATCTGTATGTATGACAAACTCATTAGGCAGCAAATAATGTTGCCATACTTGAAGTGCACGAACTAATGCCAATAGTTATTTGTCATAAGTCGAGTAATTTAACTGTGCACCGTTCAATTTCTCACTAAAATAAGCAATAGGTTGCTTATCTTGCATTAAAATAGCACCGATTCCAATTCCTGAAGCATCACACTCAAGTTCAAAAGTTTTAGCAAAATCAGGTAATTTAAGCAAAGGAGCAGAACATAACTTAGCTTTTAGAGTTTGAAAAGCTTTTTCTTGGGTTTCACCCCATTTGAAACCCACTGATTTCTTTATAACTTCAGTCAATGGGGCAGCAATAGTAGAGAAATCTTTCACAAATCGTCTATAAAAACTGGCTAAACCATGGAAAGATCTCACCTCAGTTACCGATTTAGGAGTCGGCCACTCCTTAATTGCCTTAACTTTGTCCTCGTCGACATGAATACCTTGAGCACTAACTATGAAACCTAAGAATATTAGTTTATCACAACAGAATGTGCATTTATCAAGGTTGGCAAATAATCTTTCAGTTCGTAGAATATTCAAAACGGTTCGAACATGGAAAACATGATCATCTAATGACTTTGAGTAAATTAAAATATCATCAAAGTAAACTACTACAAATTTACCCAAATGTAGCCTCAAAACATGATTCATTAATCTCATAAATGTACTAGGTGCATTAGTAAGGCCGAAAGGCATAACTAACCATTCATACAATCCAAATTTTGTTTTAAAAGCTGTTTTCCATTCATCCCCTTCCCTCATTCGAATTTGATGATATCCGCTTTTTAAATCAATTTTTGTAAATATTATTGAACCATGTAATTCATCAAGCATATCATCAAGTCTAGGGATTGGGTGTCGATACTTTACCGTTATCCTGTTGATTGGGCGACAATCAACACACATACGAAATGTACCATCTTTCTTTGGCACCAATAAGACAGGAACAGCACAAGGACTTAGGCTCTCACGAATGTACCCTTTGTCTAGTAATTCCTCCACTTGCCTTTGCAACTCCTTTGTCTCCTCGGGATTGCATCTATAGGCTGGTCGATTTGGGATTGAAGCTCCGGGTACTAAGTCAATTTGATGTTCTATCCCTCGTAAAGGTGGTAAACCTTTAGGGGCCTCACTAAAAACATCCTCATAATCCTGCAAAAGAGATTGAAACACACTAGGCAAATTTTCGTTAATGTTAGATAAAGATAAATAATTTTGCCTAAACCTCACAAGGATACAAGGCTGTTTATTAAGTAGGGCTCTCTTCACATCTTTTTTTGTTGCCAAAAGATTTTTCCCGCTCATTTTACCACTAGAGGATTCACTCACCTTTGGGCTTTTTAAATTTTGACTTTTTCCACTACTATTAGCCTCTTTTCTCTCTGTCTTTTGTACTTCCTCTTTCTCCCTTACCCCCTCACAAAATTTTATCATCCTCAATTGATCTTTATATACATCAGTAGGATTTAAAGGAGCAAAAGTGAATTTCTTGCCTTTAAATACAAGGGAGTATCGATTAAGTTTACCTTGGTGTGTAACATCGCGATCAAATTGCCAAGGTCGTCCAAGGAGCAAGTGTGCCGCATGCATGGGGACTACATCACACCATACGTCATCCTCATAATTGTCGAGTTTAAAAGTGACTAAGGACTGTTTCGTAACTTTAACTTCGGAACATTCATTAAGCCACTAAAGGTGATATGGCTTAGGGTGTTTGGTACAAGGCAACTTTAAAGAATCCACCAAATAACTACTCACTACATTCGAGCAACTCCCACTATCAATAATGAGTGAACATAAGTTACCTTTAATAAAACACCGAGAATGGAAAATATTGGTCCTTTGGCTCTCATCATCTTTTATCTGAATGTTAAGGGTTCGACAAACTACAAGGCATTGAAAATTAGCAAAGTCCCCTTCCTTTGGTGGTTCGACCAACTCGTCGCCATTATCACTGTCATCCACAAGTTCTGGCATATCTGGATCTCTATTATCAGAGTCGGAAGTGTACTCACCGTTATCTTTTAGAAGAAGTAATCTCGTGTTAGGGCATTCTCTACTATAATGACCACGCCCTTTGCACTTAAAGCATTCAATCTCACGAGTCCTCTTCGCACTCGAATCACCTAAATTGGGCTGCTTAGAAGGTGTTTGTGTTTTTGTAGGAGCCCCTTTTTTCCAATCTGATTGTTTACTTCCATTACTCAAAGAATACTTGTTAGTAACAAAAGGTGGTTTTGAACTCTTAAAATCAGAATTGGAATTGTTACCTCGATAATATTGTGAAGTCGAGAAGGACCCAAACCTTTGTTCCTTTAATTGTTGCTCGATCTCAATGGCTTTGTGAACTGCTTCTTCCAAATCAATGTAAGTTTGTAGCCTCAATGTATTAGCTATCGGCCTGTTCAAACCATCAATGAATCGAACCATAGTTGTTTCTTCATCTTCCTCCACATTAGCTCTCTGAATGAGCATCTCCATTTCTTTAAAATATTCATCCACCGTCCTACTACCTTGGATAAGTCTTCTCAACTTTGTTTTAATTTCTCTATAGTAGCGAGGTGGAATAAACCTTTTACGCATAATCTGTTTCAACTCATCCCATGTCGAAATCTCACCTTCATAATTCCGATGGCGGTTTACCCCAAGTTGAGTCCACCAACTTAATGCATAATCAGAAAATTCCAGTGTTGCTAACGCTACCTTTTCATCATCCGGACATTTATAATACCGAAACATGAGTTCAATCTTAGATTCCCATTCACAATAAGCGTCAGGATCATTCTTACCACGAAATTGGGGAATTGTGAATTTCGGTTTTGCCAAAGAAGGTTGTCCACGATCATGAAAATCATCATCCATTCTAGGGACACGTCGAGGGCCGCGCCTATGGGGCTGGTTATTCCTATCTTCCCTGATTGGATCTCGATATTGAAGTTCTTGATTCATTCGTACCTCATTCAAAGTAGTATTCAATGCTTGAAGGGTAGCATTTATTTGTGTGATTGCAGCAGCATGTCCTTCTAACTGTTGTTGGACTTCCATAAGTGTATCATTATGGTCATCTTTAGACATCTTCCAAAAAAGCTGAAAAAATAAACACTCAACACTCAAAAATAAAAGTTATCAAACCTCACCGTTAATCACTCAAAAAGAAAAAATCAAATTCTCAATGAGGTCGAATTCAATCTTGTGAGTTCTTTATCAGAGTTTATATCAACCAATTAGAGAGTGTGAACCAAACTACCAAAGAATCCTAATTTGCACTAGGATGCCAAAAACTGACGAGACACCAATTGATTCGTATTGCACCGAGGAAGAAGTTGTGCACACGTTTAAATCCTACTAACACAAGAAACAAGAAGGTGTTAGATAACGTAAAGGAAGAATAAAGGTAAACAAATGAAAACCTACAGCTAAGAATCAATAAAAATTGCTGAAAACAGAAAACCCGAAAAACTGCGGCGTAACTTGACAACTTCGTTCGAGGTGTTCCCGATCTCAAAAAATCACGAAATTAAATCTGGAGTGTCCTTATATATTGAATTTTTGATCTGGAAATTTTGGGCACCAAATTCAACCCGCTGAATCTTTTTTTAAATTTTTATTGAATTTCGTCTTTTTTGATTTTTTTGACTTTTTTGACTGATTTTTTTTTGGAAATAATTTTTTTATATTCAATCACAGTTCCAAAAACATGTATGTAAAATTTCAGATCAATCGGACAACGTTTACCCACTCAAATGAAATTTTTTTGAACAATTTTTCTGGGTAAAACTGCTGTTTATGCTTTAAAAAATAGAGATCAGTTTAGAAATCAACCAAGAACACACAAAACGCCCAAAATCTGATACCAAATGATAGAGGAATGCGCGCGGACCAAGATTGAGTCGTCAAGTCACGGGAAACTCCTACGAAAGCTCAAAAATGAACAGATCTGAAAATTAAAACAAGGAACAAGATTAAACTAATCAGATCTGAAATTAAATCCCTAAATTCAATTAAATGAGCAGCAAGGAACAAAGAACGAATGAATAAATGTATTCGGAGTTCAAGAAGATGAAATCGAACTCCAATAGTGAAATCCCACAAGCCGAATCTGCCAAGAACACCAAAACAGTAAGTAGATTGAAACAATCAGATTTTTAATTGGAAGATTAGGGATTTGGGCGGCAAAAAAAAGAAAAGAAAGAAATAGGTGAAATTGAACAGTTCAAGAAGTGAATTTAAGTTGCGATTCGGTCCAATTGAACACCCAATATGAATTGCCCAAATTTCAGCAGCCGAATTTCACCCAACAAGAAGAAATAGAAAACGGCAAGAACCCTAAATTTTGGGGAATTTGAGTCGATTATATGTGGCCAATAAAGAACCGATTAAATGAAGAGTTCTTGGAGTTTGAATCAAGGCTGAAACACAAACAAGAACAGCAAAATATTAGATGATGAATCGGCACAAGTAGGAATAAAGAAACAAATCGAAACAGCAAGAAATAAAGAAAAGTCCTAAGAACCCTTGAATTCCTGAAAGAATTCACAAATTCCTTCAAACGGCTCTAATCTCCCCTCCAAAGAATATCGAAGGCAAGAAGAAGGTTGAAGATGGCTCCCACAATCAAAAGATTGTTAAAAAAACTTCTAAAGAAAACTCAAGAGAGAATTCTTGGAGAAAACCCCAAAGAAAATTCTGCACTCAACAAATCTGAAATTTGATAGAAAAAAATAATAATAAGATGTGTCTACAAAGGGTGGCTGGCCAATGCTTATATAGGCCTCCAACAAATCCTAATCTCACAAGTAACTAATAAAAATTAAACCTAATTAATAAAATAACAAGGTAAATTCGGCCATGCACTTATATGGGCTGTTTTGGGCCGAATTTTACATGTAATGCTCCTAAAGATTAAAAAATTAAATTAAACAAGTAGGATGTTTACGAATTGGGCCCTTTGACATTTTGGCCTGATTTTCAACTAAGTATGAAGAAATTTCTTGATTGGGCTGGATTTTGGTTATTGGGCCTCGCCTTCAAGAATTTGGGCCCGTGATCCATCTCCTACCAAAATTGGGTCGTTGACGCTCGTAATGGAGATCCAATGCGTTTTGGCTGCAAGATTTGGTTTCTTGGACCAAGATTTCCAAGATTTGAAATCTTGATTTTCTTGATTCTTGAAATCTCTTCGAACAGTAAAATTGGGCCAAGATTCGATTTCTTGATTTTCTTGAAAACAAGAAAGTGAATCTTGATTTTCTTGTTCTCTCGTGTATGCATCTAAGGCCTTGCTAACAAGCTCTTGAATGGTCCCATTTAGTTTGGACCGCATTTGTCGGGCCTTTGATCTCGTTATTGGGCCTTGTGGCAATTTGAGCCCATCACGTTCTTGAACTTGGATTGGGCCTTTATGACTCGTATCACAAGCTCACATCAGGAGTTGTGAGATCTTTTGGGATTTCAAGGCTTCTTAGGACTTATCTTTTAATTTCTTGCTGTCAATTCTTTCTTTATTTCTGCTTGTGCTGAATCTTTATCTAATTTATTTTCTGTTCTTATTGTGTTTTCAGCCTTTTTCTATCTTAAGGAATCACCCCAAAAATCCCCAATTTCTAAGGTTCTTCCATACTCTTTTTGGGTGAAATTAGATTGCCAAAATTTGGGGAAAATTATCTTGGTGTTCAATTGGGCAGAATCGCAATCTCCTTTAGGGTTTCAAGAACCCTTATTAACATTTATTTCTATTTTCAATTTGATTATTTGCTGATTTGGGGATTTTATTTCAAATCTGGAAATTCAAAGTTCTAATCTTTTAATTTTCTGTTTCATTTCAGATCTGATTGTTTAGAACTTTCGTAGGAGTTTCCCCTGACTTGGAAACTTTATCTTGGTCCGCGCGCAACCCCTGTATCATTTGGTATCAGATTTTTGGCGTTTTGGGTGTTCTTGGTTGATTTCTAAACTGGTCTCAATTTTTTAAAGCAAAACAGCAGTTTTACCCAGAAAAATCTTTCAAAAAAAATTCATTTGAGTGGGTAAACGTTGTCCAATTGATCTGAAATTTTACATACATATTTGTGGCACTGTGATTGAATATAAAAAAATTATTCCCACAAAAAAATCAGTCAAAAAAGTCAAAAAAATTGAAAAAATACGAAATCCAATAAAAATTTTAAAAAATATTCAGCGGGTTGATATTGGTACCCAAATTTTCTAGATCAAAAACTCAATATTTAAGGACATTCCAGATTTATTTTCATGATTTTTTGAGATTGGGAACGCCTCGAACGAAGTTGTCAAGTTACTCCGTAATTTTTCGGGTTTTCTGTTTTCAGCAATTTTTATTGAGTCTTAGTTGTAGGTTTTCATTTGTTTGCCTTTATTCTTCCTTTACGCTATCTAACACCTTCTTGTTTCTCGTGTTAGTAGGATTTAAACGTGTGCCCAATTCTTCCTCGGTGCAACACGAATCAATTGGTGTCTCGTCAGTTTTTGGCATCCTAGTGCACATTAGGATTCTTTGGTAGATCGGTTCATCCACTCTCTAATTGGTTGATATAAACTCTCCTAAAGGGCTCACAAGACTGAATTCTACCTCATTGAGAATTTGAATTTTCTTTTTGAGTGATTAACTGATGTGAGCTTGCCTACGAACCAAATGGAGAACGAACAAGAAGCTATTAAGCTGCCCATTGGTCCAATAACGCGAGCTAGAGCTAAACGATTTAAAGTTGCTATTTTAGCATTGGTGGAACGGATTGAGGAAAATGAAAGCAAAGAGCTTAAAGACGAGCTGAATATTTTCAACTTCTTTGAAGTTGAAATTCGTTCTAGCTAATTAAATTGCTGCTGGATTTTAAACCATTTAAATAAGCATTTAATTAAGTCTTATTACAGCTTATTAATATGTTTTTATTTAATATAAGTGTTAATATGTCTTAATTTAGTTACATTAAAGATGTCTTGATTTCATTTAGTTTGTCTAAATTATTACATGTCTTAAATCTGTTCAACCGAATTTGTGTCATGCTTTATTAATATTTAAGTTGTTTCAATGTTAAATTAGGATGTTCACATTATGTATTTACTTAGTTCAGCTTAATTTGATTGAAATTAATTAAGTTCATGTGTGTTTTTAGGTACAGCCGAATTTGAAGATTCATTGGGCAGATTCATACATGAAGATTCAATGGATGTGAAGATGCATGCATGTTGGGTTCAATGCACCAAATGATACATGCATGGACTATATTAAAGATGGTGTGCTGATTGTTGAAGTTCTCTAAGTGACCATTCGGCCAAAAGAGATGATTTTCCATTCTCCAAAGCTGCCATTTATTTCCTTCACATTGCTGGGTACATTGTGGCTATTCGGTTCATGATGTTCACACCTTATGGTCATTCAAAACCGTCCATTCACACTTCCAAATGACTGTTCAAGTTGCTAATTAATGATGGTAATTTTTCAGCAAGAGTTGCTTCATTATTGACCTTATTAAACTCCATTGGCCGAATGTAGCTGCTGCCAATTTTCCAAGTTCGTTGAAGCTCTTCCTTGGTCTATATTCAGCCGAACATTGATTCAAGACCATTCATGGATCTTAGCTCAAAATTAGTTCAATGTTTACTTAGTTTTTAAGTATTGAACTTGACTATTCGGCTACTAGTCACTTAAGCTATAAATAGTTCTTGAATTTCTTGTAAAAGAACTTTTTGCCAAATTTCTGAATGAAATATAATTTTAGTGAGAAATTCACTCTCTTTATTCTCCAAAGCTCAAATTGACTTATCTTCAACGAGTGGCGTCAATCTGACTTTGTTCGAACTTATCACCCATTGGTGTGGCGTTCTTCATACCGTAGGTTCCTATTTTGCTAAATAGAGGGTCTCAGTTTTTATCCTATTTCCATTTCTTTCTTTGAAACCTTAAGCCCGGGTCCTTATTTGATAATAAGGGTTCGATCTTGTTTCATCGAATTACCCAGCAAACAACAACCCATCAAACTCCTTTGTTCCTAAAGCCATCCAACTTCAAACACCAAGACTTGAATTTGATTCAATTCCGACACTACCTAATTTCGATCAGGAAAGATTACGACTCGTCTTTACATCCGAAACGAGCTCGTATCATTAACGGTGAGGTTTGCTAACTTTTATTTTTGAGTGTTGAGTGTTTATTTTTGAAGGTTTTTGGAAAATGTCTAAAGGTGATATTGACCATAATGATGTCTGTGACATGTTTCAAAAACTCCAACAACAATTAGATGAACACGCTGCCACACTTCGAACCTTGAGTACCACTTTCAATGAGGTGAGATTGAATCAAGATCCTCATTATCGGGATCCAATTATAGAAGATAGGGATAACCCACCTCCTGCTCATAGACGCGGTCCTCGACGTGTCCCTAGAACTGATGCTGATTTTCATGATCGTGGACAACCATCTTTGGCAAAACCAAAGAGTGAGCAGCAACGAGGACATCTCTTTCATACTCACTGCCATGTACAAGGTAAGCTTTGTAGAGTTATTATTGATGGTGAAAGTTGCTCGAATGTAGCAAGCACGACGATGGTGGAAAAGCTTTGCTTAACCACTACCAAGCATCCACAACCTTATCAACTACAAGGGCTTAGCAACGAAGGCCAATTTAAGGTCACTCAACAAGTGCGCATCGTCTTTTCTATCGGTAAGTATCAAGACGAAGTTGTGTGCGACGTAGTGCCTATTCAAGCCTACCATTTGTTGCTAGGAGAACCATGGCAACTGGATCGAAAGGTCACTCACGATGGTCGTACAAATAGGTATTCTTTCAAGCATCAAGGAAGGAAAATCACCTTAGTGCCGCTCACTCCGGAGATTGAGAGTGAGGAAAATCATCTGAAAAATTCTGTTGTTAAAACAAGTGAGGAAAAAGAAAAAAAGAATGAAAAAGAGCAAAAAGAGATTGAGAGTGAAAAGGAATGTGAAACAGACAAGAAAATTGAAAAAGAAGTTGAAGAAAGAAGAGAAAATGAGTTAGAAAAAGAAACAAAAGAAAAAGACGAGGAAAGGATAGTGAGGAATGTTTCCACTAACCAAGATATGAATTTTTCTTGTGTTGCTACTTTTCATGTTCCCGAAAGACCAAAAGATAACTTTCAACTTCAATACCTCTCAAATGAAAGACACTTTCAAACGATCAACATAGGCAAAGATAAAATCACACAACATAAGCCCGAAGAGCTTCAACTACACTATGCCCCCGATGAGCGAAGGTTTTTATTAAATGGAAAAGGTAAATCAACCCTTATTATTCTGCTTATAAAGTGGACTCAAATGCCATTAGTCCCGTTCGATCGAGGAAAGTCGAGTCCATTTGATTTTTCAGATTCGAGGACGAATCTTTTTGAGGAAGGGGGAATGATACGAGTCATAGAAGCCCATATTCTTGAAGGCGAGGCCCAAAAAGCAAATTCCCAGCCCAATCAAGAAATCCATACATACTTAGTTGAAAATCAGGCCAAATTGTCAAAGTGGCCAAGTTGTAAAGTTTTATTTTTATTTATTTATTTATTTACTTAGTTTAAATTTTTATGTAAATATTCAGTCCAAGAGTCCTAAATAAAGACCTTTGACCGAATTTCCATATTAAAATAATTAGGAGTTTTTTTTATTTTAGTTTTCTTATTAGATTAGGACTAGTTATAAGGCCTATTTAAAGGCATGGCTGGCCACCTTGTAAACAACTTCTCAAATATATCAAAAATATTAGATTTGTTTAAGTGCAGAATTCTCTTTGAGTTTTTCTCCAAGAATTCTCTCTTGAGTTTTCTTTAGAAGTTGTTTTAACAATCTTTTGATTGTGGGAGCCATCTTCAGCCTTCTTCTTGCCATTGATATTCTTTGGAGGGGAGATTAGAGCGTTTGAAGGGAGTTGTGAGATCTTTCAGGATTTCAAGGCTTCTTAGAACTTATCTTTTAATTTCTTGCTGTCAATTCTTTCTTTATTTCTGCTTGTGCTGAATCTTTATCTAATTTATTTTCTGTTCTTATTGTGTTTTCAGCCTTTTTCTATCTTAAGGAATCACCCCAAAAATCCCCAATTTCTAAGGTTCTTCCATACTCTTTTTGGGTGAAATTAGATTGCCGAAATTTGGGGAAAAACTATCTTGGTGTTCAATTGGGCAGAATCACTGATAAAGGGTTGCGCGCGGACCAAGATCGAGTTGCCAAGTCACGAGAAACTCCTACGAAAGATCCTAGACGAACAGATCTGAATCAAAAACAAAGAACAAGATTAAACGAATCAGATTTGAATTTAAAATTCCCAAATTCAATTAAAAGAGCAGTAAGAAGAAAAGAAATAGAATCGATGAATCAAACGAAATTGAGAAGAAAGAAAAGATGCGAATCTGCCAAGGGATTGATTCGGCCAGGAATGCCCAATTTCCAGCAATCAATTGATTCCCAAATTGAAAGAAATCCAATCGGCCAAACCCTAGGAATTGGGGATTTTTGGGTTCGAATGGGTGCTGCCAATAGGAGAACAACTTAAACGATGAGATCTTGAGTTTAATCAATGCTGGAAAACAAACAAGAATAGCAAAAATATTAGATATAGATTCGGCATCAACAGAAATAAAGAAAAGAAATTGAACAGCAAAAATTAAAGGATAAGTCCTAAAGATCGTTGAAATCCTTGAAATTGAACAACAAGGACCTCGTTGTCGTTGACAGCCTCGACGTCGTACACTTTGGGCAGATGAGTGATCACTTTCTTGTCCACTTGCTTCATAAGGATCTTGAATTGGACGTTCTCGCTCTTGTCTTGCATCTTCTGGAGTCATCTCACGTTGTTCTCGTCTCTCGACTCGATATAATCGATCTTCAATTGGTTCAAGTTTTCTATCAAATAATCGCTCCATCTCTCGCATAATTGCTTGAAGGGTAAGATCTGGCACTCCTCCTCCAACATTTCTTACGGGACGGAACCCTCCTTCCACATTTTGATTTCTTTCCGGACTTCGTGACATATTTTTTTTAAAATGAACTCACAACAAAGAATCTCACTATCCACTCACAAAGAAATCTCACTTCCTTGGCTTTTATACTCTCGAATAAACTCACCACTCTCTTGCCTCTTTTCACTCACTCCTCCTCTCTAAGTTCTTAGGAATTATTTAAACTTAAAAAGCAGTTGTTGTGGGTCGGCTTACAACCTTGATGTTTGGGCTTGGTAAGAATATTGTAGGACAAAGGAAAGTAGGCTTGAATCAAGAAATGAAAGGTTGGATGTGGCGAAATAGTAGAAGGTAGTAATAACTATAATTTGGGCAGCAAACAACAACAAAATTTCAAAACTAGCTTCTTCTTTTTTCACGAAATTTTTTTTTCAACTTGATATCCAATCTCTTGAGTTTGAATGGAAACCAAATTTTTTTTTTGAATTTTTTTTTGAATTTTTTTGAAGAAACTACTATACCGTATTGCCGACAATGTCAATTCTTACTCCAAATTCGCTAGCTCTGATACCAATTTGATACGAACTCGTCTCGTGATGTTTTGAGTCGTATGTGTTGCTCAATTATGAATTGAGTAAGGATGGATTCGTTTCGGTTTTAAAATGAAACAAAATAGAGATAATGGCTTCAAACAAAGGTAATAAACAAAATAAAGAGGAAACAATAACAAATTAATTGGCTAAGACCAAAAATGAACCAACAATAACGAATTGTTGACCCGAATCTCAAAATGGTCTTTAGGTGTTTTCGGTTAAAGGAAACAGGAAAGGAACCTTGACCCACTATCAACTATGATAGGAACCAAAGGTATATTGAACGCCACACCAAAGGTGATAAGTTCAGCAACAAAGAAAAGATGGACGCCACAAGCTATGCTTGATAAGTCAAATCAATTCCGAAAGAACAAAGAGAATTGGATAGCTCACAATTCAAATATTTCATCTATATTCAGCAAAAAGTTGTTCCCTCTATGGCTGATTACATCTATTTATAATGCTAGAACAATGTAACCGAATGGTCAAAAACATCCACTTAATGTGCCATAAAAAACTGATGTCTTTTCTTATTCTTTGAACCAAATAACTCCTTCCATAAAATCACTTTAATTCAACTGATTTGAATGTCTTTAATGTCTTAGAAAATGACTCTTGAGTTGTCCTTGGCTAGTTGAATAGACACCATCTCTTACCAGCTCCTTAATGACATTCAAAGGCTTGATTAATTTCTCTTAAAAGCTCCAAAAACGGCTGGAAGTGGAAGAGTTGCTGCTGAATTTTAAAGGGCATAAAATGCTCTTTAAAAACTCCTTTTAATGATCTTTAAGCTCCTTTTTCAACAGCCCCTTTAATTGTAACTCAAAAGAACTTGAACAGCCACTTATTAAATGTGTAACAGCCTTGAATTGTAACCACTATAAGCTAAAAAGTCACCTGCAATAAACACATTAAAATGAGTTTATTAAACACATTAAAACATTTATTAATCATAACACATATTAAACTTACTTAAATAAATGAACTAAAACATATATGCAATAATTATTCCAGCAACTAGTTTAATTAAAGAAGCATAATTTAAAGAACTTAATTTATGCATCAATAAATAATCCTAGGAACTAGATCAATTAAGAAGCATCTTATTTAATAAAGTTCAATAACTAACTCATGTATTAAAAATTTAAGATAAGTTAAATTAATTGACCAGCAACTTATTTATTAAACTAAAACAAGTTAATTAAAAGAAACAAATTCAGCTTGCAATAAATTGCAAGTAACGCCTTTTGAACGGTTTGAAGCACGACTATCAAATCCGGCCACTCCCTCTTCCCAAGCTCGTTCCACATAGCTTGCTATTGCATTTCGAAATCTCTTAGCTCGTGATCGAGTTATTGGTCCTCGTGGCAGCTCAATGGATTCGGTAGTAATTTCCCGGGCTAAGGTTGCATCATTCCCCCCCTCTTCGAGGCGATTTGCTCCCAAATCGTCACTTACATCGAAAAGAGATAATCAGCAACATTAAAAGTAGCACTAACCCCATACTCACCAGGTAAATCTAACTTATAAGCATTATCATTAATTCTCTCCAAGACTTGAAAAGGTCCATCTCCTCGTGGTAATAGTTTGGATCGTCTTTGAACGGGAAATCTCTCCTTGCGCATGTGAATCCAAACCCAATCACCAGGTTCAAATATTACTCGTTTACGGCCCTTGTTAACTTGATGTGCATATTGCTTCGTTCTTCGTTCAATATTATCCCTAACTCGCTGATGTAATTGTTTCACAAAATCTGCCTTTTTCTTTCCATCTACATGCACCAATTTATCAAAAGGTAAAGGCAATAAATCCAATGGAGTTAAGGGATTAAATCCATACACTACCTCAAATGGTGAAAACTTGGTAGCTGAATGTACCGATCGATTGTATGCAAATTCAATGTGAGGTAGACACTCCTCCTAAGTTTTTAAATTCTTACGTATAATGGCCCGCAGTAGTGTTGACAGAACTCTATTAACAACCTCTGTTTGGCCATCAGTTTGGGGATGACTTGTTGTGGAAAATAATAGCTTAGTTCCAATCTTTCCCCATAAAGTCCTCCAAAAGTGGCTGAGAAATTTAGTGTCTCGATCCGAAACAATGGTTCTTGGAATTCCATGCAATCGTACAATCTCCCTAAAAAATAGATTGGCAACATTTAAAGCATCGTCAGTTTTGTTACATGCAATGAAATGAGCCATTTTTGAAAACCGATCAACTACAACAAACACAGAATCTTTGCCATTCTTTGTTCTAGGAAGACCCAAAACAAAGTCCATAGAAATATCCATCCATGGCATTTCTGGAATCGGTAATGGAGTATAGAGTCCATGTGGCTGGACCCTTGATTTCGCCTTCTTGCAAACAATACAGCGATTGCACACTTTAGCCACATCTCGTTTCATCTTTGGCCAATAAAATTGTTCTTGAAGAACGGCCAAAGTTTTGGCAATACCAAAATGTCCCATTAAACCCCCACTATGTGCTTCATGAACCAGCAAATTTCTAGTTGATCCTTGGGGTATGCACAACTTATTTTCTCGAAATAGGAATCCATCTTGCTGATAGTACCTGTCATACGCACCTTGCACACATAACTTGTAAACTTCTCCAAAATCAGAATCATCAGCATATAATTCCTTTAAATAAGCAAAACCAAGTAACTTAACATCCAAATAATTTAAAAGAGCATACCTTTGCGATAAAGCATCTGCAATGATATTTTCCTTACCTTGCTTATACTTAATCACATATGGAAAGGATTCTAAGAATTCTACCCATTTTGCATGTCGTTTGTTGTGTATAACGAACTCCTTAGGCCAAAGGTAATGCTGCCATGTTTCTAATGCACGTATCAATGCGTACATTTCTTTGTCATATGTGGGATAATTGAGCGTAGCTCCATTAATTTTCTCGCTAAAATAAGCCACCGGTCGCCCATCTTGCGTTAAAACCGCACCTATTCCTATTCCAGAAGCATCACATTCTACCTCGAAAATTTTGTTAAAATTCGGCAAACATAAAAGTGGAGCATTAGTCAAGCAATCTTTGATTTTAACAAAAGCAGATTCTTGTTCATCAGACCAAATAAAAGGTGAATTTTTTTTGATAATACCGGTTAATGGGGCAGCAAGAGTGCTAAAATTCGGTACAAACCTCCTATAGAAGCTTGCAAGGCCATGAAAGCTTCTAACTTGGCTGATGTTATTCGGTCGCGGCCATTCTTGTATTGCTTTAATCTTCTCTTGGTCCACCTCTAATCCATTCGCACTTACAACAAAACCTAGAAAAACAACTTTGTCAGTACAAAAGTTACATTTCTTAAGGTTTGCATACAATACTTCCTTTCGTAAAACCTTTAAAATAGCATGCAAATGTTCAAGATGTTCAGTTAATGATTTGCTGTAAATTAAAATATCATCAAAATAAACTATGCAAAAACGACCAATGAATGACCTCAAAACGTGGTTCATCAACCTCACGAAAGTACTCGGTGCATTGGTGAGGCCAAAAGGCATCACTAACCACTCATACAAACCGTATTTAGTCTTAAACGCAGTCTTCCACTCGTCCCCCTCCCGCATACGAATTTGATGATACCCGCTTTTCAGATCAATCTTAGAGAACAATTTTGCTCCACTAAGCTCGTCTAACATATCATCAAGTCTAGGAATGGGATGTCGGTATTTGACGGTAATTTTGTTGATAGCTCGGCAATCTACGCACATCCTCCATGAACCATCTTTTTTAGGCACCAACAGAACGGGAACCGCACATGGACTTAAACTCTCTCGTATATAGCCTTTTTCTATTAATTCCACCACTTGTCGTTGCAACTCTTTAGTTTCTTCTGGGTTGCTTCGATAAGCTGGTCGATTTGGAATTGTAGCTCCGGGAATAAAGTCTATTTGGTGTTCAATACCTCGAAAAGGAGGCAATCCACTTGGCACATCTTCCGGGAAAACGTCTTTGAATTCCTGAAGCAAAGAAACAATAGACAAAGGTAAAGAATTATCAAGTTCGTTAGCATCAAATAAGCATTCCTTGTACATAAGTACAAGTACGGGTTGATGCAACAACAATGATTTTCTTATCTCTTTTTCTCTCGCAAATACGCTCATTTTACCACTCTCAATTTCTTTTTGACTTTCTTGTTCCTCTCGTAATTTTACCTCCACTCCCTCAATTTTTTCTTTCTTTTTTTCATTTTTCTTGTCTCTCTCTTTTTCAATCTTTTCCTTCAACTTCAATTGATCTTGGTACACTTGCTTTGGAGTCAATGGCGCTAAAGTTACATTCTTGCCTCGATGCTTGAATGTATAGCGATTTGTATAACCATCATAGATCACGCGCCTATAAAACTGCCATGGACGTCCCAAAAGTAGATGTCCCGCATGCATAGGAACTACATCGCACACCACTTCATCTTGGTACTTTCCAATAGAAAATGCCACCACAGCTTGTTTTGTTACTTTCAGCTCACCTCCATCATTTAGCCATTGCAACTTGTATGGAGTTGGATGTTTAGTTGTAGCCAAACCTAGCTTTTCCACCAACATAATACTAGCTACAGTAGTACAGCTACCACCATCAATGATCATACTACATACCTTGCCTTGAATGTGGCATCGAGTGTGAAAAATATTCTCCCTTTGTTGATTAGTTTCAACACTTTGAATACTGAGGCTACGCTTCACCACAACAATTTCTCCTTCAACGGGTAACTCTAAATCTTCATCATCGGATGGCATTTCAGGTTCATTTTCATCCTCTTCCTCCGACTCAACTTCTCCATCAGCTCTTATCACCATAATTCGTCGATTGGGACATTGATTAGCTATGTGCCCTCGGCCTTGACACTTGAAACATCTTATGTCTCTCGCGCGATTTGGCGCTTGCTCATTTTTATTTCGACTTGTCTCTCCAATGGGTTGATTTGATTTAACTGCTACAGTCGGCTCTTTTGTTCTAACAGGGGGTTTGTTGACTCCTTGATTCCATTTGTTGGTTGAAGAATTGGCATAGGGTCTACTAACTCCTTTTCGCTTAAGTTGCTTTTCAACCTTAATCGCCATGTGAACCATGTCCATCACTTCAACATAGTGTTGTAGTTCAACTATGTTGGCAATGTCACGGTTTAAACCCGCAAGGAACCTAGCCATGGTTGCCTCTCGATCCTCCTCAATATCAGCTCGAATCATCGCTATCTTCATCTCCTTATAATAATCTTCAACACTTCTATTTCCTTGAGTAAGGTTTTGAAGTCGTTCATAAAGATCTCGATGGTAGTATGATGGAATAAATCTTTTCCGCATGACTGATTTCATTTCTCCCCAAGTAGAGATGGGTCTTTCACCATTTCGTCGTCGACTAGTTACAAGCTGGTCCCACCACACTATGGCATAATCAGAAAACTCAATTGCCGCGAGTTTCACCTTTTTACTCTCCGAATAGTTGTGGCAATCAAAAACAAGCTCAATCTTCTTTTCCCACTCCAAATAAGCTTCAGGGTCATTCTTACCTTGGAATGGTGGAATTGTCATCTTGATATTCTTAAGATTGTCATCTGGTCGTTCACGATCTCTAGGACCTCGTTGTCGTTGACAGCCTCGACGTCGTACACTTTGGGCAGATGAGTGATCACTTTCTTGTCCACTTGCTTCATAAGGATCTTGAATTGGATGTTCTCGCTCTTGTCTTGCATCTTCCGGAGTCATCTCACGTTGTTCTCGTCTCTCGACTCGATATAATCGATATTCAATTGGTTCAAGTTTTCTATCAAATAATCGCTCCATCTCTCGCATAATTGCTTGAAGGGTAAGATCTGGCACTCCTCCTCCAACATTTCTTACGGGACGGAACCCTCCTTCCACATTTTGATTTCTTTCCGGACTTCGTGACATATTTTTTTTAAAATGAACTCACAACAAAGAATCTCACTATCCACTCACAAAGAAATCTCACTTCCTTGGCTTTTATACTCTCGAATAAACTCACCACTCTCTTGCCTCTTTTCACTCACTCCTCCTCTCTAGTTCTTAGGAATTATTTAAACTTAAAAAGCAGTTGTTGTGGGTCGGCTTACAACCTTGATGTTTGGGCTTGGTAAGAATATTGTAGGACAAAGGAAAGTAGGCTTGAATCAAGAAATGAAAGGTTGGATGTGGCGAAATAGTAGAAGGTAGTAATAACTATAATTTGGGCAGCAAACAACAACAAAATTTCAAAACTAGCTTCTTCTTTTTTCACGAAATTTTTTTTCAACTTGATATCCAATCTCTTGAGTTTGAATGGAAACCAAATTTTTTTTTTGAATTTTTTTTGAATTTTTTTTTTGAATTTTTTTTGAAATTTTTTTTTGAAGAAACTACTATACCGTATTGCCGACAATGTCGATTCTTACTCCAAATTCGCTAGCTCTGATACCAATTTGATACGAACTCGTCTCGTGATGTTTTGAGTCGTATGTGTTGCTCAATTGTGAATTGAGTAAGGATGGATTCGTTTCGGTTTTAAAATGAAACAAAATAGAGATAATGGCTTCAAACAAAGGTAATAAACAAAATAAAGAGGAAACAATAACAAATTAATTGGCTAAGACCAAAAATGAACCAACAATAACGAATTGTTGACCCGAATCTCAAAATGGTCTTTAGGTGTTTTCGGTTAAAGGAAACAGGAAAGGAACCTTGACCCACTATCAACTATGATAGGAACCAAAGGTATATTGAACGCCACACCAAAGGTGATAAGTTCAGCAACAAAGAAAAGATGGACGCCACAAGCTATGCTTGATAAGTCAAATCAATTCCGAAAGAACAAAGAGAATTGGATAGCTCACAATTCAAATATTTCATCTATATTCAGCAAAAAGTTGTTCCCTCTATGGCTGATTACATCTATTTATAATGCTAGAACAATGTAACCGAATGGTCAAAAACATCCACTTAATGTGCCATAAAAAACTGATGTCTTTTCTTATTCTTTGAACCAAATAACTCCTTCCATAAAATCACTTTAATTCAGCTGATTTGAATGTCTTTAATGTCTTAGAAAATGACTCTTGAGTTGTCCTTGGCTAGTTGAATAGACACCATCTCTTACCAGCTCCTTAATGACATTCAAAGGCTTGATTAATTTCTCTTAAAAGCTCCAAAAAATGGCTGGAAGTGGAAGATTGCTGCTGAATTTTAAAGGGCATAAAATGCTCTTTAAAAACTCCTTTTAATGATCTTTAAGCTCCTTTTTTCAATAGCCCCTTTAATTGTAACTCAAAAGAACTTGAACAGCCACTTATTAAATGTGTAACAGCCTTGAATTGTAACCACTATAAGCTAAAAAGTCACCTGCAATAAACACATTAAAATGAGTTTATTAAACACATTAAAACACTTATTAATCATAACACATATTAAACTTACTTAAATAAATGAACTAAAACATATATGCAATAATTATTCCAGCAACTAGTTTAATTAAAGAAGCATAATTTAAAGAACTTAATTTATGCATCAATAAATAATCCTAGGAACTAGATCAATTAAGAAGCATCTTATTTAATAAAGTTCAATAACTAACTCATGTATTAAAACTTTAAAATAAGTTAAATTAATTGATCAGCAACTTATTTATTAAACTAAAACAAGTTAATTAAAAGAAACAAATTCAGCTTGCAATAAATTGCAAGTAACGCCTTTTGAACGGTTTGAAGCACGACTATCAAATCCGGCCACTCCCTCTTCCCAAGCTCATTCCACATAGCTTGCTATTGCATTTCAAAATCTCTTAGCTCGTGATCAAGTTATTGGTCCTCGTGGCAGCTCAATGGATTCGGTAGTAATTTCCCGGGCTAAGGTTGCATCAATTTGGGTGGCAAAAAAAGAAAAGAAAGAAATAGATGAAATTGAACGGTTCAAGAAGTGAATTTAAGTTGCGATTTGGTCCAATTGAACACCCAAGATGAATTGCCCAAATTTCAGCAGCCGAATTTCACCCAACAAGAAGAAATAGAAAACGGCAAGAACCCTAAATTTTGGGGAATTTTGAATCGATTAGATGCTGCCAATAAAAGAATCGATTAAATGAAGAGTTCTTGGAGTTTGAATCAAGGCTGAAACACAAACAAAAATAGCAAAGAAATTAGATATAGATTCGGCATCAACAGAAATAAAGAAAAGAAATTGAACAGCAAGAATAAAAGATAAGTCCTAAAGATCCTTGAAATCCCGAAAGATCTCACAAATCTCTTCAAACGGCTCTAATCTCCCCTCCAAAGAATATCGATGGCAAGAAGAAGGTTTGATGCGATCCCGGTCGCATCATGTTACGACACAACTCGACGCTACCGAGATTGGTCCAAACTCGAGGGGCCCAAGTGCAAAATGAAGTTTTTAATTTTAGTTTGTCAATTTGGCTGCTGGAAAATATGGACTTTGATTCATTAATTTTTAGTTATTTTAGTTTGTGTTTTTAATTATGTCATAGTTTGCACATCATTAATATGTGTTCTGCATTTAATAAAGTCATGCATTATGTAAATTTCATGTTAGTTAAGTTTGCATCATTAAATTAAGTCAAGTTAGTTTAATTATGTAACTTTCATGTTAGTTAAATTTGCATTTCAAAACTATGCATTTAAGCATCTTAGTTTAATAAATGAGTTGCTGGACATTTATTCAACTCATCTTAGTTTTAATTAATAAGTGTTTTTGTTGAACTTTATTTAATAAGTGTTGTTCTTAATTGATCTAGTTCCTAGGATTATTTATTGATGCATAAATTAAGTTTTTTTAAATTATGCTTCTTTAATTAAACTAGTTGCTGGAATAATTATTGCATATATGTTTTAGTTCATTTATTTAAGTAAGTTTAATGTTTGTTATGATTAATAAGTGTTTTCATTTGTTTAATAAACTCATTTTAATGTGTTTATTACAGGTGACTTTTTAGCTTATAGTGGTTACAATTCAAGGCTGTTACACATTTAATTAAGTGGCTGTTCAAGTTCTTTTGAGTTACAATTAAAGGGGTTGTTATAAAGGGATCTTAAAAATCATTAAAGGAGTTTTTAAAGAGCATTTTATGCCCTTTAAAATTCAGCAGCAACTCTTCCACTTCCAGCCGTTTTTGGAGCTTTCAAGAGAAATTAATCAAGCCTTTGAATGTCATTAAGGAGCTGGTTAAGAGATGGTGTCTATTCAACTAGCCAAGGACAACTCAAGAGTCATTTTCTAAGCCATTAAAGACATTCAAATCAGCTGAATTAAACTGATTTTATGGAAGGAGTTATTTGGTTCAAAGAATAAGAAAAGACATCAATTTTTATGGCACATTAAGTGGATGTTTTTGGCCATTCGGTTACCTTGTTTTAGCATTATAAATAGATGTAATCAGCCATAGAGAGAAGAACTTTTTTGCTGAATATAGATGAAATATTTGAATTGTGAGCTATCCAATTCTCTTTGTTCTTTCGGAATTGATTTGACTTATCAAGCATTGCTTGTGGCGTCCATCTTTTCTTTGTTGCTGAACTTATCACCTTTGGTGTGGCGTTCAATATACCTTTGGTTCCTATCATAGTTGATAGTGGGTCAAGGTTCCTTTCCTGATTCCTTTAACCGAAAAACACTTAAAGACCATTTTGAGATTCGGGTCAACAATTCGTTATTGTTGGTTCATTTTCGGTCTTAGCCAATTAATTTGTTATTGTTTCCTCTTTATTTTGTTTATTACCTTTGTTTGAAGCCATTATCTCTATTTTGTTTCATTTTAAAATTGAAACGAATCCATCCTTACTCAATTCACGATTGGGCAACACATACGACTCAAAACATCACGAGACGAGTTTGTATCAAGGTTGAAGATGGCTCCCACAATCAAAAGATTGTTAAAACAACTTCTAAAGAAAACTCAAGAGAGAAATCTTGGAGAAAACTCAAAGAAAATTCTGCTCTCTCAAATCTGAAATTTAAGAATGAATCTAAGTGTTATGTACAAGGGGTGGCCGGCCATACCTTTAAATAGGCCTCAAGTAATCCTAATCTAACAAGTAACTAATAAAATTAAACCTAATTAATAGAATAAATAAAGGAAAATTCGGCCAAGCATATATATGGGCTATTTTTGGGCCGAATTTTACATGTATGTTCCTAAAGCTTAAAAAATTAAATTAAACAATTAAAATGTTTATAAATTGGGCCCTTTGACATTTTGGCCTGATTTTCAACTAAGTATGAAGGAATTTCTTGATTGGGCTGGAATTTGGTTATTGGGCCTCGCCTTCAAGAATTTGGGCTCGTGATCCATCTCCTTCCGAAATTGGGTCGTTGACGCTCGTACGGAGATCCAATGCGTTTTGGCTGTAAGATTTGGTTTTGATACGAGTCACAAAGGCCCAACCCAAGCTCAAGAAGGTGATGGGCTCAAATCAAGAAAATCAAGATTCACTTTCTTGTTTTCAAGAAAGTTAAGAAACCGAATCTTGGCCCAATTTTGTTGTTTGGAGCGATTTCAAGAATCAAGAAAATCAAGATTTCAAATCTTAGAAATCTTGGTCCAAGAAATCGAATCTTGCAGCCAAAGCGCATTGGATCTCCGTTACGAGCATCAACGACCCAATTTCGGTAGGAGATGGATCACGAGCCCAAATTCTTGAAGGCGAGGCCCAATAACCAAATTCCAGCCCAATCAAGAAATTCCTTCATACTTAGTTGAAAATCAGGCCAAATGTCAAAGGGCCCAATTTATAAACATTTTAATTGTTTAATTTAATTTTTTAAGCTTTAGGAACATACATGTAAAATTCGGCCCAAAAATAACCCATATATATGCTTGGCCGAATTTTCCTTTATTTATTCTATTAATTAGGTTTAATTTTATTAGTTACTTGTTAGATTAGGATTACTTGAGGCCTATTTAAAGGCATGGCCGGCCACCCCTTGTACAATAACACTTAGATTCATTCTTAAATTTCAGATTTGAGAGAGCAGAATTTTCTTTGAGTTTTCTCCAAGATTTCTCTCTTGAGTTTTCTTTAGAAGTTTTTTTAACAATCTTTGGATTGTGGGAGCCATCTTCAACCTTCTTCTTGCCATCGATATTCTTTGGAGGGGAGATTAGAGCCGTTTGAAGGAATTTGTGAATTCTTTCGGGAATTCAAGGGTTCTTAGGACTTTTCTTTATCTCTTGCTGTTTCGATTTGTTTCTTTATTCCTACTTGTGCCGATTCTTTATCTCATTTGTTTACTGTTCTTCTTTTTTTTTTCCAGCCATATTCAACCCAAAGAGTCGAATTAAATCATCATTCATTGGCAGCAAAGAGTCGTTCTCAAAAATCCCCAATTCCTCGGGTTTGGCCGATTGGATCTCTTTCAATTTGGGGATCAATTGATTGCTGGAAATTAGGCATTCTTGGCCGAATCAATCCCTTGGCAGAATCGCATCCTTTCCATACTTTCAATTCCGTTTGATTCATTTTTTTCTATTTCTTTGTTTCTTGCTGCTCTTTTAATTGAATTAGGGGAATTTCAATTCAATTCTGATTTGCTTTTAATCTTGTTCTTTGTTTTGAATTCAGATCTGATTCTTCTAGAGCTTTCATAGGAGTTTCTCGTGACTTGGCAACTGGATCTTGGTCCGCATGCAACCCCTCTATCAGGTTTCTTGGACCAAGATTTCCAAGATTTGAAATCTTGATTTTCTTGATTCTTGAAATATCTTCGAACAGTAAAATTGGGCCAAGATTCGGTTTCTTGATTTTCTTGAAAATAAGAAAGTGAATCTTGATTTTCTTGTTCTCTCGTGTATGCATCTAAGGCCTTGCTAACAAACTCTTTAATGGTCCCATTTAGTTTGGACCACATTTTTCGGGCCTTTGATCTCGTTATTAGGCCTTGTGGCAATTTGAGTCCATCACTTTCTTGAACTTGGGTTGGGCCTTTGTGACTCGTATCAATCAGCCTTTATCTCTTCTTTCTTAACCTATCTTCGACAAACCTTAATATTACTCCAATTCACGATCAGGCACATCAACGACTCGACTCTCATCACCGAGGCCGGGGCATATCATTTGGTATCAGAGCTAGCTAAATCGGGTAAGATCGACATTATCGGTATTACGGTATTATAAAAAAATCAAAAAAAATAAAAAAAAGTTTGTATTCAATTTATTTTTACTTTTTGTATTTAGTATCGAAGAAGAAAAAAATTCGGAATTAAAAAAAAGAGAGAAAAGTTCATAGTTGGATTGTAAAAGCATTGCTTGTTGCTCGAAAGACTATATCCATATAGCCACACTAATCCTTTCTATTTTCTTTTTTTTATAGCCTACCATTTTCGACATCATTACCCACCAAGCCAAATCAATTTTGTAAGCCGACGCCAAACGGTATTGATTCGTCGACTTAGTTTGCGGAGAACTTCGAGAGGTGAAAACCGAGTGGTAAAAAGGCAAGAGCGATTGTGAGACCATTCGAGAGATTAAAAGCCAATATAAGAGTGAAAACACGAGTGGAGTGTCTAGCACTTTATTCTTTCTTTGCGAGAGATTGGTGAGGATTTTGAATTGGTGAGGTTCAATTGTTGTGTGTTTAGTCTTTCATTTTCTAACATTTTCTTGAATCATGTTCCAAGAATATTTTAAGTCTGATTTGTAACCAGCTTTCGAAGATGAAGCCCATGACATCAAGATGAGTTTAATCCTTCAAAGATTGGAAAATGAACCACATCGTGAAGATATGTTTCATACGCGTTGCCGTGTCCATGATAAAGTTTGTTGCCTCATTATTGATGGTGGAAGTAGATCAAATGTGGCCAGTATCCGAACGGTGGAAAAACTTGGCTTGGCCACTACCAAACATCCACGACCCTATCAATTGCAAGGACTTGGTGTTGAAGGTAAATTTAAAGTCACTCAACAAGTGCGCATCGCCTTCTCCATCGGTAGATACCAAGATGATGTTATTTGCGACGTTGTGTCTATTCATACTTGCCATCTATTGCTAGGAAGGCCATGGCAATCGGATTGTAAGGTCACTCATGAAGGGCGTACCAATAGGTATTCCTTCAAGCATCAAGGAAGGAAAATCACCTTAGCGCCGCTCATACCGGAACAAGTCCACAAGGACCAAATCAAATTGAAAAACTTGGTTGTAAAAGATTTTGAGCGAGAAAAGAACAAAGAAAATGAAAATGAAAGAAATGAAGAAAATGAAAAAGATGAAAATGAGATATAAAAAACAAAAGAGAGTGAAAAGCGAAAAGAGATTGAAAAAGAATTTGAGATTGAGAAAAAAATTGACACAGAAAAAGATGTTGAAAAAGAAACGAGAGAAAAGGAAGATGGTGAGCGAGAACAAGAAAAAGAGAGGAATATTTTTGCTAACCACCGTTCAAGTTTGCTTTCTGATTCTTCTTTGTTACAGGTTTGTAAGTTTCCAATCCAAGATAAGTTCCAACTTCATTACCGACCACATGAACGACGTTTTCGATTCATTGAAAAAGGTAAGTTAGATGATGAGACTACCTTTCAAAAATTCAAAGGTAAGTCAGGTAAGAAACCTTGTGAAATTCAATCTGATTGTGGTTTGATTCCTTTTGACATATTTGTCCATTTTGTTTGTCTCAAAGAAAATCCTTTCAATCGATTGTTTTGTGGTTTAACCTTGAAGCAAATTGATGAATTTGTTCTAAAAGGTGTCTTACAATGCTCTAATCATTATTTATTTCCTATTGATTCACATCGTGTCCAATTGCAAGACATCATCCTTCTAACTCTTCAAGGTAAGCAAGGTAAGGTATCTTTTGATATTCAATCTGATTGGAATTTGTTGACTTTCGTTGATAAACATGCTCATGTTGTTAATCTTAACGAAATTCATTATACTGCTTTGTCTGGTCGCTATAAATTGAATCGATTTGCTGATTTTGATCTGATTAGTATCTTGGAATTTTCTTCTCATCATTTGTTCCATTTCGATTCAAATAACCTCGAGTTGCAAGTTAAATTGGTTGCTGATAATGTGATACGATCTCGGTTTAGTAGTTGAGTCCGAGTCGTTTGATTCCCGATCGTAAACGAAGAAGTAGATTAGACGAGAAGGAGTTAGAATATATTTGTGTACAAAGAAGTAAGATAAGTTCGTGCAAAGTTGGATGTGGATTTGGTTTAAGTCGAAATGGTATGAATAGAATGGAAGAGTTCGGTTTAGGATAATTAAGAAATGGTATTTGGTTTTGGTACGTTTTGGCATTTGGGAATTGGTACGAAATGGTATGGAATTGGTATGAAATAGTATGGTATTTGGTACGAATTGGTTATGGTTCAAAGAGGTCAAGAATGAACCAACACTAAAGAAAAGTGTCGACCCGAAACTTATAGGACCTAAATGAATTGGAAATGGTTGAAAAGGACCTTGACCCGATACTTAGGAAAGTATGAACCAAAGGTATCAAAGGTGAACGCCACACTTGGGTTTAAGGAGTGATAAGTTCGGAAAAGACTCGGAAAGACGCCACTAAAAGCTTAGATAAGTCTTACGGGTCTCGAACGAAATTTGAGAGAAAATGCCTCACAAATTTGGCAGCAATTCGCTAATTAAAATGTCAAAAGTCCCTTTTACAAATGAACAAACAAATATTTATAGTTCTTCAAAGGCTAGCCGAATAGACAAACTTAAAAGCTAAGAAAAATCAAGAAAATTCCAGAATTAATTCCTCCATAAGATTCGGCTGAATGGGCATTCAAATGGGCAGCTTAAGCATGAAGCAAATGCACCTTGCAAAGATGAATGCATCGGTAGATCAATGGTCTTGTCCAGGTTCGGCCTTGCTCTTAAATTACTCCTTAAATTGGCACTTGTTGGCTGAAAAGATAGGAACATTAAAGATAGTTGTTGAACAGCCACACAAGTGTGAAAAGTCAGTTTTGAAGAGTCAAATATGTGAACATATAGAACCGAACAGCCAAGATGAATCCAGCAATGTGAAAAGAATTAAAAGTCGGCTGAATGGTCAACTTGGGAGTAGGAAACAATAGCTTCTTTGGCCGAATGGTCACCTAGGATACTTCAAACAGCAGCCAAATTTAATTCCCCAAACATGCATGTGCCGTCCCCTTACATGTATTTCTTTTAATTCATTCATGCACCAAGGACGTCCAAATGGGATGTACCTACAGCAAAATTTATTCAATAAATCAAATACATTTTTAAACACATTAATTTGGCAGCAAATGACACAAAAATTATGCACATTAAATTCGGCCACCTTAGGACATAATTAAAACATGTAATAAAATTGACACATTAAAACATGCATAAAAAAACATATTAATGAGCTGTAGAAATTAAGACAAATTAATAACATATAATTATAACTCAATTATCATGCATAATTAAATTTGTCCAGATTTTAAACCAAATAAATAATGAATATTAATTGAGCTGTAATAAACTAATTAAATGACTCAAATAATTATTTCAGCTACTATAATAAGGTCTTAATGAAATTGAGCTAGTTCGAGCTCATTGAGCTTGAAATGGAAGTTAATTCAGCTCGTATTAAAGTGCAAGGAAGGCTCATCGAGTTTGTCCAAGCTTCGTCAATGCGTCCAACCAAAGTCTCGCCCCAAACTTGATCTACTAAGGCTGAAACAGCCTCCTTGAATTGTTTAGCTCGTGATCGGGTGATTGGACCTTGAGGAAGCTCCAAAGGCTCCTTGCTCGAGCTAGGTTGGACTTGAAGCGTGGCTGTATCATCCTCCCCCTCTTCAAAGCGATTTGCCCTCAAATCGAAATCTGCATCAAAAGGGGATAAGTCAGAGACATTAAAACTTGCACTTATGTTATACTCACCTGGTAGATCAAGTCTATAAGAATTCTCGTTGATTCGTTCCAAGACTTGAAAAGGGCCATCACCACGCGGTAGTAGCTTTGACCTTCGTTGGGCGGGAAAACGTTCCTTTCTCATGTGAACCCAAACCCAATCACCAGGTTCGAAGATAATTCTTTTACGACCCTTGTTCGCTTTCCTAGCATAACTTTCGGTTCTTGCTTCAATGTTGGCTCGAACTTTCCGATGTAACTCCTTTACATACTCGGCCTTCTTTTTAGCATCTGCATGAATAAGTTGATCGTTAGGTAAAGATACTAAATCTAAAGGAGTTAACGGATTAAATCCATAAACAATTTCAAAAGGAGAATGTTTGGTTGCCGAGTGAACGGATCGATTATACGCAAATTCTACATGTGGCAAACACTCCTCCCACGACTTAAGATTTTTCCGTATGATGGCTCGTAACAAAGTTGATAGCACCCGGTTCACCACTTCCGTTTGTCCATCTGTTTGGGGATGGCAAGTGTGATGTGACCACGTCCCAAGCACCACCAAGCTTGAATCTTGTTTCCCATGAGCTCCCAAAGGGACCAATGACTCGAGTTAGGTCCAAGCAAATTCATGAAGCTATTTTAGCTTTATTGTTCAAGTTTTGGAAGGAGAATCAGCTCGTTGAAGATGGGGAAGCTCGATCCAACTCCTTGAAGAAACCATGCACCTTAGTGCAAGCTAATTTCAGCTCAATTCCAGCTCCCTTAGCTCAATTCGACTTCAATCAGCTCACTTGAGCTCAATTCCACCTATTTGAGCTCAATTTAGCTTCTTTCCAGCTCGTTAATTTTATTATTTGAATAATTTGAGTGATAGTTTTATTTTAATTATTTTTACTACAGCTCATAACCGAATTTTCTAGCTCAATTCAGCTCATCAAGAATTTTGACTATCATTGAGCTAGCCGAATTTATTATTAATTATCTTTTATTTATGTCTTTATTTTAATTTGTTAAATATGTCTTGATATTATTTAATTTAAGCTGAATGTACCTTGAATCTAAT
The DNA here is from genome assembly GCF_007990345.1 of Gossypium hirsutum. Taxonomy (NCBI): domain Eukaryota; kingdom Viridiplantae; phylum Streptophyta; class Magnoliopsida; order Malvales; family Malvaceae; genus Gossypium; species Gossypium hirsutum. Next base: position 27,144,312 of record NC_053440.1, on the reverse strand, counting down.
TTGTTTATATCTTTTGTAGGTACATCCACATGTGGGAACACAATTAATGAGGATTCATGAACATTTCTGGTTCAATGTATGTTCGGGTACATGCATGACTACCTACAACGAATGGTTGCCTTAAAGATGATGCATGAATGATTCAATACAATGAATGGAAGAGTGCATGAATATCCACCTACATGCATCGGTGGCTGACCATTGAATTTCCTATGCACCTATTCGGCCAAAAGACATCTTTTGAAGTGTCCATTCACACCTTGGCCGAATCTAGACAAAGCTATTGGCATCCCATGCATTCATCAGCCCTCAAGTACATTTCCTTACTCATGAAGTTGGCCATTGAACATCCATACAGCCGAATTTGGACATCACTTTTAATGGATACATTTCTAGTTTAGTTTTACACATTTAAAGCCGAATTACTTAGTCTTTAAGCTTGTTTAGTATGACTATTCGACTATCACCTGAACTCTATAAATAGTTCATTTCTCTTTGTAAAAAGGTTACAGAATTAGATCAATTAAACTTAATAGAACTTTTGTTCTTGTGAGGTTACCTCCTCTCTTCTTTCGTTCGAGTCTCGAAGCGACTTATCTAGCTTGCTAGTGGTGTCAATCCGAACTCCATTGAACTTATCACCGAATCGGTGTGGCGTTCAACCATATTTTTATACCTTTGGTTCTTACCTCTATATAGGTATTGGGTCAAGGTTCGCTTCTATCCTTCCACAAATTTCACCTTAAGCAACGTAAGTCTCGGGGCAATACTTCATATAGTATTGAATCGTTCTTCAGCTTGAGTTCACTTTACCATCTCCATTTTAACTTTAGAATTATAAACTTTATTTTCTTGTAAAACCTGAACCTAACATCAATCATCAAACTTCACCTATGTTTTGAACCCTTTTGCCAACTTCCGCTTAAAGTTAATCAAAATCCATTTTTTTCTTACCAAAAGAACGACTCTTCTCGTCGATGATCGGGCAAAGAAGTGACTCGACTCTACATCATCGAGTTGAATCACATCATTTGGTATCAGAGCTACTAAAACGAGGAGCGCCGACATTCGTAATAAGGCCGTAAGTAGGTTCGAAACGTGAAAAAAAAAATCAAAAAAAAAAGTTTGAGTTGTAATTTAAATTTTTTTTTCCTTGTATTTAGCTTACTATTGTATTGGAGTAACAAAAAAAATCAAAAAAAAAATTCGAAAAAAAAAATTGATTGAAAAAAAAAATTCAAAAAAAAGTGAAAAAAAAAATCGAGCAAAAAAAAAAAAGGGTGACCAAAAAAAAAATCAAGTTAAAAAAAAGTGAAAAGTCTTGCGAGTTTTTATTTTTATTTTTTCTCTCTTATTTGCTCCGATCATCAAGTTTCCCTTCCTACCATTATTTACCCATCCCAACGCCACACTTAGCCTTGATTTTATTTTGTTTAGCCTACCTTACACCCACATCATTCCTTTGTAACCTATTTTGAAACCGACCCTCAAGCAGCAAATTAAGTCTATCGAGACGAATTACGAAATTGTGAGACGAGGTCGAGAGGTAAAAGGCACGTGTGTTTTACATCAAAGAAAAAGCCTAGAAGAGTGTAAACACGAGTGCGAGTGAAAATTATTATTTCTTTGTGAGAGATTGGTGAGGATTTTGAATTGGTGAGGTTCATTTACTATTTATTCTATCTTTCGATTTTCGAACATTTTCTTGAATCATGTCTCAAGAAGAATTCTCTACCGATGAATTTCAATACTTGGTGAACGAGATGGGCCGAATATTGGAGGAAAAACTAAGCCCATTAAAAAGACGTTTGGACCGAGTGGAGGAAAAAGCCCGACGGAAGCAAACTCCACCGAGTCGAGAAATAGAGTTAAGTTCATCACGACGACATTATTCGAGAAGAGACACATATCAAGACTCCTATTCAACAAGGCTTTCGAGACCGCGAGAAGAAAACTTCGAGTCAAAAATCACTCAAGATGAGCGAGAAAGGACGAGCTATTCCTCGTATGCTTCAAAGAAGTCCTTCCCAAAGGATTGTTCTCGAAGAAATGGACGAGAAGCTTATGAAAATATGTTCTCTTTCTTTGAGCCAAATGATTATCTCTTTGATTCTTTCGTGTCATCCGCACATTGTAGTGAAAAAGAAAAAGAAATCAAAATAGTGAGTGAAAAAGAAAATGAAGAAAAGAAAATTGAAAAAGAAATTGAGATTGAAGAAAAAAATTGAAAAAGAAAAAGATGTTGAAGAAGAAACGAGAGAAAATGAAGATAGTGAGCGAGAACAAGAAAAGGAGAACGAAATTTTAACTAACCCCCGTGATGTCTGTTTTTGTTCTGTTCCTTCTTTTCAGGTTCCGACAAATCTTTGTGACGAATATCAACTTCAATATCTTCCTAACGAGTGACGTTTTTGCATGACCAAAAAAGGTAAGGATGAAGTTGAAATCAAACCACACGAGCTTGAAGGTAAGCGAGGTAAGGAAGTTTTAAAAACCGAGTCATGGCCATCAAGTTTGAAAGTTGTTGAAAATGACTTTGTTTTAAAAAAATTCTCTTATTTTCATTCAATTAATTGCTATTCTTTGAATGTGGTTGATGTTATTCGGTACGAACGACAAATTAAAGATTTGGTTTTGCATGATTTCGGGTTTTCACGAAAAGCGATTCAATTTTTCAAATATGATAATTTTGTGCATCCATTATTGTCATGTGACAAACCCATGAAATTGTGCAAGTTTGATTTGATGAATATAAAGAGATTTGAATGTTTGTATCTATGGACACGAAAACCCTTTTGGTTTGACATGTTTGATTTACTAAAACACTTTGGCGTAAGTAATCAAACTCGTGTGTTCAAACCTGGAATTTATCGTTTTAGGTTGATATGTGCGGAACTCAAGCATCCTAAATTTTATGCGACAAATTTATGTCTGTTTGATGCTTGGCCTTTGAAATTTAAAGACTCTGTTTATAATTTAAAATTGTTCTTTGATCATTTTATGTGGTTGTACATAAAATTCATTTTTCATTTCGAAAAGGTAAGATCAACTCATGTTTTTAAACCTGGTATCGTTACATATGTTCAATATGTGAATAGTGTTTTAGCCTGTTCCTTTGAGTTCAATGTCTATGGAGACATTACCCTCTTTCAGCATTATGAACCCAACATTTCGAAAAGTGCAAGTTGCCTTTGTGTTTTCCCTTTGTTTCAGGTTTTTCAAGGATTGTGTAATAAGCTTCGACTTCAATACCTTCTCAAGGAGAAAAGGTTCACTTTGATTGAAAAAGGTAAAATTGATTCTCAATTTTCCACTCCTAAAGGTGAATCAGGTATGAATTCTGATGTTATGCGACCATCTTTTCTTAAGTCGAATGTAACTAAAATTTTTGAAGACACATTGATTGCTGAAAATCACTTGAATCCTGTTGTGGTTAATTATTTGATTTTGCTTGATGATGATAAATCCATTTTGAGTAATGATAAGACGATTTTTCTCTTTGGAAAATGTGATGAATTCATTGTTGAGAACATAACCAAACGACAATTGCGAGTGCCAAACATGCGAAATCATGAATCATATGAAACTTTTCATTTGTGTGTTTGTGATGAAGATTTAAATTTCTTGTTCCATTACTCGCATTCCATTTACTTGAACAATGACTTGTGGAAGCAAATTGAAAGGTTTGAATGCTTAAAAAAATATTTGTCTTTGTCTCGACCATTTGATGAGTTATGGATATGGAAGGAGTTTTGTCCATATGATTGTAAGAATGATGTTTTAAGTTTGCCTTTTTACATAACTCATACTTGTCTTGTTATGACCATGCATGGTCCACATAGTTGTTCTGATTATTTCCTGATGATTAATGGTTGTCTATTTTCATTGATTCATTTGCCATCTCTAATGCCGAATATTGTGAGTTCTTTTGCAAAGGCTTATGAACGACTAATTGTTCCATTCATTCAAGGAGAGTTGCATAAGACGGATTATTTTCTAGAGAACAAACAGCTCGACTTGAGGACAAGTCGTTTTGAAGAAGGGGGGAATGATGTGACCACGTCCCAAGCACCACCAAGCTTGAATCTTGTTTCCCATGAGCCCCCAAAGGGACCAATGACTCGAGTTAGGTCCAAGCAAATTCATGAAGCTATTTTAGCTTTATTGTTCAAGTTTTGGAAGGAGAATCAGCTCGTTGAAGATGGGGAAGCTCGATCCAACTCCTTGAAGAAACCATGCACCTTAGTGCAAGCTAATTTCAGCTCAATTCCAGCTCCCTTAGCTCAATTCGACTTCAATCAGCTCACTTGAGCTCAATTCCACCTATTTGAGCTCAATTTAGCTTCTTTCCAGCTCGTTAATTTTATTATTTGAATAATTTGAGTGATAGTTTTATTTTAATTATTTTTACTACAGCTCATAACCGAATTTTCTAGCTCAATTCAGCTCATCAAGAATTTTGACTATCATTAAGCTAGCCGAATTTATTATTAATTATATTTTATTTATGTCTTTATTTTAATTTGTTAAATATGTCTTGATATTATTTAATTTAAGCTGAATGTACCTTGAATCTAATTTGTTTATATCTTTTGTAGGTACATCCACATGTGGGAACACAATTAATGAGGATTCATGAACATTTCTGGTTCAATGTATGTTCGGGTACATGCATGACTACCTACAACGAATGGTTGCCTTAAAGATGATGCATGAATGATTCAATACAATGAATGGAAGAGTGCATGAATATCCACCTACATGCATCGGTGGCTGACCATTGAATTTCCTATGCACCTATTCGGCCAAAAGACATCTTTTGAAGTGTCCATTCACACCTTGGTCGAATCTAGACAAAGCTATTGGCATCCCATGCATTCATCAGCCCTCAAGTACATTTCCTTACTCATGAAGTTGGCCATTGAACATCCATACAGCCGAATTTGGACATCACTTTTAATGGATACATTTCTAGTTTAGTTTTACACATTTAAAGCCGAATTACTTAGTCTTTAAGCTTGTTTAGTATGACTATTCGACTATCACCTGAACTCTATAAATAGTTCATTTCTCTTTGTAAAAAGGTTACAGAATTAGATCAATTAAACTTAATAGAACTTTTGTTCTTGTGAGGTTACCTCCTCTCTTCTTTCGTTCGAGTCTCGAAGCGACTTATCTAGCTTGCTAGTGGTGTCAATCCGAACTCCATTGAACTTATCACCGAATCGGTGTGGCGTTCAACCATATTTTTATACCTTTGGTTCTTACCTCTATATAGGTATTGGGTCAAGGTTCGCTTCTATCCTTCCACAAATTTCACCTTAAGCAATATAAGACTCGGGCAATACTTTTTAGTATTGAACATTCTTGACGTTTAAGTTTTATTTTCCATCTCCATCAATTACCTTTTTCTAACCTACCTTGTTTCTATTCTAAACCGAATTTATCAACACCAAACCACTCATCTAAACCCTCTCAAAGCTTCCGCAACCCTTAGCCTAAATCACCCAATTTTGACAACTCCAACTACTCCTCGTAGACGATCGGGCAACTTTGTGAAACGACTCGATTAACCTGGGCCGGATCACATCAAAGTGGTTGAAAACAACAACTTAGTTCCAAGCTTTCCCCAAAGCGATCTCCAAAAATGGCTCAAAAACTTCGCATCTCGATCAGAAACAATCGTCCTCGGGATGCCATGTAAACGAACAATTTCCTTAAAGAAAAGATTAGCAATGTGAATGGCATCATCAGTTTTTGAACAAGGAATAAAATGAGACATTTTGGAAAAGCGATCAACAACAACAAAAATAGAGTCCTTCCCCGTTTTAGTCCTAGGCAATCCAAGGATAAAATCCATGGAAATGTCCTCCCAAGGTGCATCGGGTATAGGGAGCGGCGTATACAACCCGTGCGGCTTAATCTTGGATTTGGCCTTCTTGCACGTCACACATTGCGCACACACTCGTTCAACGTCCCTTTTCATTTTCGGCCAATAAAAATGCTCTTGGAGGGTTGCTAAGGTTTTCCCAACGCCAAAATGGCCCATAAGGCCTCCACCATGCGCCTCATGTACTAATAGGTCTCGTATGGAACTCCGCGGCACACATAATTTTCCTTCTCTAAAAAGGAATCCGTCGCTCCTATAAAACTTATCAATAGCAACACTTTCACAAGCAACAAATATTTCTCCAAAATCATCATCAGCAGGATATAAGTCTTTTAACAATGCAAAACCAAGCAGTTTAGAGTCCAAGTACGACAAAAGGGTATACCTTCTTGAAAGAGCATCAGCTACGATATTTTCCTTACCCTTTTTATACTTAATGACATAGGGAAATGACTCCAAATACTCTACCCACTTAGCATGGCGTTTGTTTAATTTGTGTTGTCCTTTAATGTGCTTTAACGCTTCATGATCCGAATGGATCACGAACTCCTTCGGCCACAAATAGTGTTGCCAAGTCTCGAGAGCGCGGATAAGTGCATACATCTCCTTGTCATAAACGGGGTAGTTTAGCACGGCACCATTCAACTTTTCACTAAAGTAAGCGATCGGCCTCCCGTCTTGAGTTAACACGGCACCTATTCCAACACCTGAGGCATCACACTCAATTTCAAATGTTTTAGAAAAATCAGGCAGTGCTAACAACAGAGCTTTAGTAAGACAATCTTTAATAATATTAAAAGAATTTTCTTGCTCTTCGCCCCAATGAAAAGTCGAATTCTTCTTGATAGTGCTTGTCAACGGTGCAGCCAACGTGCTAAAGTTGGGTACAAATCGCCTATAGAAACTTGCTAGGCCATGGAAGCTTCGCACTTGGCTTATGCTCGTCGGTCTCGGCCATTCTTGAATCGCCTTAATCTTTTCGCTATCTACTTCGAGGCCCTCCGAGCTAACCACGAAACCTAAAAAGATAACTTTGTCAGAACAAAATGTACACTTTTTAAGATTAGCATACAAAGTCTCTTTTCTAAGAACTTCCAAAACAGCTCGCAAATGAATTACATGCTCATCCATCGATTTGCTATAAATGAGGATATCATCAAAATACACAACGCAAAACTTACCAATGAAATTTCGTAAAACATAGTTCATAAGTCTCATAAAAGTGCTAGGGGCGTTGGTTAAGCCGAATGGCATTACCAACCATTCATACAAACCATGTTTCGTTTTAAAAGCGGTTTTCCACTCGTCACCTTCGCGCATTCGAATCTGATGGTATCCGCTTTTGAGATCAATTTTTGAGAATAACTTGGCACCACTTAACTCATCGAGCATATCATCTAAACGCGGTATGGGATGCCTATACTTGATGGTGATTTTATTTACGGCACGGCAATCGACACACATGCGCCATGTTCCATCCTTCTTTGGTACCAACAAAACCGGTACAGCGCATGGGCTAAGGCTCTCTCGAATATAGCCCTTTTCCATGAGTTCGTTGATTTGACGTTGAAGCTCTTTGGTTTCTTCGGGATTGGTTCGGTATGCTGGCCGATTAGGAATAACAGCTCCGGGCATTAAATCGATTTGGTGCTCAATCCCACGAAGTGGTGGCAAACCACTTGGCACTTCATCCGGAAAAACGTCTTTGAAATCCTGCAAGAGAGACAAAACAGAAGAAGGGGGATCTCCGGATAAGTCGTTAGTATTAAACAAATTTTCCTTATACATAAGTACAAGGATCGATTGTTTTGCCAAAAACGCTTTTCGAACATCACTTGCTTTTGCAAAGACATTCAATTTTTCACTCACTTTTTCTTTTTCTTCTTTTTCTTTTATCGCTCTCTTTTCATTCTCTTTTTTTGAATTTTCTTTTTTTTATCATTTTTCTTTTCTTTTGTATTTTCGCTCTTTTCTTTTTCTCTCATTTGATCTACAGAATTTTTCAACTTAAGTTGATCCTCATAAACTTGCTTTGGCGTCAATGGTGCTAAGGTTACATTTCTCCCCAGATGCTTGAAAGAATATCGATTTGAGTAACCATCGTGCATAACTCGACGATCGAATTGCCATGGACGGTCCAATAACAAGTGACCCGCGTGCATCGGAACAACATCGCAAAGCACTTCATCGGAATATTTTCCAATGGAAAAGGAGACTAGAACTTGCTTTGTCACCTTTAACTCTCCTCCATCGTTGAGCCATTGAAGTTTGTACGGAGTTGGATGCTTGGTGGTTGGTAGATTTAATTTTTCCACCATGAGAGTGCTCGCGACGTTCGTACAACTTCCTCCATTGATGATGACACTACATAGCTTTCCTTGTACTTGACAACGAGTATGGAAGATGTTCTCTCGTTGTTGTTCATCGTCGATGCTTTGGATGCTTAGACTTCTTTTAACAACGAGGAGTTCTCCATCAAGAGCGTGTTCAACTTCTTCATCGCTTTCAGAAATGATTTTGGGCTCGTCTTCAAGATCTTCCTCCTCCGATTCGATTTCTCCATTTGCTCGAACCACCATGACATTGCGGTTGGGACATTGACTTGCAATATGGCCCCTTCCCAGGCACTTAAAACACTTAATATCTCTTGAACGATTAGCAAATGAATCGGTTGCCTTACCTTTGCTCGTATCGCCCATAGGTTTGTTTGCTTTGGTAGGCATCATTGGCTCCTTGGCACGGATTGGTGGATTAGTTTTACTCGAACTTTGCCCCCATCTAGTTGTGCTTGGGGTAGGAAAACTTCGAGTGGTACTCTTTCGCTTGAGTTGTTTCTCCACCTTAATGGCCATGTGTACCATGTCCACTATCTCAACATAATGTTGGAGTTCCACAATGTTAGCGATATCTCGGTTGAGACCAGCAAGGAATCGCGCCATTGTTGCTTCACGATCTTCTTGGACATCGGCTCGGATCATTGCGATCTCCATCTCTTTGAAATAATCCTCAACACTCTTTGAACCTTGAGTGAGGTTTTGAAGCTTTTGATAGAGTTCCCGATGGTAGTAGGAGGGAATGAAACGACGTCGCATCACGGCCTTCATCTCGGCCCAAGTGGATATTGGTCGTTCCCCATTCCTTCTTCGGCTCGTAGTGAGTTGATCCCACCATATCATAGCATAATCGGAGAATTCTATGGCCGCCAACTTCACCTTTTTGATCTCGGAATAGTTGTGACAATCGAAGACCAATTCAATCTTCTTTTCCCACTCCAAGTAAGCTTCCGGATCAGACTTTCCTTGAAAGGATGGAATGGATAGTTTAATGTTCCTTAAGTCGTCATCCATACGTCTTTGATTCCGATTACCTCGGTTCCTTCGACCTCTTCGTCCTTCACTTATGTTTGATCCTTGATCACTTTCGACTTCATTCGGATCATATAGGTCGTCTTGATTGATTTCCATTTGGTCTCGCCCTCTTTGCGGCCCTTGGGGTGTACGCTCTCGTTGATTTCCCAATTCAACTCGATCCAACCGTTCGTTAATAGATTCTAACTCACCTCGGATCATGCGTTGGATTTCTCGTAACAAAGCTTGTTGAGCCAAATCCGGCACTCCACCTCCTCCAGGCGCAATGTTTCAGATTGGTTGCCTTCCACCTCCTTCCGCCATATTTCGTTCAGGACTTTGAGACATGTAAATAAAAACCTCACAGCACAATCCTCACAAAATCTCTCACAGAAAGAATTAAACACTCCACTCGTGTTTCACTCAATTTCGGCTTTTAACTTGATGTACCTCTCGTGCCTTTTACCACTCACTTTCCTCTCGTGATTTCGTAAGCGACTCGTAGTGACTTAGTCTTAGTTCAGTGGGTCGGCGTCAAATGGCTTTACAAGGGATTGATGTTAGGTTACGGGTAGGCTAAAAGAAACAAGAAAGGTTTTAGGCTAAGTGTGGCTTAGAAGATGAATGGAAGAAAATGCCAAACTTACAAACTCGAAACACTTTTTTTTTTATATCGAAATTTTTTTTAATTGCGTGAAATTTCACTACGGGGGATATAAAAGGGTGTAAAATGATATTTTGGAAAAATTTCTATTGAAGTGTCTCCAGACTCTTTTTTTTTTTTTTTTTTTACGGATCTTTCACGTTCTTTTCGTCCGCACCTAAACCGTATGCAATTTTTTTTTCAATTTTTCAATTTTTTTTTTCAATTTTTTTTTTCGAACTTTTTTTTTTACGCACCTATTTCAAATTGACTTCGAGTGCCCGTACTTCTCGTTTTTACCAGCTCTGATACCAAATGATACGATCTCGGTTTAGTAGTTGAGTCCGAGTCGTTTGATGCCCGATCGTAAACGAAGAAGTAGATTAGACGAGAAGGAGTTAGAATATATTTGTGTACAAAGAAGTAAGATAAGTTCGTGCAAAGTTGGATGTGGATTTGGTTTAAGTCGAAATGGTATGAATAGAATGGAAGAGTTCGGTTTAGGATAATTAAGAAATGGTATTTGGTTTTGGTACGTTTTGGTATTTGGGAATTGGTACGAAATGGTATGGAATTGGTATGAAATAGTATGGTATTTGGTACGAATTGGTTATGGTTCAAAGAGGTCAAGAATGAACCAACACTAAAGAAAAGTGTCGACCCGAAACTTATAGAACCTAAATGAATTGGAAATGGTTGAAAAGGACCTTGACCCGATACTTAGGAAAGTATGAACCAAAGGTATCAAAGGTGAACGCCACACTCGGGTTTAAGGAGTGATAAGTTCGGAAAAGACTCGGAAAGACGCCACTAAAAGCTTAGATAAGTCTTACGGGTCTCGAACGAAATTTGAGAGAAAATGCCTCACAAATTTGGCAGCAATTCGCTAATTAAAATGTCAAAAGTCCCTTTTACAAATGAACAAACAAATATTTATAGTTCTTCAAAGGCTAGCCGAATAGACAAACTTAAAAGCTAAGAAAAATCAAGAAAATTCCAGAATTAATTCCTCCATAAGATTCGGCTGAATGGGCATTCAAATGGGCAGCTTAAGCATGAAGCAAATGCACCTTGCAAAGATGAATGCATCGGTAGATCAATGGTCTTGTCCAGGTTCGGCCTTGCTCTTAAATTACTCCTTAAATTGGCACTTGTTGGCTGAAAAGATAGGAACATTAAAGATAGTTGTTGAACAGCCACACAAGTGTGAAAAGTCAGTTTTGAAGAGTCAAATATGTGAACATATAGAACCGAACAGCCAAGATGAATCCAGCAATGTGAAAAGAATTAAAAGTCGGCTGAATGGTCAACTTGGGAGTAGGAAACAATAGCTTCTTTGGCCGAATGGTCACCTAGGATACTTCAAACAGCAGCCAAATTTAATTCCCCAAACATGCATGTGCCGTCCCCTTACATGTATTTCTTTTAATTCATTCATGCACCAAGGACGTCCAAATGGGATGTACCTACAGCAAAATTTATTCAATAAATCAAATACATTTTTAAACACATTAATTTGGCAGCAAATGACACAAAAATTATGCACATTAAATTCGGCCACCTTAGGACATAATTAAAACATGTAATAAAATTGACACATTAAAACATGCATAAAAAAACATATTAATGAGCTGTAGAAATTAAGACAAATTAATAACATATAATTATAACTCAATTATCATGCATAATTAAATTTGTCCAGATTTTAAACCAAATAAATAATGAATATTAATTGAGCTGTAATAAACTAATTAAATGACTCAAATAATTATTTCAGCTACTATAATAAGGTCTTAATGAAATTGAGCTAGTTCGAGCTCATTGAGCTTGAAATGGAAGTTAATTCAGCTCGTATTAAAGTGCAAGGAAGGCTCATCGAGTTTGTCCAAGCTTCGTCAATGCGTCCAACCAAAGTCTCGCCCCAAACTTGATCTACTAAGGCTGAAACAGCCTCCTTGAATTGTTTAGCTCGTGATCGGGTGATTGGACCTTGAGGAAGCTCCAAAGGCTCCTTGCTCGAGCTAGGTTGGACTTGAAGCGTGGCTGTATCATAATGTTGGCCTGATTCTAAGTCAGCAAAACGTGTTTGTCATATGTGATAAAAATTATTCATGTAAAATGATTAATTTGATTGGTTTTAATTGCTACATGAATTCTTTCAATCAATGCAATGAAGTTTTGTGTATACCTCTGATTGTTCGAAAGATTTTGCGAGGACTGATTGCTTGAATCTATCCATGCTTAAATCTTATTCGTTTGACATTGGTGAACTGTTGTTGATTAAAAAGTTTGCATTGTATTCGCAAACAAGTGACCCGAATCGTGTGTTTAACCCTGGAACATATTTATCTAAGTTGTTGGTTAGAGAAGGTGAGCATTGTAGTCTTCTTTTGATTAAACATTCCCCCTTCTATTTGTTCCATTTTTTTATCATTTGATTCGAAAACCACATATGTGAATTCAGCTGGTGTACATAGTCAAAATCAATCCATTGCTTGCGAGAATTTCATTTTCCTATATTATAACCTTCGAATGCTTTCTGATTTTGGCATGTTAATATTGGTGAAGTTTTTGATTCATTATGTTAAGGTACGGTCGATTTCTATTTTTGATCCCAATATTGGTTTACTTGTTCGAGTTGTGAATAAATTCTCAAAAGGTTTCTTTGTGATTGATCGTGTTACTAATTGGTTCTATTCTTTTGTAGGTGACACTTTGGAATGGTTCCCTCCGAAAGAGGAAGGGCGTGGAAATAATTCAATTTCTTCTCAAACCATTTGTGATTTTCAAAGTTTTGGAAACGATTCTATTCGGGTCATGAACAAAAGGGTTCGAGATCTTGAAAATTTTTTTCGAGCAAGTGGCCCGATTTGAGGACAAATCGTCTTCAAGAGGGAGGGTATGATCCCAATCGCATCATGTAATGACACAAACCAATACCGACGAGATTGGCCTAAACACGAGTTCCCCAAGTGCAAGATGAAGCTCATTTTTAGCTCATTTGAATTTCTTTTCATGTGGTTCAGCTCATTCGAGCTCAATTCAACTCATTGAGCTCGTTACTAGCTTTTTAGCTCATTTAATTTAATTTGCTGGAATAAATATTTGCTGCTAGTTAAATTAGTTAATTAGTTTAAGTTAATAAATTTGTTTAAAAATCTGGACATATTAATTTCCATGATAAATATGTTTTATTTGTTTTAATGCATGCTTTAATTTGTCTTAAGTCTATTTAATGTGTTTTGTCGTAGTTAATGCTGTTGTTTAATGTGTCTGGACGGATTTAATGCTGCTACTACATGTTATAAATATGTTTGGATGAATTTAATGCTGCTACTTAATGTGTTTTTGCTGCTGTTGTTTAATGTGTCTTAAGAGCTTTAAAGTGCCGAATTTAATATGTCTCATTGTTGACTTAATTCATGTCCAGCCGAATTAATATGGCTAATTAATTTGTCTTGGTTCAAGCATGAGATTAATTATGTTCAAAAGGGGGCTGCCAAAATTAATTGTAATGTGCAGGTATTGACCGAATTTATTGTTGACTGCAGGTCATTGAATTTGGCTAACTTAATGGCAAAGGAGAGCATTAAAAGAAGCATGCATGAACGACATTAAATGAAGCATGCATGCTGATTTATTGTGTTTCCAGACACCCTTTTTCGTGCACAGCAAAGGACTCATGAAGGGCTGCTGATTCCTATTTCCTTTGAGTCTTTTTCGTGGGGATCAATGAACATTAAAATGCCTTAAGCTGCTGCCGAATTTATCTGGCAATATTACATGAATATATTTTGTCTTAAAACAAGAATTAAAAGCTGTTTTAATTTAGTGCAGGAATTTGGGCATGGACGGCATTTAATTCGGCTGCTGCTGATTACTCTCCTCCATGCATTCTTTCATGAACAGCAAGGACCTTTTAGAGCTTCCTTTTCACTTTCCAAAGCAGTTCAATTCAGCTCATCAATCATCTTGGAAGACGCCCCAGCAGCTGAATAAATTTTGCTATCTTTTGGCCATTCGGTTTCATGAGTTCACACACAAGGCTGCTCCTATTCGTTGTTCACACCATGGGGCTATTGGAGACCCTCCCAAAACTTCATTAAAAATGGGCAAGTTGTTCAGTTCACAAGGAGACTTCATTAAGGTGCATTTAGTTCCATTAGCCGAATCAAGACCTCCTATTCAGCTCACCAACACTCCAATTAATGCCCAGCTGAATGGACTCCATCTAGAAGCTGCCCAATTGAATTCTACATGCATGAAGCTCCCCAAAACGTCCTAGGAAGGTTGCTTGAAATTTCCAGCCTCTTTTGCTTTAATTTTGGCTGACCATTCAGCATCTCATTAGTCCATTCGGCTACCTTAGGAATTTAGCTATAAATAGTTTACTTTGTAATCGTTTTGAGGGTAGACAATATACTTTTGAACCTTATATGAAATCTGATTACTTTGTGAGTTTGTTTTCAACTCTCATTGTTCTCCAAAGACTCGTCTGACTTATCAAGTAACCCTTGTGGCGTCAACCCATCTTTCTTTTCCGAACTTATCACTTGCACCCAAAGTGTGGCGTTCAAATTATACTGAGGTTCCTATCATCTTTGATAGCGGGTCGAGGTTCCATTTTATTCGTTCTCCATCCATACAACATTTAACCTACCTAAGTATTCCTATAAGTCCCGGGTTAACACACTTATATTGTGTTGGTTCAACTTGAATACTTGGTTTACGTTCATTTATCAACCTCAATCCATTCCATAATCTCTTTTGAACTAAATTTGAGCCTTTATCTCTTCTTTCTTAACCTATCTTCGACAAACCTTACTATTACTCCAATTCACGATCGGGCACATCAACGACTCAACTCTCATCACCAAGGCCGGGGCGCATCGAAACCTCACCGTTAATCACTCAAAAAGAAAAATTCAAACTCTCAATGAGGTAGAATTCAATCTTGTGAGTTCTTTATCAGAGTTTATATCAACCAATTAGAGAGTATGAACCAAACTACCATAGAATCCTAATTTGCACTAGGATGCCAAAAACTGACGAGACACCAATTAATTCGTGTTGCACCGAGGAAGGATTGTGCTCACGTTTAAATTCTACTAACATAAGAAACAAGAAGGTGTTAGATATTGTAAAGGGAGAATAAAAATCAAACAAATGAAAACCTACAGCTAAGAATCAATAAAAATTGCTAAAACCAGAAAACCCGAAAAACTACGGAGTAACTTGACAACTTCGTTCGAGGTGTTCCCGATCTCAAAAAATCATGAAAATAAATCTGGAATGATGCGGCCATGACGCGAAGTGTGCCAAAAACAAGAAAAGATCCTCAAATACTTCCTCAAGGCCCGATCACTCGAGCTCGGGCAAAGCAATTTAAGGAAGCCATTTCGGCTTTAGTGGAGCAAGTTTGGAGCGACGTTTTAGCTGTGCAATTTAAGGAAGATTCGAACAGCTCCATAAGTTTTCCTTGCAACTTTTTACTAGCTGAATTAAGCTCGGAATCAGCTCAATAAGTTCATTTCAGCTCTATTTTAGCTCCATAGTTTTTAATCTAGCTCAATTAATTTTTGTTGTTTAATTGGTCTTAAATCTGGGCGAATTTAATTATGCATGATAATTGTGTTTTTCTTACATATTATTAAGTCAATTTAATTTCCTACAGCTTATAAATATGTCTTATTACATGTTTTTAATTTGTCTTGTCCAAACCGAATTAGTTAGCTTTTAGTTTAATTAATTGTGTTTGTTTTAATTATAAGACTTTAAGTTGTCTAGATTGTGTTTGAATATAATTCAGCTGAATATTGAATAATTAAATTCATTTGCTCATGTTTTGTAGGTTGGCCGAATGTGGAAGGGAGCATTTAAGTTAGATGCATGCACAATAGGTTCAATGAATTTGGTGATACATGCATGATGAATGTTTAGCTGATTTTATTATTCCAAGAACCAGCATAATGCCGTTCACACATAGAGTTCACACTCATGGCTTTTCGGTTTGGAATGTTCACACCATAGGACTTTTCAAAATTGAGTGTTCACACTTCATTTGGCCATTAAGTCCCTTTTAATTGCTGGTCACTTTTCAGCAAAAGCTACAAATTAAATGAGCTTATTTATGCACATTGACCGAATCTAGCTCATCCATGCACCATTCAAGTTGTCCAAGGTTCAATGTGAATTCTAGAAACTTTCCAAGTTCAGCCGAACCTAGCCAAGCCATTGAAGAATTCATTAGCTTAATTTTTAAGAAAATGTATGTGACTATTCGGCTAACTTAGTTGCTGATTATAAATAGCTGAAATTTCATTTTGTAAAGAACTTTTTGACATTTTAAGTAACAAATTGCTGCCAAATTTGTGAGGCATTTTCTCTCAAATTTCGTTCGAGACCCGTAAGACTTATCTAGCTTCTAGTGGCGTCTTTCCGAGTCTTTCTTTCAAACTTATCACTCCCTAAACCCGAGTGTGGCGTTCACCTTTGATACCTTTGGTTCATACTTTACTAAGTATCGGGTCAAGGTCCTTATCAACCATTTCCAACTCAATTTGGTCCTATAAGTTTCGGGTCGACACTTTTCTTTAGTGTTGGTTCATTCTTGACCTTTTTTTTTGAACCATTACCAATTCGTATCAACTTCCATACCATTACGTACCAATTCCTAAATGCCAAACGTACCTAAACCAAATACCATTTCTTGTTTATTCCTAAACTGAATTCGACCATACTAATCATACCATTTTGACTTAAGCCAAACCCACATCTTACTTTGATCGAACTTATTTTACTTCTTTGAACACAAATATATTCTTTCTTCTTCTTGTCTAATATACTTCTTCGTTTACGATCGGGAACTAAACGACTCAGGTTCAACTACTAAATCGAGGTCGCATCATTTGGTATCAGATCTGGTTAAAACGAGAAGAACGAACGTTTGAGAAGAGCCAGAGTAAGTAGACTTGTGAAAAAAAATTGAAAAAAAATAAAAAAAATCAAAAAAAATAAAAAAAATTGAAAAAAAAAGAAAAAAATTGTATACGGTCTAGGTGCGGACGAAAAGAACGTGAAAGATCCGTAAAAAAAAAAGATTCTGGAGACACTTCAATAGAAATTTTTTCAAAATCACATTCGACACTCTTTTATATCCCTCTTAGTGAAATTTCACGCTATTGAAAAAAAATTCGATATAAAAAAAAGTGTTTCGAGTTTGTAAGTTTGACATTCTCTTCTATTCATCTTCTAAGCCACACTTAGCCTAAAGCCTTTCTTGTTTCTTTTAGCCTACCCGTAACCTAACATCAAACCCTTGTAAAGCCATTTGAAGCCGACCCATTGAACTACGATAAGGTCACGATGAGTCGCTTACGAAATCACGAGAGGAAATTGAGTGGAAAAAGGCGTGAGAGTTACATCAAAAGAAAAAGCCAAAAAAGAATTGAGTGAAACACGAGTGGAGTGTTATTTTTTTCTTTTCGAGAGATTCGTGAGGTTTTGTTGTGAGGTTTTATTTTCATGTCTCAAAGTCCTGAATGAAATATGGCGGAAGGAGGTGGAAGGCAACCAATCCGAAACATTGCGCCTGGAGGAGGTGGAGTGCCGGATTTGGCTCAACAAGCCTTGTTACGAGAAATCCAACGCATGATCCGAGGTGAGTTAGAATCCGTTAACGAATGATTGGATCGAGTTGAATTGGGGTATCAACGAGAGCGTACACCCCAAGGGCCGCAAAGAAGGCGAGACCAATTGGAAATCAATCAAGATGACCTATATGATCCGAATGAAGCCGAAAGTGATCAAGGATCAAATATAAGTGAAGAACGAAGAGGTCAAAGGAACCGAGGTAATCAGAATCAAAGACACATGGATGACGACTTAAGGAACATTAAACTATCCATTCCATCCTTTCAAGGAAAATCTGATCCGGAAGCCTACTTGGAATGGGAGAAGAAGATCAAATTGGTTTTTGATTGTCATAATTATTCCGAGATCAAAAAGGTGAAGTTGGAGGCCATAGAATTCTCCGATTACGCTATGATTTGGTGGGATCAACTCACTACAAACCGAAGAAGGAATGGGGAAAGGCCAATATCAACTTAGGCTGAGATGAAGGCCGTGATGCGACGCCGATTCATTCCCTCCTATTACCATCAGGAACTCTATCAAAAACTTCAAAATCTTACTCAAGGCTCAAAGAGTGTTGAGGATTATTTCAAAGAGATGGAGATCGCGATGATCCGAGCCGATGTCCAAGAAGATCGTGAAGCAACGATGGCGCGATTCCTTGCTGGTCTCAATCGAGACATCGCCAATGTTGTGGAATTGCAACATTACATCGAGATTGTGGACATGGTACATATGGCCATTAAGGTAGAGAAGCAACTTAAACGAAAAGGTACCACCCGAAGTTATCCTATGATACGACCATGCCCCGGGCACACTTTTGGATCAGCTCCCTAAGCATTGTTTGCAAATCCATGCGAGCTGAATTAGTTCAATTTCATTTTGTTAAGCTCCGTTTAGCTCGTTTCCAGCTCACTCGAGCTCAAGTCAACTCATTCAAGCTCAATTCAACTCAATCTTAACCCAATGAACTTATTTTTAGCTTTCTTTAGCTTTCATTTATTTTGCTGAAATAAACCATTTAATTTGTCATTAGTTAAATTAGTTGTTTATCTTAAGTTAGTTAATTTGTTAAAATCAGGACAAATAATTAATTAAGTGTTTTAATTATATCTAAATTAAATACTTAATTAATTATGATGTTTTAAATATGTCTGAAATTGTTAATATGTATGGCCAAATTTAATGTGCAAATTATTGAGTTCATATGCTGCTAATTTAATGTGTTTGAAATGTATTTAACTTGCTGATTTAATTTGCTGCAGGTTCATGAACGGATTGGTGCAATGTATGGGAGTGTGCATGCACAATTGAGGTTCAATGGATGGCATTTAAAGGAGCACATGCATTTGGGACGTTCATGCGAGAGGGAGTTGCTGAAAGTTCATGTATTTGAAGATTCATGGATCATATTTATGGGGGAAAATACATGGGACGTTTCATGCATGATTCATGCATTTTCAAGATGACCATTCAAGTATTTTAGGCACATTAATGCCTCATTCAGCCAAGGGAGATGTAGGATCATTAAAGAGCTACACATTCATGGAATTATGGAGATTCTTCAAGGCTAAGGATGCATGAATGCATCAAGTGAAGCATCATGATGGTTCGGCCAATTCATGTACCATCTTCAAGCATGAACTGGATTTTAATGCTATTTGTGTGAACAGAATTTAAGTTAGTGTGAACAACATAGATGACGAATATCAATAGGCATTTTAGGCTTATAAATAGCTTACTTGTTTATTGTAAAAGGTTACAGAATTTGATTATTGAAAACTTGATTGAGAGGTTTCCTCCTATCCTATTTCGTACGAGTCTCGATCTGACTTATCTAGTGTGCTAGTGGCGTCAATCCGAACTCCATTGAACTTATCACCTTGCATTGGTGTGGCGTTCAACCCTTCTACAATTCCGCAAATCCACCTTAACCAAATAGAAATCGGGGTGACACTCTTTAGTGTTGAATCGTTTCTGGTGTTTAAGTTCACTTATCCATCCCCACCGAATATCTTATATTTTATCTTTATTATTTTATCCTTAAACCGAGCCAAACAAATTAGCTATCTTTCTCCATCCCCTTGTTGTCAAACCTATCCATATCCTACTTACCCCTTTGTGAACTTATATCCATCACTTTACTACATATTTTTAGCCGATTACAAACAAACCATCCTTTTGGTACGAAACTCCTCATCGACGATCGGGCATCTACGTGAAACGACTCGATTAACCTGGGCCAGATCGCACCATTTGGTATCAGAGCTTGTCGAATTAGAGTGAGAATCGTTTTAATCGGTATTATGAGATTGTAAAAAAATCGAAAAAAAATTCGAAAAAAAATATTATTTTGTATTCAAAACTTTCTATTGTATTCAGCAAAGTGTAAAAAAAAAGTTCGTAGTTGGATAGTAAAAGCATTGTTTGCTACCCGAGGAACCGTATCTATGTAGCCACACTATTTCCTTCTATTTTTTTTCTTTGTTTGTTAGCCTACCCGATCCTAAAATAATTCCCTACCAAGCCACATCTATTTTGTAAGCCGACCCCAATCGATTTTGATTTGTCAAACTTAGTTTGCGAAGAATTTCGAGAGGCGAAAATAGAGTGGTAAAAGGAAAGAGAGATTGATACGAGTCATAAAGGCCCAATCCAAGTTCAAGAACGTGCTGGGCTCAAATTGCCACAAGGCCCAATAACAAGATCAAAGGCCCGACAAATGCGGTCCAAACTAAATGGGACCATTCAAGAGCTTGTTAGCAAGGCCTTGATGCATACACGAGAGAACAAGAAAATCAAGATTCACTTTCTTGTTTTCAAGAAAATCAAGAAACCGAATCTTGGCCCAATTTTGCTGTTCAAAGAGATTTCAAGAATCAAGAAAATCAAGATTTCAAATCTTGGAAATCTTGGTCCAAGAAACCAAATCTTGCAGCCAAAACGCATTGGATCTCCATTACGAGCGTCAACGACCCAATTTTGGTAGGAGATGGATCACGAGCCCAAATTCTTGAAGGCGAGGCCCAATAACCAAAATCCAGCCCAATCAAGAAATTTCTTCATACTTAGTTGAAAATCAGGCCAAAATGTCAAAGAGCCCAATTCGTAAACATCCTACTTGTTTAATTTAATTTTTTTAATCTTTAGGAGCATTACATGTAAAATTCGGCCCAAAACAGCCCATATAAGTGCATGGCCGAATTTACCTTGTTATTTTATTAATTAGGTTTAATTTTTATTAGTTACTTGTGAGATTAGGATTTGTTGGAGGCCTATATAAGCATTGGCCAGCCACCCTTTGTAAACACATCTTATTATTATTTTTTTTCTATCAAAATTCAGATTTGTTGAGTGCAGAATTTTCTTTGGGGTTTTCTCCAAGAATTCTCTCTTGAGTTTTCTTTAGAAGTTGTTTTAACAATCTTTTGATTGTGGGAGCCATCTTCAACCTTCTTCTTTCCATCGATATTCTTTGGAGGGGAGATTAGAGCCGTTTGAAGGAATTTGTGAATTCTTTCGGGAATTCAAGGGTTCTTAGGACTTTTCTTTATTTCTTGCTGTTTCGAATTGTTTCTTTATTCCTACTTGTGCCGATTCATCATCTAATAATTTGCTGTTCTTGTTTGTGTTTCAGCCTTGATTCAAACTCCAAGAACTCTTCATTTAATCGGTTCTTTTATTGGCAGCATATAATCGATTCAAAATTCCCCAAAATTTAGGGTTCTTGCCGTTTTCTATTTCTTCTTATTGGGTGAAATTCGGCTGCTGAAATTTGGGCAATTCTTATTGGGTGTTCAATTGGACCGAATCGCAACTTAAATTCACTTCTTGAACCAATCAATTTCATCTATTTCTTTCTTTTCTTTTTTTTGCCGTCCAAATCCCTAATCTTCCAATTAAAAATCTGATTGTTTCAATCTACTTACTGTTTTGGTGTTCTTGGCAGATTCGGCTTGTGGGATTTCACTATTGGAGTTCGATTTCATCTTCTTGAACTCCGAATACATTTATTCATTCGTTCTTTGTTCCTTGCTGCTCATTTAATTGAATTTGGGGATTTAATTTTCAGATCTGATTAGTTTAATCTTGTTCTTTGTTTTAATTTTCAGATCTGTTCGTTTAGAGCTTTCGTAAAAGTTTCTCGTGACTTGGCAACTCGATCTTGGTCCGCGTGCATTCCGTATCATTTGGTATCAGATTTTGGGCGTTTTGGGTGTTCTTGGTTGATTTCTAAACTGATCTCTATTTTTTAAAGTATAAACAGCAGTTTTACCCAGAAAAATTGTTCAAAAAAAATACATTTGAGTGGGTAAACGTTGTCCGATTGATCTGAAATTTTACATACATGTTTTTGGCACTGTGATTGAATATAAAAAAATTATTACCGCAAAAAAATCAGTCAAAAAAGTCAAAAAAATAAAAAAAATACGAAATTCAATAAAAATTTTAAAAAAAAGTCAGCGGGTTGAATTTGGTGCCCAAAATTTCCAGATCAAAAATTCAATATATAAGGACACTCCAGATTAAATTTCGTGATTTTTGGAGATCGGGAACATCTCGAACGAAGTTGTCAAGTTACTCCGCAGTTTTTCGGGTTTTCTGTTTTCAGCAATTTTTATTGATTCTTAGCTGTAGGTTTTCATTTGTTTACCTTTATTCTTCCTTTACGTTATCTAACACCTTCTTGTTTCTTGTGTTAGTAGGATTTAAACGTGTGCACAACTTCTTCCTCGGTGCAACACGAATCAATTGGTGTCTCGTCAGTTTTTGGCATCCTAGTGCAAATTAGGATTCTTTGGTAGTTTGGTTCACACTCTCTAATTGGTTGATATAAACTCTGATAAAGAACTCACAAGATTGAATTCGACCTCATTGAGAATTTGATTTTTTCTTTTTGAGTGATTAACGGTGAGGTTTGATAACTTTTATTTTTGAGTGTTGAGTGTTTATTTTTGCAGCTTTTTTGGAAGATGTCTAAAGATGACCATAATGATACACTTATGGAAGTCCAACAACAGTTAGAAGGACACGCTGCTGCAATCACACAAATAAATGCTACCCTTCAAGCATTGAATACTACTTTGAATGAGGTACGAATGAATCAAGAACTTCAATATCGAGATCCAATCAGGGAAGATAGGAATAACCAGCCCCATAGGCGCGGCCCTCGACGTGTCCCTAGAATGGATGATGATTTTCATGATCGTGGACAACCTTCTTTGGTAAAACCAAAATTCACAATTCCCCAATTTCATGGTAAGAATGATCCTGACGCTTATTGTGAATGGGAATCTAAGATTGAACTCATGTTTCGGTATTATAAATGTCCGGATGATGAAAAGGTAGCGTTAGCAACACTGGAATTTTCTGATTATGCATTAAGTTGGTGGACTCAACTTGGAGTAAACCGCCATCGGAATTATGAAGGTGAGATTTCCACATGGGATGAGTTGAAACAAATTATGCGTAAAAGGTTTATTCCACCTCACTACTATAGAGAAATTAAAACAAAGTTGAGAAGACTTATCCAAGGTAGTAGGACGGTGGATGAATATTTTAAAGAGATGGAGATGCTCATTCAGAGAGCTAATGTGGAGGAAGATGAAGAAACAACTATGGTTCGATTCATTGATGGTTTGAACAGGCCGATAGCTAATACATTGAGGCTTCAAACTTACATTGATTTGGAAGAAGCAGTTCACAAAGCCATTGAGATCGAGCAACAATTAAAGGAACAAAGGTTTGGGTCCTTCTCTACTTCACAATATTATCGAGGTAACAATTCCAATTCTGATTTTAAGAGTTCAAAACCACCTTTTGTTACTAACAAGTCTTCTTTGAGTAACGGAAGTAAACAATCAGATTGGAAAAAAGGGGCTCCTGCAAAAACGCAAACACCTTCTAAGCAGCCCAATTTAGGTGATTCGAGCGCGAAGAGGACTCGTGAGATTGAATGCTTTAAGTGCAAAGGGCGTGGTCATTATAGTAGAGAATGCCCTAACACGAGATTACTTCTTCTAAAAGATAACGGTGAGTACACTTCCGACTCTGATAATACAGATCCAGATATGCCAGAACTTGTGGATGACAGTGATAATGGCGACGAGTTGGTCGAACCACCAAAGGAAGGGGACTTTGCTAATTTTCAATGCCTTGTAGTTCGTCGAACCCTTAACATTCAGATAAAAGATGATGAGAGCCAAAGGACCAATATTTTCCATTCTCGGTGTTTTATTAAAGGTACCTTATGTTCACTCATTATTGATAGTGGGAGTTGCTCGAATGTAGTGAGTAGTTATTTGGTGGATTCTTTAAAGTTGCCTTATACCAAACACCCTAAGCCATATCACCTTCAATGGCTTAATGAATGTTCCGAAGTTAAAGTTACGAAACAGTCCTTGGTCACTTTTAAACTCGGCTATTATGAGGATGACGTATGGTGTGATGTAGTCCCCATGCATGCGGCACACTTGCTCCTTGGACGACCTTGGCAATTTGATCGCGATGTTACACACCAAGGTAAACTTAATCGATACTCCCTTGTATTTAAAGGCAAGAAATTTACTTTTGCTCCTTTAAATCCTACTGATGTATATAAAGATCAATTGAGGATGATAAAATTTTGTGAGGGGGTAAGGGAGAAAGAGCAAGTACAAAAGACAGAGAGAAAAGAGGCTAATAGTAGTGGAAAAAGTCAAAATTTAAAAAGCCCAAAGGTGAGTGAATCCTCTAGTGGTAAAATGAGCGGAAAAAATCTTTTGGCAACAAAAAAAGATGTGAAGAGAGCCCTACTTAATAAACAGCCTTGTATCCTTGTGAGGTTTAGGCAAAATTATTTATCTTTGTCTAACATTAACGAAAATTTGCCTAGTGTGTTTCAATCTCTTTTGCAGGATTATGAGGATGTTTTTAGTGAGGCCCCTAAAGGTTTACCACCTTTACGAGGGATAGAACATCAAATTGACTTAGTACCCGGAGCTTCAATCCCAAATCGACCAGCCTATAGATGCAATCCCGAGGAGACAAAGGAATTGCAAAGGCAAGTGGAGGAATTACTAGACAAAGGGTACATTCGTGAGAGCCTAAGTCCTTGTGCTGTTCCTGTCTTATTGGTGCCAAAGAAAGATGGTACGTTTCGTATGTGTGTTGATTGTCGCCCAATCAACAAGATAACGGTAAAGTATCGACACCCAATCCCTAGACTTGATGATATGCTTGATGAATTACATGGTTCAATAATATTTACAAAAATTGATTTAAAAAGCGGTTATCATCAAATTCGAATGAGGGAAGGGGATGAATGGAAAACAGCTTTTAAAACAAAATTTGGATTGTATGAACGGTTAGTTATGCCTTTCGGCCTTACTAATGCACCTAGTACATTTATGAGATTAATGAATCATGTTTTGAGGCTACATTTGGGTAAATTTGTAGTAGTTTACTTTGATGATATTTTAATTTACTCAAAGTCATTAGATGATCATGTTTTCCATGTTCGAACCGTTTTGGATATTCTATGAACTGAAAGATTATTTGCCAACCTTGATAAATGCACATTCTGTTGTGATAAACTAATATTCTTAGGTTTCATAGTTAGTGCTCAAGGTATTCATGTCGACGAGGACAAAGTTAAGGCAATTAAGGAGTGGCCGACTCCTAAATCGGTAACTGAGGTGAGATCTTTCCATGGTTTAGCCAGTTTTTATAGACGATTTGTGAAAGATTTCTCTACTATTGCTGCCCCATTGACTGAAGTTATAAAGAAATCAGTGGGTTTCAAATGGGGTGAAACCCAAGAAAAAGCTTTTCAAACTCTAAAAGCTAAGTTATGTTCTGCTCCTTTGCTTAAATTACCTGATTTTGCTAACACTTTTGAACTTGAGTGTGATGCTTCAGGAATTGGAATCGGCACCGTTTTAATGCAAGATAAGCAACCTATTGCTTATTTTAGTGAGAAATTGAACGGTGCACAGTTAAATTACTCGACTTATGACAAAGAACTATTGGCATTAGTTCGTGCACTTCAAGTATGGCAACATTATTTGCTGCCTAATGAGTTTGTCATACATACAGATCATGAGTCTCTTAAATGGTTAAAGGGACAAGGTAAGTTGAGTAAAAGACATGCCCGATGGGTAGAATTCATTGAAACATTCCCTTATGTGATTCAATATAAAACAGGTAAAGATAATGTAGTCGCAGATGCTTTGTCTAGACGGTATACTTTAATAACTACATTGAATGCTAAAGTCTTAGGGTTTGAACATATTAAAGAGTTATATGATGATGATACTGATTTCAGCCATATCTATAAGAATTGTGGACATACTGCTTTTGAAAAATTTTATCTTATAGATGGCTTTCTTTTTCGTTTAAACAGGTTATGCATACCAAAGTGTTCCATGAGAGAATTGTTGATTCATGAAGCCCATAGTGGGGGACTAATAGGACATTTTGGAGTGGCCAAAACACTAGACATATTGCAAGAACACTTCCATTGGCCACATATGAAGAAGGATGTGGAAAAGGTATGTTCCAAGTGCATTACATGCAAACAAGCAAAATCTAAGGTAATGCCTCATGGCCTTTACACTCCTCTACCGATTCCTACTTCACCTTGGGTAGATTTATCCATGGAGTTTATTTTAGGTTTGCCTCGAACAAAAAAAGGAAGAGATAGGATATTTGTTGTTGTTGACAGGTTTTCAAAGATGTCACATTTTATTCCTTGTCACAAAACAGATGATGCTACACATGTAGCAGACTTACTCTTTAAAGAAGTGGTAAGACTTCATGGCATCCCTAAAACAATTGTTTCTGATAGAGATGTCAAATTCCTTAGCCACTTTTGGAAGGTATTGTGGGGTAAGCTTGGTACTAAATTGCTTTATTCTACTACATGTCACCCCCAAACTGATGGTCAAACTGAAGTAGTTAATCGAATCTTAGGGACTCTATTACGAGCTGTTGTGGGAAAGAACATTAGAAATTGGGAAGAATGCCTACCATTCGTTGAATTTGCATATAATAGATCTATTCATTCTACAACTGGTTATTCCCCATTTGAACTTGTTTATGGTTTTAACCCACTAACAGTACTTGATCTTGCGCCATTACCTCTTGAACACGTTATGAATTTAGATGGCGAACAGAAAGCTGAGTTGGTGAAATCCTTACATGAGAAAGCTAGACAGCGAATAGCCAAAACAAATGATGCCAACACCAACAAAGCAAACAAGGGGCGCAAACGGGTTGTACTAGAACCCGGAGATTGGGTTTGGGTCCATTTGAGGAAAGAACGATTTGCTACAAAAAGGAAGACTAAGTTGGACCCAAGGGGAGATGGGCCTTTCCAAGTACTCGAGCGGATCAACGATAATGCCTATAAAATTGATCTACCTGGTGAGTACAATGTAAGTTCTACTTTTAATGTGGCTGACTTGTCCCCATTTGATTTTTCAGATTCGAGGACGAATCTTTTTGAGGAAGGGGGAATGATACGAGTCATAAAGGCCCAATCCAAGTTCAAGAACGTGCTGGGCTCAAATTGCCACAAGGCCCAATAACAAGATCAAAGGCCCGATAAATGCGGTCCAAACTAAATGGGACCATTCAAGAGCTTGTTAGCAAGGCCTTAGATGCATACACGAGAGAACAAGAAAATCAAGATTCACTTTCTTGTTTTCAAGAAAATCAAGAAACCGAATCTTGGCCCAATTTTGCTGTTCGAAGAGATTTCAAGAATCAAGAAAATCAAGATTTCAAATCTTGGAAATCTTGGTCCAAGAAACCAAATCTTGTAGCCAAAACGCATTGGATCTCCATTACAAGCGTCAACGACCCAATTTTGGTAGGAGATGGATCACGAGCCCAAATTCTTGAAGGCGAGGCCCAATAACCAAAATCCAGCCCAATCAAGAAATTTCTTCATACTTAGTTGAAAATCAGGCCAAAATGTCAAAGGGCCCAATTCGTAAACATCCTACTTGTTTAATTTAATTTTTTTAATCTTTAGGAGCATTACATGTAAAATTCGGCCCAAAACAGCCCATATAAGTGCATGGCCGAATTTACCTTTTTATTTTATTAATTAGGTTTAATTTTATTAGTTACTTGTGAGATTAGGATTTGTTGGAGGCCTATATAAGCATTGGCCAGCCACCCTTTGTAAACACATCTTATTATTATCTTTTTTCTATCAAAATTCAGATTTGTTGAGTGCAGAATTTTCTTTGGGGTTTTCTCCAAGAATTCTCTCTTGAGTTTTCTTTAGAAGTTGTTTTAACAATCTTTTGATTGTGGGAGCCATCTTCAACCTTCTTCTTGCCATCGATATTCTTTGGAGGGGAGATTAGAGCCGTTTGAAGGAATTTGTGAATTCTTTCGGGAATTCAAGGGTTCTTAGGACTTTTCTTTATTTCTTGCTGTTTCGAATTGTTTCTTTATTCCTACTTGTGCCGATTCATCATCTAATAATTTGCTGTTCTTGTTTGTGTTTCAGTCTTGATTCAAACTCCAAGAACTCTTCATTTAATCTGTTCTTTTATTGGCAGCATATAATCGATTCAAAATTCCCCAAAATTTAGGGTTCTTGCCGTTTTCTATTTCTTCTTATTGGGTGAAATTCGGCTGCTGAAATTTGGGCAATTCTTATTGGGTGTTCAATTGGACCGAATCGCAACTTAAATTCACTTCTTGAACCAATCAATTTCATCTATTTCTTTCTTTTCTTTTTTTGCCGTCCAAATCCCTAATCTTCCAATTAAAAATCTGATTGTTTCAATCTACTTACTGTTTTGGTGTTCTTGGCAGATTCGGCTTGTGGGATTTCACTATTGGAGTTCGATTTCATCTTCTTGAACTCCGAATACATTTATTCATTCGTTCTTTGTTCCTTGCTGCTCATTTAATTGAATTTGGGGATTTAATTTTCAGATCTGATTAGTTTAATCTTGTTCTTTGTTTTAATTTTCAGATCTGTTCGTTTAGAGCTTTCGTAAAAGTTTCTCGTGACTTGGCAACTCGATCTTGGTCCGCGTGCATTCCGTATCAGAGATTGGTGAGACTATTAGAGAGTAGAAAAGCCAAAGTGAGTGATTATTCTTTGTGAGTGATTGGTGAGTTTTTGTTGTGAGTCTTTAAAGAATTTAAAAAAAATGTCACAAAGTCCGGAAAGGAATCCAAATGAGGTAGGTGGGTTTCGTCCCATAAGAAATGTTGGAGGAGGAGTGCCGGATCTCACTTTGCAAGCCATTATGCGAGAAATGGAGCGATTGTTTGATCGCAAGCTTGAACCAATCGAAGACCGCTTATATCGAGTTGAAATCTGAGGACAACGCGAAGCGACTCCGGAAGATGCAAGGCGAGAACGAGAGCAACCAATTGACAACTTTGATGAAGGAGAATCTGAAGGTGACCACTTGTCTGAACAAGGAAACCCTCAACGGTTCCCACGAAATCGAGGCCCAAGAAATCGAGACCGTCCTGATGACAATCTCAAAAATATCAAGATGACTATTCCACCGTTTCAAGGAAAGAATGATCCTGAATCTTACTTGGAGTGGGAAAAGAAGATGGAACTCGTCTTCGAGTGCCATAACTATTCAGAAAATAAGAATGTAAAGCTCGCTGCCATTGAATACTCGGATTATGCGAATGTGTGGTGGGATCAATTGGTGACTAGTCGACAGAGGA
This sequence comes from Gossypium hirsutum, assembly GCF_007990345.1. Taxonomy (NCBI): domain Eukaryota; kingdom Viridiplantae; phylum Streptophyta; class Magnoliopsida; order Malvales; family Malvaceae; genus Gossypium; species Gossypium hirsutum. The sequence continues at coordinate 27,115,103 of NC_053440.1, read as the reverse complement.
ATGGGGAGAGGCCTATCTCTACGTGGGCCGAAATGAAGGCTGTTATGCGCAAGCGATTTGTTCCCTCCTATTACCATCGAGAGTTGTACCAACGATTGCAAAGTCTCACTCAAGGCAACCGAAGCGTTGAGGACTACTACAAAGACATGGAAATTGCTATGATAAGTGATGTGAGCTTGCCTACGAACCAAATGGAGAACAAACAAGAAGCCATTAAGCTGCCCATTGGTCCAATAACGCGAGCTAGAGCTAAACGATTCAAAGATGCTATTTTAGCAATGGTGGAACGGGTTGAGGAAAAAGATAGCAAGGAGTTTAAAAATGAGCTGAACATATTCAACTTCTTTGAAGCTGAATTTCATTCTAGCTAATTAATTTGATGACTGGAATTTAGACCATTTAAATAAACATTTAAATAGGTTTCATTACAGCTTTTAAATATGTCTTAATTAATTTAAGTGTTTAATATGTCTTGATTTAGTTAAATTAAAGATGTCTTGATGTCATTTAGTTTGTCTAAATTATTACATGTTTTAAATTTGTCTAGCCGAATTTATGTGTTATGATTTGTTAATATTTAAGTTGTCTCAATGTTATTTAGGATGTTCACATTATATTTTAATTTAGTTCAGATGAATTTGCTTGAAATTAATTAAGTTCATATTTATTTTTAGGTGCAGCCGAATTTGGAGATGAATTGGACAGATTCATGCATGGAGATTCAATGAATTTGAAGATGCATGTGCAGCTAAACTAATGCATTAAAAGCTAATTAATTTTGGTGTTCTTCAAGGTAACTATTCGGCCAAGAGTGATCAAGTTTTTCATCCTTTCAAGCTTGGCCGATTCTCTTCCCAAGGGCGTATAAAAGCTGTTCACACTATGTCTATTCGGTTCAGCCATGTTCACACTTCAAGGCTCTTCAAAACCGTCCATTCACACTTCTAAATGGCTGTTCAAGTTGCCAATTAATGCTGGTAATTTTTCATCAATAGTTGCTTCATGAATGACCTCATTAAACTCCACTGGCCGAATGTAGCTGCTGCCATTTTTCTCCAAGTTTATTGAAAGCTCTTCCTTGGTCTCTATTCAGCAGAACCTTGATGCAAGCATATACATGAATTTAAGCTGAATTTTTGTTCAATTTTTGCTTAGAAATTAAGTCTAGAATATGTCCATTCGGCTACTAGACATTAGACTATAAATAGTTGCTCAATTTCTTGTAAAAGGACTTTTTGACAAATTTCTGAATGAAATATCATTTTAGTAAGGCAATTCACTCTCTTTATTCTCCAAAGCTCTAATTGACTTATCTTCAACAAGTGGCGTCAATCTGACTTTGTTTCGAACTTATCACCATTGGTGTGGCGTTCTTCATACCGTAGGTTCCTATTTTGCTAAATAGAGGGTCTCGGTTTTATCCCAAAATCCTTTCTTTCTTTGAAACCTTAAGCCCCGGGTCCTTATTTGCTAATAAGGGTTCGACTTGTTTTCATTGAAATATCTAGCAAACAACACTCCATCAAACTCCTTTGTTTCCCAAAGCCATTTAATTTTAAACACCAAGACTTGAATTTATTTCAAGGCCGACACTACCTAATTTCGATCGGGAAATATTACGACTCGTTATTTCATATGAAACGAGCTCGTATCAATAAGAGCCGACGTGGAGGAGGATCGTGAAGCAACCATGGCGAGGTTTCTAGCCAGCCTAAATCGGGATATTGCCAATATCGTCGAGCTACAACACTATGCAGAAGTTATGGACATGGTGCATATGGCAATCAAAGTGGAAAAGCAATTGAAAAGGAAAGGATCCACTCGAACATATCCAACGGCTTCTACCAACAAGTGGGCTCAAGGGACTAGCAAAACTCCTAATCGGCCTAAGGAGCCTTTTGTTGCTGCTAAATCCAACCAACCAAGTGGCGAAGCTAGCAAAAATAAAAACGAGGCTGCTTCGAATCATTCTCGTGATATCAAGTGTTTCAAGTGTCAAGGATGAGGCCACATTGCGAGTCAATGTCCTAATCGACGAGTGATGGTGGTTCGTTCAAATGGCGAGATTGAATCCGAAGATGAACAAGAGGAGGAGCCTGAAATTCCCATGGAGGAAGGTGAAGAGCTCGAGCTGCCCGTTGAAGGTGAATTACTTGTTGTCAAAAGGAGTTTGAATATCCAAGTAGCTGAGGAGGAACAACAACGAGATAACATCTTTCACACCCGTTGCCATGTTCAAGGTAAGGTGTGTAGTTTGATTATTGACGGAGGTAGTTGCACCAACGTCGCAAGTTCTTTGCTTGTTGAAAAACTTGGTTTAGCCACCACAAAGCATCCAACCCTTACAAGCTACAACGGCTAAATGACGGAGGTGAACTCAAGGTGACGAAGCAAGCAAAAGTGGCGTTTTCCATAGGCAAGTACCAAGGCGAGGTGATTTGTGATGTCGTGCCCATGCACGCGAGGCATTTGCTATTGGGCCGTACTTGGCAATTTGACCAACGAGTAGTCCACGACGGTTATACAAACCGATATTCATTCAAGCACCTTGGAAGGAATGTTACATTAGCTCCTCTCACACTGAAGCAAGTGCATGAAGACCAACTCAAGATGAAGCAATCTATTGAGCGAGAAAAAGAAAAAGAGAAAAACAAAAAGAGTGAAAAGAAAAAGAAAGAAACGAATGATGAGAGTGAGGTAAAAACAAGAGTGACAAAAGACAAAGAACAAGAGTATGAAAATAAAAAAATGAGTGTTTTTGCTACAAAAAGAGAGATTCGAAAATTGATGTTGGCAAGGCAACCCATCTTTGTACTTGTGTTCAAAGAGTGTTTATTGGAAACTAACGAACTTGAGGATACTTTGCCTACTCCTATCGTTTCTTTGTTGCAGGAATTTGGAGATGTTTTTCCCGAAGAAGTGCCAAATGGCCTACCTCCCATTCGAGGAATCGAGCACCAAATCGATTTTGTGCCCGGTGCTGCAATTCCAAATAGGCCAGTATATAGAAGTAATCCTGAGGAAACGAAGGAATTGGAAAAACAAGTAGCCGAATTAATGGAGAAGGGCTACATCCGTGAAAGTTTAAGTCCGTGCGCGGTTCCGGTTTTGTTGGTTCCTAAAAATGATGGATCATGGCGAATGTGCGTTGACTGCCGTGCCATCAATAAAATTACCATAAAATATCGCCATCCTATTCCCCGCCTCGATGACATGCTTGATGAACTTAGTGGAGCCCAATTGTTTTCGAAGATCGATTTAAAAAGTGGGTATCATCAAATCAGAATGCGGGAGGGAGACGAATGGAAAACTGCGTTCAAAACTAAATATGGTTTGTATGAATGGTTGGTAATGCCATTCGGACTTACCAACGCTCCTAGTACTTTCATGTGTCTCATGAATTATGTTTTACGTTCGTTCATTGGGAAATTTTGTGTTGTATATTTTGATGATATTTTAGTCTATAGCAAGAGCTTGGAAGATCATATTCAACATCTACGTGCCGTACTTGAAGTCTTGCGAAAAGAGGTACTTTATGCCAATTTAAAGAAATGTTCTTTTTGCACTAATGAAGTTGTTTTTCTAGGCTTTATGGTAAGTGCTCGTGGATTAGAAGTTGACCAAGAAAAGGTCAAGGCGATCAACGAATGGCCGCGTCCAACGAACATCAGCCAAGTGAGGAGTTTTCACGGGTTGGCAAGCTTCTATCGAAGGTTTGTGCCTAATTTTAGTTCTGTAGCTGCCCCCTTGACAGGTATAATTAAGAAAAACTCTCCTTTTGTGCGGACTGATGAACAAGAGAATTCTTTTAATAAGCTTAAAGAATGTCTAACTAATGCACCATTGTTGTCTTTACCTGATTTTAATAAGACATTCGAGATAGAGTGTGATGCTTCAGGTATTGGCATTGGCGCTGCTTTGATGCAAGATGGACGGCCTATTGCATACTTTAGTGAAAAGCTTAACGGAGCTACATTGAATTATCCAACGTATGATAAGTGATGTGAGCTTGCCTACGAACCAAATGGAGAACGAACAAGAAGCCATTAAGCTGCCCATTGGTCCAATAACGCGAGCTAGAGCTAAACGATTCAAAGATGCTATTTTAGCAATGGTGGAACGGGTTGAGGAAAATGATAGCAAGGAGTTTAAAAACGAGCTAAACATATTCAACTTCTTTGAAGCTGAATTTCGTTCTAGCTAATTAATTTGATGACTGGAATTTAGACCATTTAAATAAACATTTAAATAAGTTTCATTACAGCTTTTAAATATGTCTTAATTAATTTAAGTGTTTAATATGTCTTGATTTAGTTAAATTAAAGATGTCTTGATGTCATTTAGTTTGTCTAAATTATTACATGTTTTAAATTTGTCTAGCCGAATTTATGTGTTATGATTTGTTAATATTTAAGTTGTCTCAATGTTATTTAGGATGTTCACATTATATTTTAATTTAGTTCAGATGAATTTGCTTGAAATTAATTAAGTTCATGTTTATTTTTAGGTGCAGCCGAATTTGGAGATGAATTGGACAGATTCATGCATGGAGATTCAATGAATTTGAAGATGCATGTGCAGCTGAATTAATGCAAAAGCTAATTAATTTTGGTGTTCTTCAAGGCAACTATTCGGCCAAGAGTGATCAAGTTTTTCATCCTTTCAAGCTTGGCTGATTCTCTTCCCAAGGGCGTATAAAAGCTGTTCACACTATGTCTATTCGGTTCAGCCATGTTCACACTTCAAGGCTCTTCAAAACCGTCCATTCACACTTCTAAATGGCTGTTCAAGTTGCCAATTAATGCTGGTAATTTTTCATCAATAGTTGCTTCATGAATGACCTCATTAAACTCCATTGGCCGAATGTAGCTGCTGCCATTTTTTTCCAAGTTCATTGAAAGCTCTTCCTTGGTCTCTATTCAGCCGAACCTTGATGCAAGCATATACATGAATTTATGCTGAATTTTTGTTTAATTTTTGCTTAGAAATTAAGTCTAGAATATGTCCATTCGGCTACTAGACATTAGACTATAAATAGTTGCTCAATTTCTTGTAAAAGGACTTTTGACAAATTTCTGAATGAAATATCATTTTAGTGAGGCAATTCACTCTCTTTATTCTCCAAAGCTCAAATTGACTTATCTTCAACAAGTGGCGTCAATCTGACTTTGTTTCGAACTTATCACCATTGGTGTGGCGTTCTTCATACCGTAGGTTCCTATTTTGCTAAATAGAGGGTCTCGATTTTATCCCAAATCCTTTCTTTCTTTGAAACCTAAAGCCCCGGGTCCTTATTTGCTAATAAGGGTTCGACTTGTTTTCATTAAAATATCTAGCAAACAACACTCCATCAAACTCCCTTGTTTCCCAAAGCCATTTAATTTTAAACACCAAGACTTGAATTTATTTCAAGGCCGACACTACCTAATTTCGATCGGGAAATATTACGACTCGTTATTTCATACAAAACAAGCTCGTATCAGTTGGTATCAGAGCTGGTTAATTTAGGTACGTAAATTGTAGAATCAAAAAAAATTGAAAAAAAAATCGAGAAAAAAAATTTCATACGGTCTAGGTGCGGACGAAAAGAACGTGAAAGATCCGTAAAAAAAAGAGTCTGGAGACACTTCAACAAATTTTTTTCTAAAATCATATTCTACACTCCTTTATACCCATTTTAGTGAATTTTCACGCTATAAAATAAAAAAAATTCCCAATTAGTGAATCCATTTTATACGCCACATCTTAAGCCTTTCTTTCTTTCGAGCCTACCCTAAACCATACGACTTTCCCTTGCAAACCCCTTGAAGCCGACCCACAAGTGTGGATAAATCTAAGTAGCTTTTCAGAATATCGAGAGTTGGATTTGAGAGGTAAAAGGCAAGAGAGTACATCAAGATAAAAGCCGAAAATAAAGTGAAACACGAGAGGAGTGAATTCTTTTCTTGTGAGTGAATTGTGAGGTTTTTTTTTGGTGGGGATATTTTCTTAATTTTAATCATCCTGTCAAGGAGCCCGGAACGATGAGCAACAAGTGGAGGAGCCTCGAATGCCGCTGGTGGAGGAGTTAATCTTCAACCAAGGAGAAACGTTCCCGGAGGCGGAGTGCCCGATCTACAAGTTCAAGCAATCGTGCGAGAAATTTCTCGTTTGTTCCAACCTCAATTTGATTCCCTTCATGAACGAATGGAACAAATGGAGGAACGAAGCCAACGTGCGAACACCCCTCCTATTCCGAGAAGAGAGCGAGAACGTCCATGGCAACATGCAAATGATCTATATGAAGCAAGTGACGTTGAAAGTGATCGAGCTTCGCGACAAAGTGCAAGGCGACAAGGCCAACAAGCACGGGAACCAAGAGATCGAGAGAGGACCGATGATGATTTAAAAAAACATTAAAATGGCGATTCCTGCTTTTCAAGGAAGGTCGGATCCCGAGGCCTATCTTGAATGGGAGAAGAAGGTGGAGTTAGTTTTCGAGTGCCACAATTACTCAGAAAGCAAGAAGGTAAAGTTAGCTGCTATAGAATTCTCCGAATATGCCATAATATGGTGGGATCAACTACGATGAGTCGAGACGCAATGGTGAACGTCCCGTGTCTACATGGGCGGAAATGAAAGCCATAATGAGAAAGCGATTCATTCCTGCTTACTATCACCGGGAGTTGTATCAAAAGCTCCAAAGCTTAACTCAAGGCCAACGAAGCGTGGAGGATTACTACAAGGAAATGGAAGTGGCCATGATCCGCGCTGATGTGGAGGAAGATCGAGAAGCCACCATGGCTCGATTTCTCGCCGGCCTTAATCGAGATATTGCAAATATTGTGGAGCTACACCATTATGTCGAGGTCATTGATATGGTCCATATGGCCATAAAGGTTGAAAAACAATTAAAGAGAAAAGGTACGTTCCGTTCTTTCCCTAATACTTCTTCTACGACTAAGTGGGGGCAAGGGTCCAACAAACAAGACTTGCCGAGTCGAAATGAAGAAGTAAGTGGAGCTACCAAATTCAACAAACCGATTGCCAAATCGAGTAAAGGAAAGATGGATGCCCAACCAAATAGATCCCGAGACATCAAATGCTTCAAATGTCTTGGAAGGGGCCACATCGCAAGCCAATGCTCGAACCGAAATGCGATGTTTGTTCGAGATGATGGAGAAATTGAATCCGAAAGTGAACAAGAGAACGAGGCTGTTGAACAACTCGAAGAAGAGGAAGACATCGAACAAGCTGAGAATGGAGAAATCTTGGTTGTGAAAAGAAGTCTCACTTTGCAAGGTGCCGAAAATGATCAACAACGCGAAAACATCTTCCATACGCGATGTCAAGTGCAAGGTAAGATTTGTTGCGTGATAATCAATGGGGGAAGTTGTACAAATGTGGCTAGTATGTTGATGGTGGAGAAACTCGGATTGGCCACCACCAAACATCCCTATCCGTATAAACTCCAATGGCTTAACGATGGTGGAGAATTGAAGGTAACAAAACAAGTGCTCATTTCATTCACAATCGGAAAATATCAAGATGAAGTGATGTGCGACGTTGTACCGATGCATGCGGGGCATCTTCTTTTGGGACGTCCGTGGCAATTCGACAAGCGAGCAATTCATGATGGTTACACAAATCGATTCTCTTTCAAACATATGGGACGAATGGTGACTCTAGCTCCGTTATCACCGAAACAAGTGTACGAAGATCAACTCAAAATGAGGAGTTCGATTGAAAAATCAAAAGAAATCGAGAGAGAGCAAAAAAATGAAAATAATAAAGAAAAGAGTGAAGAAAAGAAGAAAAACAAAAAGATGAGTGATAAAAAAAGAGAGAGTGATTCAAAAGAAAAAGAAATGAGTGATGAGATTGAAAAAAAGAATTTGTTTGTAAAAGAGAGGGAAGTTAGAAAATCGATGCTATTGAAACAACCATTGTTGGTTCTTTTGTACAAGGAGAGCTTGCTTGGCACTAACGAATTTGATGACAAATTGCCTTCTTCTATTTTGTCTGTGTTGTTCCCGGAAGAAATCCCGAGTGGGTTACCACCTATTCGTGGAATTGAACACCAAATCGATCTTGTACCGGGAGCCTCAATTCCAAACTGACCTGCTTACCGGAGCAATCCTGAAGAGACGAAAGAATTACAAAAGCAAGTAAATAAACTCCTTGAAAAGGGCTATGTGCGTGAAAGCCTTAGTCCATGCGCCGTGCCTGTTTTACTAGTTCCGAAGAAGGATGGAACGTGGAGGATGTGCGTGGACTACTGTGCTATAAATAAAATAACTATCAAGTATCGTCATCCTATACCACGATTGGATGATATGCTTGACGAGCTAAGTGGCGCGAGTTTATTTTCAAAAATCGACCTTTAAGGATGAGAAGGTTATTATTCAGATTTTTTTGTTTATGAATGCATCTAGGAAATTGCTAGGAAGTTTCCTAAAGAAGCTTAAGGCTTAATAATCTGATTAGACTATTCGGCTACCTTAGTTCATCCTATAAATAGGCCATGTAATTCACATTTTGAGGTTAATGAACAATTTTATAGCTTTGCTAAATTGTGAGGTTGTTTTCAACTCTCGTTATTCTCCAAGGACTAGTGAGACTTATCAATATCTTTGTGGCGTCAAACTTGTCTTTGTTTATATTCGAACTTATCACTTTAATCCCAAAAGTGTGGCGTTCGATTCATACTGAGGTTCCTATCATATTTTGATAGTGGGTCGAAGTCTTTAATCCATTTCACAAACCTTCCATCAACACTTTACCATCCTAAGCATTCTCCTAAGTTACGGGTTAACACACTCCATTGTGTTAGTTCGGCTTTGAATCCTTAGCCACATTGCATTCTTTGACTTTTGTTTCATTTCCTAAATCAACCAAACTCATTTTAGCCTTAATCATCTTTTCCTTCTAGCCTATTTTGTAAAGCTTTCAAATTACTCTTAATTCACGATCGGGCAATTTCTACGACTCAAATCATTAACGAGGCGAGGGCGTATCAAGTTGGTATCAGAGCTTGTCGAATTAGAGTAAGAATCGTTGTAATCGGTATTAAGAGATTGTAAAAAAAAATCTGAATAATAACCTTCTAGAAGAGATGATTCGGCTGGCCCCTTTAAGGATGATAATTCACATTCAACTAATGTTTTAAAATAGCTTAATTGCTGCTATGGAGAAGAGAAATGGACAGCTTCAAGAATTATGCTTCTTTGGCCGAATATGAGTAGCCACCAAGTGAATTAGTTGCCGGAATTTATGAAGCACCTTTTGGCCATTGCTCTCCACGAAATTGACCCTTGGAGAAGCTCAAAATATCAGCTTGAAGTCCATTGAGCTACACGAAAAATCAGCTGGAAACACAAGGTAGCTGCACTTTAAATGCCGTCCATGCATGTGCCCAAATACATGCTCCTTCTTTATGAGCTTCCTTTGCCATTAAGCTAGCTGAAAAACATCAAATAAATGTGGTTAAGACAAGTTTAATACTCATGAAATCAGCAGCTGGACATATTAAAATTCTGCACATTAATTTAACTAAGACAAATTAATTAGCAGCCACTAATAAATTTGTCTAAGTCAAGACACATTAAAACTTTGTAATTAAACTAAACACATTTAATTTATGACTTAATATGGACATATTAAAGGCATGTATTAATATAAAACATATTTAATAAGCTGAATTAAAAATGTCCAGATTAAGACACATTTATTTAATAAAATGATTTGAGCTGATTCTAACTAACACAACTAATTAAATTTATTCAAAATAAATATAATCAGCTCCTTGAACTAATTAAGTGCTGAATTGAGCTGAATTAAGCTGACACGAGCTAAAATCAGCTTGTAGGATGGTGCGAATCAAGCTAGTTGAGTTGGGCGTTCTTGATGTGAGCTTGCCTACGAATCAAATGGAGAACGAACAAGAAGCCATTAATGATACGAGCTCGTTTCGAATGTAAAGACGAGTCGTAATCTTTCCCGATCGAAATTAGGTAGTGTCGGAATTGAATCAAATTCAAGTCTTGGTGTTTGAAGTTGGATGGCTTTAGAAACAAAGGAGTTTAATGGATTGTTGTTTGCTGGGTAATTCGATGAAACAAGATCGAACCCTTATTATCAAATAAGGACCCGGGCTTAAGGTTTCAAAGAAAGAAATGGAAATAGGATAAAAACCGAGACCCTCTATTTAGCAAAATAGGAACCTACGGTATGAAGAACGCCACACCAATGGGTGATAAGTTCGAACAAAGTCAGATTGACGCCACTCGTTGAAGATAAGTCAATTTGAGCTTTGGAGAATAAAGAGAGTGAATTTCTCACTAAAATTATATTTCATTCAGAAATTTGGCAAAAAGTCCTTTTACAAGAAATTCAACAACTATTTATAGCCTTTCTACTAGTAGCCGAATGGACAAATTCAAGACTTAGTTTCTAAGTAAACAATGAACTAAAATTCAGCATGAATGCAAAATTATTAGCCCATGTAGATTCGGCTGAATGAGAGCTCCAATGGTCATCTTCTAGATGGGAAAATGCACCTTGAACATCTTGGATGTGCATGAATAGGCTAGGTTCGATCAATGATCATAATGGGGTCATTCATGAAGCAACTATTGCTGAAAAATTACCATCATTAATTAGCAACTTGAACAGTCATTTGGAAGTGTGAATGGACGGTTTTGAATGACCATAAGGTGTGAACATCATGAACCGAATAGCCACAATGTACCCAGCAATGTGAAAGAAATAAATGGCAGCTTTGGAGAATGGAAAATCATCTCTTTTGGCCGAATGGTCACTTAGAGAACTTCAACAATCAGCACACCATCTTTAATATAGTCCATGCATGTATCATTTGGTGCATTGAACCCAACATGCATGCATCTTCACATCCATTGAATCTTCATGCATGAATCTGCCCAATGAATCTTCAAATTCGGCTGTACCTAAAAACACACATGAACTTAATTAATTTCAATCAAATTAAGCTGAACTAAGTAAATACATAATGTGAACATCCTAATTTAACATTGAAACAACTTAAATATTAATAAAGCATGACACAAATTCGGTTGAACAGATTTAAAACATGTAATAATTTAGACAAACTAAATGAAATCAAGACATCTTTAGTGTAACTAAATTAAGACATATTAAACACTTATATTAAATAAAAACATATTAATAAGCTGTAATAAGACTTAATTAAATGCTTATTTAATTGGTTTAAAATCCAGCAGCAATTTAATTAGCTAGAACGAATTTCAACTTCAAAGAAGTTGAAAATATTCAGCTCGTCTTTAAGCTCTTTGCTTTCATTTTCCTCAATCCGTTCCACCAATGCTAAAATAGCATCTTTAAATCGTTTAGCTCTAGCTCGCGTTATCGGACCAATGGGCAGCTTAATAGCTTCTTGTTCGTTCTCCATTTGGTTCGTAGGCAAGCTCACATCAATTAAGCTGCCCATTGGTCCAATAACGCGAGCTAGAGCTAAACGATTCAAAGATGCTATTTTAGCAATGGTGGAACGGGTTGAGGAAAATGATAGCAAGGAGTTTAAAAACGAGCTGAACATATTCAACTTCTTTGAAGCTGAATTTCGTTCTAGCTAATTAATTTGCTGCTGGAATTTTAGACCATTTAAATAAGCATTTAAATAAGTTTCATTACAGCTTTTAAATGTCTTAATTAATTTAAGTGTTTAATATGTCTTGATTTGGCTGAATTAAAGGTGTCTAGATGTCATTTAATTTGTCTAAATTATTACATGTTTTAAATTTGTCCAGCCGAATTTATGTGTTATGATTTGTTAATATTTAAGTTGTCTCAATGTTATTTAGGACGTTCACATTATACTTTAATTTAGTTCAGCTGAATTTGCTTGAAATTAATTACGTTTATGTGTGTTTTTAGGTGCAGCCGAATTTGAAGGTGAAATGGGACAGATTCATGCATGAAGATTCAATGGATGTGAAGATGCATGCATATTGGGTTCATGCACTTAACGATACATGCATGGAATGCATTAAAATTGGTGTGCTGATTTTTAAGTTTTCTATGTGTCCATTCGGCCAAAAGAGATGATTGTTCATTATCCAAAGCTGCCATTTATTTCCTTCACATTGCTGGAAATCTTTTGGCCATTCGGTTCAAGGTGTTCACACCTTAAGGCTCTTCAAAACCGTCCATTCACACCTGATATGGCTGCTCAAGTACTCTCTTTATTATTGGTAGTTTTTCAGCAAGAGTTGCCTCTTGAATGCTCATTTAAACCCATTAGCTGAATGTAGCTGCTACATGCATCTCCAAGATCCATTTGCTTAAGGTGGAAGCTTCATAGTTGGTCACAATTCAGCTGAATCTACATTGCCCATATTCATGAAGTTAAGCTGAATTTTAGTTCAATGTTTGCTTAGAAATTAAGTCTTGAACTTGTCTATTCGGCTACTAGTTGAAAGTCTATAAATAGTTTCTATTTTTCTTGTAAAAGGACTTTTTGACAAATCTCTGAATGAAATATAATTTTAGTGAGGCAATTCACTCTCTTTATTCTTCAAAGCTCAATTGACTTATCTTTACGAGTGGCGTCAATCTGACTTTGTTTTGAACTTATCACCATAAGGTGTGGCGTTCCAACTATACCAAAGGTTCCTATTTTGCTAAATAGAGGGTCTCGGTTTTATCTACCATTTCTTTCCTTTTCTTTGAAACCTTTAAGCCCGGGTCCTTATTTGTTAATAAGGGTTCGTACTTGTTTCATTGGAAACCATTTATCCCCGTTTTGCGTCCTAATTCATTTAAAACCAATATAACTCATCTTATTGAATTTTGAACTAAATCGACACTACCTAAATTCGATCGGGAATATAATACGACTCGTCACATCATCCGAATCGAGCTCGTATCAGTTGATATCAGAGCTGGTTAAATTAGGTACGTAAATTGTAGATTCAAAAAAAAATCGAAAAAAAAATTGGAAAAAAAAATTTGAAAAAAAAAATTTGCATACGGTCTAGGTGCAGACGAAAAGAACGTGAAAGATCCGTAAAAAAAAGAGTCTGGAGACACTTCAACAAATTTTTTTCTAAAATCACATTCTACACTCCTTTATACCCATTTTAGTGAATTTTCACGCTATTAAAAAAAATTTCAATTAGTGAATCCATTTTATACGCCACATCTTAAGCCTTTCTTTCTTTCGAGCCTACCCTAAACCATACGACTTTCCCTTGCAAAACCCCTTGAAGCCGACCCACAAGTGTGGATAAATCTAAGTAGCTTTTCAGAATATCGAGAGTTGGATTTGAGAGGTAAAAGGCAAGAGAGTACATCAAGATAAAAGCCGAAAATAGAGTGAAACACGAGAGGAGTGAATTCTTTTCTTGTGAGTGAATTGTGAGGTTTTTTTTTTTTTGGTGAGGATATTTTCTTAATTTTACTCATCATGTCAAGGAGCCCGGAACTACGAGCAACAAGTGGAGGAGCCTCGAATGCCGCTGGTGGAGGAGTTAATCTTCAACCAAGGAGAAACGTTCCCGGAGGCGGAGTGCCCGATCTACAAGTTCAAGCAATCGTGCGAGAAATTTCTCGTTTGTTCCAACCTCAATTTGATTCCCTTTATGAACGAATGGAACAAATGGAGGAACGAAGCCAACGTGCGAACACCCCTCCTATTCCGAGAAGAGAGCGAGAACGTCCATGGCAACATGCAAATGATCTATATGAAGCAAGTGACGTCGAAAGTGATCGAGCTTCGCGACAAAGTGCAAGGCGACAAGGCCAACGAGCACGGGGACCAAGAGATCGAGAGAGGACCGATGATGATTTAAAAAACATTAAAATGGCGATTCCTGCTTTTCAAGGAAGGTCGGATCCCGAGGCCTATCTTGAATGGGAGAAGAAGGTGGAGTTAGTTTTCGAGTGCCACAATTACTCAGAAAGCAAGAAGGTAAAGTTAGCTGCTATAGAATTCTCCGAATACGCCATAATATGGTGGGATCAACTCACGATGAGCCGAAGACACAATGGCGAACGTCCCGTGTCTACATGGGCGGAAATGAAAGCCATAATGAGAAAGCGATTCATTCCTGCTTACTATCACCGGGAGTTGTATCAAAAGCTCCAAAGCTTAACTCAAGGCCAACGAAGCGTGGAGGATTACTACAAGGAAATGGAAGTGGCCATGATCCGCGCCGATATGGAGGAAGATCGAGAAGCCACCATGGCTCGATTTCTCGCCGGCCTTAACCGAGATATTGCAAATATTGTGGAGCTACACCATTATGTCGAGGTCATTGATATGGTCCATATGGCCATAAAGGTTGAAAAACAATTAAAGAGAAAGGGTACGTTCGGTTCTTTCCCTAATACTTCTTCTACGACTAAGTGGGGGCAAGGGTCCAACAAACGAGACTTGCCGAGTCGAAATAAAGAAGTAAGTGGAGCTACCAAATTCAACAAACCGATTGCCGAATCGAGTAAAGGAAAGATGGTTGCCCAACCAAATAGATCTCGAGACATCAAATGCTTCAAATGTCTTGGAAGGGGCCACATCGCAAGCCAATGCCCGAACCGAAATGCAATGTTTGTTCGAGATGATGGAGAAATTGAATCCGAAAGTGAACAAGAGAACGAGGCTGTTGAACAACTCGAAGAAGAGGAAGACATCGAACAAGCCGAGAATGGAGAAATCTTGGTTGTGAAAAGAAGTCTCACTTTGCAAGGTGCCGAAAATGATCAACAACGCGAAAACATCTTCCATACGCGATGTCAAGTGCAAGGTAAGATTTGTTGCGTGATAATCGATGGGGGAAGTTGTACAAATGTGGCTAGTACGTTGATGGTGGAGAAACTCGGATTGGCCACCACCAAACATCCCCATCCGTATAAACTCCAATGGCTTAACGATGGTGGAGAATTAAAGGTAACAAAACAAGTGCTCATTTCATTCACAATCGGAAAATATCAAGATGAAGTGATGTGCGACGTTGTACCGATGCATGCGGGACATCTTCTTTTGGGACGTCCGTGGCAATTCAACAAGCGAGCAATTCATGATGGTTACACAAATCGATTCTCTTTCAAACATATGGGACGAATGGTGACTCTAGCTCCGTTATCACCAAAACAAGTGTACGAAGATCAACTCAAAATGAGGAGTTCGATTGAAAAATCAAAAGAAATCGAGAGAGAGCAAAAAAATGAAAAGAATAAAGAAAAGAGTGACGAAAAGAAGAAAAACAAAAAGATGAGTGATAAAAAAGAGAGAGTGATTCAAAAGAAAATGAAATGAGTGATGAGATTGAAAAAAAGAATTTTTTGTAAAAGAGAGGGAAGTTCGAAAATCGATGCTATTGAAACAACCATTGTTGGTTCTTTTGTACAAGGAGAGCTTGCTTGGCACTAACGAATTTGATGACAAATTGCCTTCTTCTATTTTGTCTGTGTTGCAGGAATTTCAAGACGTATTCCCGGAAGAAATCCCGAGTGGGTTACCACCTATTCGTGGAATTGAACACCAAATCGATCTTGTGCCGGGAGCCGCAATTCCAAACCGACCTGCTTACCGGAGCAATCCTGAAGAGATGAAAGAATTACAAAAGCAAGTAAATGAACTCCTTGAAAAGGGCTATGTGCGAGAAAGCCTTAGTCCATACGCCGTGCCTGTTTTACTAGTTCCAAAGAAGGATGGAACGTGGAGGATGTGCGTGGACTGCCGTGCTATAAACAAAATAACTATCAAGTATCGTCATCCTATACCACGATTGGATGATATGCTTGACGAGCTAAGTGGCGCGAGTTTATTTTCAAAAATCGACCTTAAGAGCGGTTATCACCAAATACGGATGCGTGAGGGAGATGAGTGGAAGACTGCGTTCAAAACGAAGCATGGGCTTTACGAATGGCTCGTTATGCCATTTGGCTTAACGAACGCCCCAAGCACATTCATGAGGCTTATGAATCACGTTTTAAGACCTTTTATTGGTAGATTTTGCGTAGTATACTTCGACGATATATTGATCTATAGTAAAAATTTGGATGAACATATTTTACATTTAAAATCTGTTTTGGAAGTATTGAGAAAAGAAACCTTGTATGCTAATTTGAAGAAATGTGATTTCTGCACTAACAAGGTTGTGTTTTTAGGCTTTGTTGTTAGCTCGGAGGGTCTTGAAGTCGATCAAGAGAAGATCAAGGTGATCCAAGAATGGCCCCGCCATAAATAGTGTTGCCATGTTTCGAGAGCTCGGACCAATGCATATAGTTCCTTATCATACGTTGGATAATTCAACGTAGCTCCGTTAAGCTTTTCACTAAAGTATGCAATAGGCCGTCCATCTTGCATCAAAGCAGCGCCAATGCCGATACCTGAAGCATCACACTCTATCTCGAATGTTTTGTTAAAATCAGGTAAAGAAAACAATGGTGCATTAGTTAGACATTCTTTAAGCTTATTAAAAGAATTTTCTTGTTCATCAGTCCACACAAAAGGAGAATTTTTCTTAATTATAACTGTCAAGGGGGCAGCTACAGAACTAAAATTAGGCACAAACCTTCGATAGAAGCTTGCCAACCCGTGAAAACTCCTCACTTGGCTGATGTTCGTTGGACGCGGCCATTCGTTGATCGCCTTGACCTTTTCTTGGTCAACTTCTAATCCACGAGCACTTACCACAAAGCCTAGAAAAACAACTTCATTAGTGCAAAAAGAACATTTCTTTAAATTGGCATAAAGTACCTCTTTTCGCAAGACTTCAAGCACGGCTCGTAGATGTTGAATATGATCTTCCAAGCTCTTGCTATAGACTAAAATATCATCAAAATACACAACACAGAATTTCCCAATGAACGAACGTAAAACATAATTCATGAGACGCATGAAAGTACTAGGAGCGTTGG
Source organism: Gossypium hirsutum (assembly GCF_007990345.1). Classification (NCBI taxonomy): domain Eukaryota; kingdom Viridiplantae; phylum Streptophyta; class Magnoliopsida; order Malvales; family Malvaceae; genus Gossypium; species Gossypium hirsutum. Next base: position 27,098,204 of record NC_053440.1, on the reverse strand, counting down.
TAAGTCCGAATGGCATTACCAACCATTCATACAAACCATATTTAGTTTTGAACGCAGTTTTCCATTCGTCTCCCTCCCGCATTCTGATTTGATGATACCCACTTTTTAAATCGATCTTCGAAAGCAATTGGGCTCCACTAAGTTCATCAAGCATGTCATCGATGCGGGGAATAGGATGGCGATATTTTATGGTAATTTTATTGATGGCGCGACAGTCAACGTACATTCGCCATGATCCATCCTTTTTAGGAACCAACAAAATCGGAACCGCGCACGGACTTAAACTTTCACGGATGTAGCCCTTCTCCATTAATTCGGCTACTTGTTTTTCCAATTCCTTCGTTTCCTCAGGATTACTTCTATATGCTGGCCTATTTGGAATTGCAGCACCGGGCACAAATTTGATTTGGTGCTCGATTCCTCGAATGGGAGGTAGGCCATTTGGCACTTCTTCGGGAAAAACATCTCCAAATTCCTGCAACAAAGAAACGATAGGAGTAGGCAAAGTATCCTCAAGTTCGTTAGTTTCCAATAAACACTCTTTGAACATAAGTACAAAGATGGGTTGCCTTGCCAACATCAATTTTCGAATCTCTCTTTTTGTAGCAAAAACACGCGTTTTTTTATTTTCATACTCTTGTTCTTTGTCTTTTGTCACTCTTGTTTTTACCTCACTCTCATCATTCATTTCTTTCTTTTTCTTTTCACTCTTTTTGTTTTTCTCTTTTTCTTTTTCTCGCTCAATAGATTGCTTCATCTTGAGTTGGTCTTCATGCACTTGCTTCGGTGTGAGAGGAGCTAATGTAACATTCCTTCCAAGGTGCTTGAATGAATATCGGTTTGTATAACCGTCGTGGACTACTCGTCGGTCAAATTGCCAAGGACGGCCCAATAGCAAATGCCCCGCGTGCATGGGCACGACATCACAAATCACCTCGTCTTGGTACTTGCCTATGGAAAACGCCACTTTTGCTTGCTTCGTCACCTTGAGTTCACCTCCGTCATTTAACCATTGTAGCTTGTAAGGGGTTGGATGCTTTGTGGTGGCTAAACCAAGTTTTTCAACAAGCAAAGAACTTGCGACGTTGGTGCAACTACCTCCGTCAATAATCAAACTACACACCTTACCTTGAACATGGCAACGGGTGTGAAAGATGTTATCTCGTTGTTGTTCCTCCTCGGCTACTTGGATATTCAAACTCCTTTTGACAACAAGTAATTCACCTTCAACGGGCAGCTCGAGCTCTTCACCTTCCTCCATGGGAATTTCAGGCTCCTCCTCTTGTTCATCTTCGGATTCAATCTCGCCATTTGAACGAACCACCATCACTCGTCGATTAGGACATTGACTCGCAATGTGGCCTCTTCCTTGACACTTGAAACACTTGATATCGCGAGAATGATTCGAAGCAGCCTCGTTTTTATTTTTGCTAGCTTCGCCACTTGGTTGGTTGGATTTAGCAGCAACAAAAGGCTCCTTAGGCCGATTAGGAGTTTTGCTAGTCCCTTGAGCCCACTTGTTGGTAGAAGCCGTTGGATATGTTCGAGTGGATCCTTTCCTTTTCAATTGCTTTTCCACTTTGATTGCCATATGCACCATGTCCATAACTTCTACATAGTGTTGTAGCTCGACGATATTGGCAATATCCCGATTTAGGCCGGCTAGAAACCTCGCCATGGTTGCTTCACGATCCTCCTCCACGTCGACTCTTATCATAGCAATTTCCATGTCTTTGTAGTAGTCCTCAACGCTTCAGTTGCCTTGAGTGAGACTTTGCAATCGTTGGTACAACTCTCGATGGTAATAGGAGGGAACAAATCGCCTTCATTTCGGCCCACATAGAGATAGGCCTCTCCCCATTCCTCCTTCGGCTAGTCACCAATTGATCCCACCACACGATCGCATAATCCGAGAATTCAATGGCAACGAGCTTTACCTTCTTATTTTCTGAATAGTTATGGCACTCGAAGACGAGTTCCATCTTCTTTTCCCACTCCAAGTAAGATTCAGGATCATTCTTTCCTTGAAACGGTGGAATAGTCATCTTGATATTTTTGAGATTGTCATCAGGACGATCTCGATTTCTTGGGCCTCGATTTCGTGGGAACCGTTGAGGGTTTCCTTGTTCAGACAAGTGGTCACCTTCGGATTCTCCTTCATCAAAGTTGTCAATTGGTTGCTCTCGTTCTCACCTTGCATCTTCCGGAGTTGCTTCGCGTTGTCCTCGGATTTTAACTCGATATAAGCGGTCTTCGATTGGTTCAAGCTTGTGATCAAACAATCGCTCCATTTCTCGCATAATGGCTTGCAAAGTGAGATCCGACACTCCTCCTCCAACATTTCTTATGGGACGAAACCCACCTACCTCATTTGGATTCCTTTCCAAACTTCGTGACATTTCTCATCCCGAGTGATCCCGATCGCATCATGTAATGTCACAACCCAACGCCGTCGAGATTGGCCTAAACACGAGGGCCCCAAGTGCAAGATGAAGCTAATTTTTAGCTCATTTGAATTTCTTTTCATGTGGTTCAACTCATTCGAGCTCAAGTTAGCTCATTCAAGCTCAAGTCAGCTCATTCAAGCTCAATTTAACTCGTTGAGCTCGTTATTAGCTCTTTAGCTCTTTTAATTTAATTTGCCGGAATAAATTAATTAGTTGAGTTAGTTATTTTAGCTCAAATAATTACTAAGTGTTTAATTAAGAAATCTGGACATTTTAATTATGTTTATTTATTGCATGTTTAATTTGTTTTAATTATTACCTAACATAAATGTGTTTGCCTTATTACAATTATTTAATGTGTCTTATTGCTGATTTATTATGCCTAAGCTGTTATTTAATGTTCAGCCAAATTTAATTAACTTGTCTAGGATGCTGAATTAAATGTGTCTTAGTTGCCGAATTTATTGATGTTTTTCATTAGTTGCCGAATTATTTAATGTGTCTTAAATTCACTTCTTGAACCGTTCAATTTCATCTATTCCTTTCTTTTCTTTTTGCCGCCCAAATTCCTAATCTTCCAATTAAAAATCTGATTGTTTCAATCTACTTACTGTTTTGGTGTTCTTGGCAGATTCGGCTTGTGGGATTTCACTATTGGAGTTCGATTTCATCTTCTTGAACTCCGAATACATTTATTCATTTGTTCTTTGTTCCTTGCTGCTCATTTAATTGAATTTGGGGATTTAATTTTAGATCTGATTAGTTTAATCTTGTTCTTTGTTTTAATTTTCAGATCTGTTCGTTTAGAGCTTTCGTAGGAGTTTCCTGTCACTTGGCAACTCGATCTTGGTCCACGCGCAACCCCCGTATCATTTGGTATCAGATTTTGGGCGTTTTGGGTGTTCTTGGTTGATTTCTAAACTGATCTCTATTTTTTAAAGCACAAACAGCAGTTTTACCCAGAAAAATTGTTCAAAAAAAATTCATTTGATTGGGTAAACATTGTTTGATTTATCTGAAATTTTACATACATATTTGTGGAACTGTGATAGAATATAAAAAAATTAATCCCGCAAAAAAATCAGTCAAAAATGTCAAAAAAATCAAAAAATACGAAATTCAATTAAATTTTAAAAAAAGATTCAGCGGGTTGAATTTAGTGCCCAATCTTTCCAGATAAAAAATTCAATATATAAGGACACTCCAGATTTAATTTCTAGATTTTTGGAGATCGGGAACACCTCGGACGAAGTTATCAAGTTACTCCGCAGTTTTTCGGGTTTTCTGTTTTCAGCAATTTTTATTGATTCTTAGCTATAGGTTTTCATTTGTTTGCCTTTATTCTTCCTTTACGTTATCTAACACCTTCTTGTTTCTTGTGTTAGTAGGATTTAAACGTGTGCACAACTTCTTCCTTGGTGCAACACGAATCAATTGGTGTCTCGTCAGTTTTTGGCATCCTAGTGCAAATTAGGATTCTTTGGTAGATCGGTTCATCCACTCTCTAATTGGTTGATATAAACTCTGATAAAGAACTCACAAGATTGAATTCTACCTCATTGAGAATTTAAATTTTCTTTTTGAGTGATTAACGGTGAGGTTTGCTAACTTTTATTTTTGAGTGTTTATTTTGCAGGTATTTCAAAAAAAAAGAGGAAAAAAATAAGATGGTAGTCCGCCGAACCCTTAATAGCCAAATGGGAGACGATTTTGATAACCAAAGGACCAATATTTTCCATTCTAGGTGTTTTATAAAAGGTAACTTATATTCACTTATTATTGATAGTGGGAGTTGTTCAAATCTAGTTAGCAGTTATTTGGTGGATTCCTTAAAGTTACCTGTATCGAGCACCCTAAGCCATATCACCTTCAGGGGCTTAATGAATGCTCAGAAGTTAAAAGTTACAAAACAGTCCTTGATCACTTTTAAGCTCGGGAATTATGAGGATGAGGTATGGTGTGATGTGGTCCCAATGCATGCGGCACACTTGCTCCTTGGACGGCCTTGGCAATTTGATCGTGATGTTACACACCAAGGCAAGCTTAATAGATACTCTCTTGTGTTTAAAGGATGAAAATTCACTCTTGCTCCTTTAAATCCCAGTGATGTATATAAAGATCAATTAAAAATGATGAAATTTTGTGAGGGGTAAGGGAGAAAGGACAAATACAAAAGACAGAGAGAAAAGAGGCTAGTAGTGAAAAAAGTCAAAATCTAAATAGCCCAAAGGTGAGTGAATCCGCAAGTGGTAAAATGAGAGTGAAAAATTTGATGGCAACAAAAAAAGATGTGCGGAGAGCCCTACTCAATAAACAGCCTTGTATCCTTGTGAGGTTTAGGCAAAACTATTTATCTTTATCTAACATTAACGAAAATTTGCCTAGTGTGTTTCAATGTTTTTTGCAGGATTATGAGGATGTTTTTAGTAAGACCCCTAAAGGTTTACCACCTTTACGTGGGATAGAACACTTCCATTGGCCACATACGAAAGATAACATTCAACTTCAATACCTTTCCGATGAAAGACGCTTTCATACGATCAACATAGGCAAGGTTGAAGATGAAATCACACTACATGAGCCTGAAGGTAAGCGAGGTAAGGAATTTTTAGCAACTGAGTCTCGTGCAGATTTGAAAATTATTGATAAAACTTTTGGTGACTTAGTTCTTAAAAGATCCCTTCATTTTGATCTGATTAATTGTTATTCTTCGATTGTGGTTGATAAAGTCATTATGAAAGGGAGCGTGAGTTGTTATTCTCTTGATTTGCCTTATGTAAAATCCTCAAATTTGTGCAAATCTGTTATGGTGAATAAGGTAACAAAATTTGCCAAGTTTGTTTTCAATTTATATTCGTGCCTTAAACAGTTTATGTGGTTGTACATGAAGTTTGAGTTCCATTTGACAAAGGTTAACTCAACAACGGAGCTTCGAATACATTATGCCCCCGATGAGCGAAGGTTTGTTTTAAATGAAAAAGGTAAAATCGACCCTTATTCTTCTGCTTATCAAGGTAAGATGCTTGAAACCTTTGAAACACTTTTGTACTCCTCGGATAGTGATAAAGATCGTATTGATGAACACTTAGATCGAAACGTGCTTGACTGTCCTATTTTATTTATTGATGATCTATCTATTTTGATGGTTGATAAAAAGATTCTTATTTTTGATAATGCATGTGTGAGTGAATCTATAGACCGTCGATTAATGCATGGTATGATTATGCAACTTTGTGAACCATGTGAATCTTTTCAAATACCTACTTGTGACGATTATGTTTACCATTTGATTTATTACTCGCAATTTATTCATGGTTTGTGGGACAAATTTGAGACGACTAAATGCCTTAAAACATGTCCATCTTTGTTTTGAATATTTGACGAGGTAGTGGCGAGTAAATTAGATTGTTTGCATGGTAATCTGAATCTGTCCATTCACATGCGTTATACCTGTTCTGTTATGCTTATGATTGGACTACAAGCTTGTTTCCGTTGCTATTTACTATCTCATGGCTATTCCTTTCAGTGGACTCAATTGCCATTAGTCCCGTTCGATAGAGGAAAATTGAGTTCATTTGATTTTTCAGATTCGAGGACGAATCTTTTTGAGGAAGGGGGGAATGATACGAGTCACAAAGGCCCAACCCAAGCTCAAGAAGGTGATGGGCTCAAATCAAGAAAATCAAGATTCACTTTCTTGTTTTCAAGAAAGTCAAGAAACTGAATCTTGGCCCAATTTTGCTGTTTAGAGCGATTTCAAGAATCAAGAAAATCAAGATTTCAAATCTTGGAAATTGATACGAGTCATAAAGGCCCAGCCCAAGTTCAAGAAAGTGATGGGCTCAAATTGCCACAAGGCCCAATAAAGAGATCAAAGGCCCGACAAATGGGGTCCAAACTAAATAGGACCATTTGATACGACCCGCCCCCGGGAACGGCTATTGTTTCAGCCTACAAGCGAGGCTCATCGTGTTTGCAAGCTCTATGTAGCTCAATTTTATTTTGTGGAGCTTCAATTAGCTTGTTTCCAGCTCTTTACAACCTCAATGAGCTCGAACTAGCTCAATAAACTCATTTTAGTTTCCTTTAGTTTTGCATTTTTTATTTTGCTGGAATAAATTTTAGTTAATTTAGTTTAAGCTAATTAACTAATTTAACTAGGTGTTAATTGTGCCTTTAAGTCATTTAATGTGTCTTATTATTTTCGGCATTAATAAGTTGAGTTAATTAATTTGTCTTGATCTAGTTAAATTAAAGATGTCTTGATTTTATTTAGTTTGTCTAAATTTATACATGCATTAAATCTGTCCAGCCGAATTTATGTGTCATGTTTATTAATATTCAAGTTGTCACAATGTTAATTAGGATGTTCACATTATGTTTTTAATTAAGTTCATTTGTCTTATGTAGGTGCACCCGAATTTGAAGATACATTGGGCAGATTCATGCATGTAGATTCAATGAATGTGAAGGTACATCCCTTTGGACGGCACATGCATGTAAGGAATTAATGCAAGGTGCATGCATAGAAAGGTTCAATGGACGGCAATCAAGAGGCATTTGCATGTTCATGATGGTCATTCATGTATTTGAAGATTCATGGATCAAATTAATGATGGACCATGCATTGGACGGTTCATGTATTGATCATGTGTTCACACCTTGTGTTCACACCATGATGACCATTCAGTTGGATGTTCACACACAAGAGTCTACTCAAGCTCCTTGTTCACACCAAGTTTGATCCTTCATGAAGCTTCATTTAATTAAGCCACTCATGGTGAAACAACATGAATTAAAGGCTCCATTAAAGGAGTTAGCCGAATCTAGCCATGCATGCATGAAGAACATTTATCCAAGTACATCAATGCATATTCATGAAGCTAACCACTCACCTCCCATTCGGCCGAACATGGACAAGAACATCATTGGACATTTTTCTAGAAGTTTCATGTTTTAATTAGGTACATTACTTAATTGTTAAGTTCATGAATGGACTATTCGGCTAGCATAAGATACTAGTATAAATAGTTGGTTATTTTCAATTGTAAGGGACTTTTTGCCATTTTGATAATATATTGAAGATTTGTGAGATTTTCTTCTCTCAATTTCGTCAAAGACTCGTTGGCTTATCTACTAGTTAGTGGCGTCAACCTTGCTCTTTGCAAAACTCGAACTTATCACTTTCAACCCAAAGTGTGGCGTTCATTTGATACCGAGGTTCCTATCTTTGATAGATAGTGGGTCGAGGTCCTTTTTCATCCGTTTCATCCACCTTAAAGACATATAAGATTCGGGTCAACATTTTCCTTAGTGTTGGTTCATTCTTGTTTTTAAGCCTTTCTTTCCATTTCACCTTAAACCGAAAAATTCCCTACCTTTAATATTTGTTTTTCCTTCTTCTTAGCCGAAATACCTTACCAACCAATTCCTTTTTAACCTTAAATGAACCATAAACATCTTCATTGAACAAATATAACTCTTTGATTCAAGACGAACAAAACTTCATCGTTTGGACGATCGGGCAACGAAAACGACTCGGATTCATCAACGAGGCCGGGGCGTATCACCATTCAAGAGTTTGTTAGCAAGGCCTTAGATGCATACACGAGAGAACAAGAAAATCAAGATTCACTTTCTTGTTTTCAAGAAAATCAAGAAACCGAATCTTGGCCCAATTATGCTGTTCGAAGAGATTTCAAGAATAAAGAAAATCAAGATTTCAAATCTTGGAAATCTTGGTCCAAGAAACCAAATCTTGCAGCCAACACGCATTGGATCTCCGTTACGAGCATCAACGACCCAATTTCAGAAGGAGATGGATCACGAGCCCAAATTCTTGAAGGCGAGGCCCAATAACCAAATTCCAGCCCAATCAAGAAATTCCTTCATACTTAGTTGAAAATCAGGCCAAAATGTCAAAGGGCCCAATTTATAAACATTTTAATTGTTTAATTTAATTTTTTAAGCTGTAGGAACATCCATGTAAAATTGGCCTAAAAACAGCCCATATATATGCTTGGCCGAATTTTCCTTTATTTTATTCTATTAATTAGGTTTAATTTTATTAGTTACTTGTTAGATTAGGATTACTTGAGGCCTATTTAAAGGCATGGCCAGCCACCCCTTGTACATAACACTTAGATTTATTCTTAAATTTCAGATTTGTTGAGAGCAGAATTTTCTTTGAGTTTTTCTCCAAGATTTCTCTCTTGAGTTTTCTTTAGAAGTTGTTTTAACAATCTTTTGATTGTGGGAGCCATCTTCAACCTTCTTCTTGCCATCGATATTCTTTGGAGGGGAGATTAGAGCCGTTTGAAGGAATTTGTGAATTCTTTCGGGAATTCAAGGGTTCTTAGGACTTTTCTTTATTTCTTGCTGTTTCGATTTGTTTCTTTATTCCTACTTGTGCCGATTCATTATCTAATCTTTTTGCTGTTTTGCTTGTGATTCAGCTTTGTTTAACTCCAAGATCCTTCCATTTAATCGGTCTACTTTTGGGCAGTAAAGTTTCGAATCAAAATCCCTAAATCCTAGGGTTCTTGTCGATTAATACATTCTGATTTTGGGGAAATCAAGTTGCTGGAATTTGGGGTTTTTCTTGTCGGTTTGTTCTTGGGCAGATTCGGCTTGTGGGGTTTCACTATTGGAGTTCGATTTCATCTCCTTGAACTTCGAAGACATTTATTCATTCGTTCTTTGTTCCTTGCTGCTCATTTAATTGAATTTGGGGATTTAATTTCAGATCTGATTAGTTTAATCTTATTCTTTGTTTTTAATTTTCAGATCTGTTCATTTAGAGCTTTCGTCAGAGTTTCCCATGACTTGGCAACTCGATCTTGGTCTGCGTGCATTCCTCTATCATTTGGTATCAGATTTTGGGCGTTTTGGGTGTTCTTGGTTGATTTCTAAACTGATCTCAATATTTTAAAGCAAAAACAGCAGTTTTACCCAGAAAAATCTTTCAAAAAAATTTTATTTGAGTGGGTAAACGTTGTCAAATTGATCTGAAATTTTACATACATATTTTTGGCACTGTGATTGAATATAAAAAAATTATTCCCGCAAAAAAATCAGTCAAAAAAGTCAAAAAATCGAAAAAAGATGAAATCCAATAAAAATTTTAAAAAAATTCAGCGGGTTGAGTTTGGTGCCCAAACTTTCCAGATCAAAAATTAAATATTTAAGGACATTCGAGATTTAATTTTGTGATTTTTTGAGATCGGGAACACCTCGAACGAAGTTGTCAAGTTACTCCACAGTTTTTCGGGTTTTCTGTTTTCAGCAATTTTTATTGATTCTTAGCTGTAGGTTTTCATTTGTTTGCTTTTTATTCTCCTTTTAAAATATCTAACACCTTCTTGTTTCTTGTGTTAGTAGGATTTAAACGTGTGCACAATCCTTCCTCGGTGCAACACGAATCACTTGGTGTCTCGTCAGTTTTTGGCATCCTAGTGCAAATTAGGATTCTTTGGTAGTTTGGTTCACACTCTCTAATTGGTTGATATAAACTCTGATAAAGAACTCACAAGATTGAATTCGACCTCATTGAGAATTTGATTTTTCTTTTTGAGTGATTAATGGTGAGGTTTGCTAACTTTTATTTTTGAGTGTTGAGTGTTTATTTTTTACAGGTTTTGAAGATGTCTAAAGGTGATAATAATGATGCACTTATGAAAGTCCAACAACAGTTAGACGGACATACTGCTGTAATCACACAAATAAATGCTACACTTCAAGCATTGAATACTACTTTGAATGAGGTACGAGTGAATCAAAGAAGATAGGGATAACCAACCCCTGAGGCGCGGCCCTCAACGTGTCACTAGAATGGATGATGATTTTCATTATCGTGGGCAACCTTCTTTGGCAAAACTGAAATTCACAATTCCCCAATTTCGTGGTGCTTACTATCACCGGGAGTTGTATCAAAAGCTCCAAAGCTTAACTCAAGGCCAACAAAGCGTGGAGGATTATTACAAAGAAATGGAAGTGGCCATGATCCGCGCCGATGTGGAGGAAGATCGAGAAGCCACCATGGCTCGATTTCTCGCCGGCCTTAACCGAGATATCGCAAATATCGTCGAACTACACCACTATGTTGAGGTTATTGATATGGTCCATATGGCCATAAAGGTCGAAAAACAACTAAAAAGAAAAGGTACGTCACGAACTTTCTCTAACACTTCTTCTATGCCTAGGTGGGGGCAAGGGACCAACAAACGTGACATACCAAGCCGAAACAAAGAAGTAAGTGGTGCCACCAAGTTCAACAAACCGATTGCCGAAACGAGTAAAGGAAAGATGGAAGCCCAACCAAGTCGATCTCGAGACATAAAATGTTTCAAATGCCTTGGAAGGGGCCACATCACGAGCCAATGTCCAAATCGGAATGTGATGTTTGTTCGAGACGATGGCGAGATTGAATCTGAAAGTGAACAAGAGAAGGAGGCCATTGAACAAACCGAAGATGAAGAAGATGTTGAACAAGCCGAAAATGGAGAAATATTGGTGGTGAAGAGAAGCCTTACTTTGCAAGGTGCCGAAAACGATCAACAACGCGAAAACATTTTTCATACGCGATGTCAAGTGCAAGGTAAGATTTGTTGCGTTATAATTGATGGGGGAAGTTGTACAAATGTGGCAAGTTCAATGATGGTGGAGAAACTCGGATTGGCCACCATTAAACATCCCCATCCGTATAAACTCCAATGGCTTAACGATGGTGGAGAATTGAAGGTAACGAAGCAAGTGTTGATTTCGTTTACAATTGGGAAGTATCAAGATGAAGTTATGTGTGACGTCGTACCAATGCATGCGGGGCATCTTCTTTTGGGGTGGCCTTGGCAATTCGACAAGCGAGCGATTCATGACGGATATACAAACCGATACTCTTTCAAACACATGGGACGAATGGTGACGTTAGCTCCATTATCACCGAAACAAGTGTATGAAGATCAACTCAAAATGAGGAGTTCGATTGAAAAATCAAAAGAAATCGAGAGAGAGCAAAAAATGAAAAGAATAAAGAAAAGAGTGAAGAAAAGAAGAAAAACAAAAAGATGAGTGATAAAAAAGAGAGAGTGATTCAAAAGAAAAAGAAACGAGTGATGAAAATGAAAAAAGAATTTGTTGGTAAAAGAGAGAGAAGTTCGAAAATTGATGTTATTGAAACAACCATTATTGGTTCTTTTGTACAAGGAGAGCTTGCTTGGCACTAACGAATTTGATGATAAGTTGCCCTCTTCTATTTTGTCTGTGTTGCAGGAATTTCGAGACGTATTCCCGGAAGAAATCCCGAGTGGGTTACCACCTATTCGTGGAATCGAACACCAAATAGATCTTGTGCCAGGAGCCGCGATTCCAAACCGACCTGCTTACCGGAGCAAACCTGAAGAGACGAAAGAATTACAAAAGCAAGTAAATGAACTCCTTGAAAAGGGCTATGTGCGCGAAAGCCTTAGTCCATGCGCCGTGCCTGTTTTGCTTGTCCCGAAAAAGGATGGAACGTGGAGGATGTGCGTGGACTGCCGTGCTATAAACAAGATAACTATCAAGTATCGTCATCCTATACCACGATTGGATGATATGCTTGACGAGCTAAGTGGCGCAAGTCTATTTTCAAAAATTGATCTTAAGAGTGGTTATCACCAAATACGAATGCGTGAGGGTGATGAATGGAAGACTGCGTTTAAAACGAAGCATGGGCTTTACGAATGGCTCGTTATGCCATTTGGCTTAACGAACGCCCCAAGCACGTTCATGAGGCTTATGAATCACGTTCTAAGACCTTTTATTGGTAGATTTTGCGTCGTATACTTCGATGATATATTAGTTTATAGTAAAAATTTAGATGATCATGTTTTACATTTGAAGGCTGTTTTGGAAGTATTGAGGAAAGAAACTTTGTATGCTAATTTAAAGAAATGTGAATTTTGCACTAACAAGGTTGTGTTTTTAGGTTTCGTTGTTAGTTCGGAGGGCCTTGAAGTCGATCAAGAGAAGGTCAAGGCGATCCAAGAATGGCCCCGTCCGACGAATGTCTCCCAAGTCCGAAGTTTCCATGGATTAGCAAGTTTTTACCGTCGATTCGTGCCAAACTTCAGCACCTTAGCCGCACCCTTGACTGGAGTTATTCGTAAGAATTCCAACTTCGTTTGGGGAGAGGAACAAGAAAAATCCTTTTTGAAAATTAAAGATTGTCTAACTCATGCACCGTTATTAGCTTTGCCTAATTTTGATAAAACCTTCGAGTTAGAATGTGATGCCTCAGGTTTAGGCATTGGAGCCGTGTTGATGCAAGATGGACGGCCTATTGCCTATTTTAGCGAGAAACTCAATGGTGCCGTCTTAAACTATCCGACTTATGACAAGGAGCTCTATTCGTTGATTCGAGCCTTAGAGACGTGGCAACACTATCTTTGGCCCAAAGAATTCGTCATACATACCGATCACGAATCCTTGAAGTACTTAAAGGGTCAACACAAGTTGAATAAGCGGCATGCTAAGTGGGTAGAAGTTCTCTAAGTGACCATTCGGCCAAAAGAGATGATTTTCCATTCTCCAAAGCTGCCATTTATTTCCTTCACATTGCTGGGTACATTGTGGCTATTCGGTTCATGATGTTCACACCTTATGGTCATTCAAAATCGTCCATTCACACTTCCAAATGACTGTTCAAGTTGCTAATTAATGATGGTAATTTTTCAGCAAGAGTTGCTTCATTATTGACCTTATTAAACTCCATTGGCCGAATGTAGCTGCTGCCAATTTTCCAAGTTCGTTGAAGCTCTTCCTTGGTCTATATTCAGCCGAACATTGATTCAAGACCATTCATGGAATCTTAGCTCAAAATTAGTTCAATGTTTACTTAGTTTTTAAGTATTGAACTTGACTATTCGGCTACTAGTCACTTAAGCTATAAATAGTTCTTGAATTTCTTGTAAAAGGACTTTTTGCCAAATTTCTGAATGAAATATAATTTTAGTGAGAAATTCACTCTCTTTATTCTCCAAAGCTCAAATTGACTTATCTTCAACGAGTGGCGTCAATCTGACTTTGTTCGAACTTATCACCCATTGGTGTGGCGTTCGTTCGATCTTGTTTCATCGAATTACCCAGCAAACAACAACCCATCAAACTCCTTTGTTCCTAAAGCCATCCAACTTCAAACACCAAGACTTGAATTTGATTCAATTTCGACACTACCTAATTTCGATCGGGAAAGATTACGACTCGTCTTTACATCCGAAACGAGCTCGTATCAGTTTCGGTATTATAAATGTCCAGATGATGAAAAGGTAGCATTAGCAACACTGGAATTTTCTGATTATGCATTAAGTTGGTGGACTCAACTTGGGGTAAACCGCCATCGGAATTATGAAGGTGAGATTTCGACATGGGATGAGTTGAAACAGATTATGCGTAAAAGGTTTATTCCACCTCACTACTATAGAGAAATTAAAACAAAGCTGAGAAGACTTATCCAAGGTAGTAGGACGGTGGATGAATATTTTAAAGAGATGGAGATGCTCATTCAGAGAGCTAACGTGGAGGAGGATGAAGAAACAACTATGGTTCGATTCATTGATGGTTTGAACAGGCCGATAGCTAATACATTGAGGCTACAAACTTATATTGATTTGGAAGAAGCAGCTCACAAAGCCATTGAGATTGAGCAACAATTAAAGGAACAAAGGTTTGGGCCATTCTCTACTTCACAATATTACCGAGGTAACAATTCCAATTCTGATTTTAAGAGTTCAAAACCACCTTTTGCTACTAATAAGTCTTCTTTAAGTAACAAGCAGTTAGATTGGAAAAAATGGGCTCTTGCTAAAACACAAACACCTTCTAAGCAACCCAATTTAGGTGATTTGAGTGTGAAGAGAACTCGTGAGGTTGAATGTTTTAAGTGCAAAGGGCGTGGTCATTATAGTAGGGAATGCCCTAACACGAGATTCCTCCTTCTAAAAGATAATGGTGAGTATACTTCCGACTCTGATAAAACAGATCCAAATATGCCAGAACTTGTTATGACAGTGATAATGGCGAAGAGTTGGTTGAACCACCCAGAGAAGGGGACTTTGCTGATTTTCAATGCCTTGTAGTTCGTCAAACCCTTAACATTCAGATGAAAGATGATGATAGCCAAAGGGCTAATATTTTCCATTCTCGGTGTTTTATTAAAGGTAACTTATGTTCACTCATTATTGATAGTGGTAGTTTCTCAAATGTGGTGAGTAGCTATTTGGTTAATTCTTTAAGGTTGCCTTGCACCAAACACCCTAAGCCATATCACCTTCAGTGGCTTAATGAATGTTCCGAAGTTAAAGTTACGAAATAGTCCTTGGTCACTTTTAAACTCGGCAATTATGATGCGATCCCGGTCGCATCATGTTACGACACAACTCGATGCTACTGAGATTGGCCCAAACTCGAGGGGCCCAAGTGCAAAATGAAGTTTTTAATTTCAGTTTGTCAATTTGGCAGCTGGAAATAAGGACTTTGATTCATTAATTTTTAGTTATTTTAGTTTGTGTTTTTAATTATGTCATAGTTTGCACATCATTAATATGTGTTCTGCATTTAATAAAGTCATGCATTATGTAACTTTCATGTTAGTTAAGTTTGCATCATTAAATTAAGTCAAGTTAGTTTAATTATGTAACTTTCATGTTAGTTAAATTTGCATTTCAAAACCATGCATTTAAGCATCTTAGTTTAATAAATGAGTTGCTGGACATTTATTCAACTCATCTTAGTTTTAATTAATAAGTGTTTTTGTTGAAATTTATTTAATAAGTGTTGTTCTTAATTAATCTAGTTCCTAGGATTATTTATTGATGCATAAGTTAAGTTCATTTAATTATGCTTCTTTAATTAAACTAGTTGCTGGAATAATTATTGCATATATGTTTTAGTTCATTTATTTAAGTAAGTTTAATGTTTGTTATGATTAATAAGTGTTTTCATTTGTTTAATAAACTCATTTTAATGTGTTTATTGCAGGTGACTTTTTAGCTTATAGTGGTTACAATTCAAGGCTGTTACACATTTAATTAAGTGGTTGTTCAAGTTCTTTTGAGTTACAATTAAAGGGGCTGTTATAAAGGGAGCTTAAAATCATTAAAGGAGTTTTTAAAGAGCATTTTATGCCCTTTAAAATTCAGCAGCAACTCTTCCACTTCCAGCCGTTTTTGGAGCTTTCAAGAGAAATTAATCAAGCCTTTGAATGTCATTAAGGAGCTGGTTAAGAGATGGTGTCTATTCAACTAGCCAAGGACAACTCAAGAGTCATTTTCTAAGCCATTAAAGACATTCAAATCAGCTGAATTAAAGTGATTTTGTGAAAGGAGTTATTTGGTTCAAAGAATAAGAAAAGACATCAGTTTTTATGGCACATTAAGTGGATGTTTTTGACCATTTGATTACCTTGTTTTAGCATTATAAATAGATGTAATCAGCCATAGAGAGGAAGAACTTTTGGATGAATATAGATGAAATATTTGAATTGTGAGCTATCCAATTCTCTTTGTTCTTACGGAATTGATTTGACTTATCAAGCTTAGCTTGTGGCGTCTATCCATTTCTTATTTTCGAACTTATCACTTTCATAGTGTGGCGTTCATCATATACCAAGTGATACGGGAATGCGCGCAGACCAAGATCGAGTTGCCAAGTCACGAGAAACTCCTACGAAAGCTCTAAACGAACAAATCTGAAAATTAAAAACAAAGATTAAGATTAAACCGAATCAGATTTGAATTTAAAATTCCCAAATTCAATTAAAAGAGCAGCAAGAAGAAAAGAAATAGAATCGATGAATCAAACGAAATTGAGAAGAAAGAAAAGATGCGAATCTGCCAAGGAATTGATTCGGCCAAGAATGCCCAATTTCCAGCAAACAATTGATTCCCAAATTGAAAGAAATCCAATCGGCCAAACCCTAGGAATTGGGGATTTTTGGGTTCGAATGGGTGCTGCCAATAGGAGAACAACTTAAACGATGAGATCTTGAGTTTAATCAATGTTGGAAAACAAATAAGAACAGCAAAATATTAGATGAGAAATCGGCACAAGTATAAGCAAAGAAAAGTAAAGAAAGAAATCGAAAACAGCAAGAATTAAAGGATAAGTCCTAAAGATCCTTGAAATCCCGAAAGATTTCACAAATCTCTTCAAACGGCTCTAATCTCCCCTCCAAAGAATATCGATGGCAAGAAGAAGGTTGAAGATGGCTCCCACAATCAAAAGATTGTTAAAACAACTTCTAAAGGAAACTCAAGAGAGAATTCTTGGAGAAAACCCCAAAGAAAATTCTGCACTCAACAAATCTAAAATTTGATAGAAAAAATAATAATAAGATGTGTTTACAAAGGGTGGCTGTCCAATGCTTATATAGGCCTCCAACAAATCCTAATCTCACAAGTAACTAATAAAAATTAAACCTAATTAATAAAATAACAAGGTAAATTCGGCCATGCACTTATATGGGCTGCTTTGGGCCAAATTTTACATGTAATGCTCCTAAAGATTTAAAAAATTAAATTAAACGAGTAGGATGTTTACGAATAGGGCCCTTTGACATTTTGGCCTGATTTTCAACTAAGTATGAAGAAATTTCTTGATTGGGCTGGATTTTGGTTATTGGGCCTCGCCTTCAAGAATTTGGGCTCGTGATCCATCTCCTACCAAAATTGGGTCGTTGACGCTCGTAATGGAGATCCAATGCGTTTTGGCTGCAAGATTTGGTTTCTTGGACCAAGATTTCCAAGATTTGAAATCTTGATTTTCTTGATTCTTGAAATCTCTTCGAATAGCAAAATTGGGCCAAGATTCGGTTTCTTGATTTTCTTGAAAACAAGAAAGTGAATCTTGATTTTCTTGTTCTCTCGTGTATGCATCTAAGGCCTTGCTAACAAGCTCTTGAATGGTCCCATTTAGTTTGGACCGCATTTGTCGGGCCTTTGATCTTGTTATTGGGCCTTGTGGCAATTTGAGCCCAGCACGTTCTTGAACTTGGATTGGGCCTTTATGACTCGTATCATTCCCCCCTTCCTCAAAAAGATTCATCCTCGAATCTGAAAAATCAAATGGGGACAAGTCAGCCACATTAAAAGTAGAACTTACATTGTACTCACCAGGTAGATCAATTTTATAGGCATTATCGTTGATCCGCTCGAGTACTTGGAAAGGCCCATCGCCCCTTGGGTCCAACTTAGTCTTCCTTTTTGTAGGAAATCGTTCTTTCCTCAAATGGACCCAAACCCAATCTCCGGGTTCTAGTACAACCCGTCTGCGCCCCTTGTTTGCTTTGTTGGTGTTGGCATCATTTGTTTTGGCTATTCGCTGTCTAGCCTTCTCATGTAAGGATTTCACCAACTCAGCTTTCTGTTCGCCATCTAAATTCATAACGTGTTCAAGAGGTAATGGCGCAAGATCAAGTACTGTTAGTGGGTTAAAACCATAAACAAGTTCAAATGGGGAATAACCAGTTATAGAATGAATAGATCTATTATATGCAAATTCAACGAATGGTAGGCATTCTTCCCAATTTCTAATGTTCTTTCCCAGAACAGCTCGTAATAGAGTCCCTAAGATTCGATTAACTACTTCAGTTTGACCATCAGTTTGGGGGTGACATGTAGTAGAATAAAGCAATTTAGTACCAAGCTTACCCCACAATACCTTCCAAAAGTGGCTAAGGAATTTGACATCTCTATCAAAAATAATTGTTTTAGGGATGCCATGAAGTCTTACCACTTCTTTAAAGAATAAGTCTGCCACATGTGTAGCATCATCTGTTTTGTGACAAGGAATAAAATGTGACATCTTTGAAAACCTGTCAACAACAACAAATATACTATCTCTTCCTTTTTTTGTTCGAGGTAAACCTAAAATAAAATCCATGGATAAATCTACCCAAGGTGAAGTAGGAATCGGTAGAGGAGTGTAAAGGCCATGAGGCATTACCTTAGATTTTGCTTGTTTGCATGTAATGCACTTGGAACATACCTTTTCCACATCCTTCTTCATATGTGGCCAATGGAAGTGTTCTTGCAATATGTCTAGTGTTTTGGCCACTCCAAAATGTCCCATTAGTCCCCCACTATGGGCTTCATGAATCAACAATTCTCTCATGGAACACTTTGGTATGCATAACCTGTTTAAACGAAAAAGAAAGCCATCTACAAGATAAAATTTTTCAAAAGCAATATGTCCACAATTCTTATAGATATGGCTGAAATCAGTATCATCATCATATAACTCTTTAATATGTTCAAACCCTAAGACTTTAGCATTCAATGTAGTTATTAAAGTATATCGTCTAGACAAAGCATCTGTGACTACATTATCTTTACCTGTTTTATATTGAATCACATAAGGGAATGTTTCAATGAATACTACCCATCGGGCATGTCTTTTACTCAACTTACCTTGTCCCTTTAACCATTTAAGAGACTCATGATCTGTATGTATGACAAACTCATTAGGCAGCAAATAATGTTGCCATACTTGAAGTGCACGAACTAATGCCAATAGTTCTTTGTCATAAGTCGAGTAATTTAACTGTGCACCATTCAATTTCTCACTAAAATAAGCAATAGGTTGCTTATCTTGCATTAAAACGACGCCGATTCCAATTCCTGAAGCATTACACTCAAGTTCAAAAGTGTTAGCAAAATCAGGTAATTTAAGCAAAGGAGCAGAACATAACTTAGCTTTTAGAGTTTGAAAAGCTTTTTCTTGGGTTTCACCCCATTTGAAACCCACTAATTTCTTTATAACTTCAGTCAATGGGGCAGCAATAGTAGAGAAATCTTTCACAAATCGTCTATAAAAACTGGCTAAACCATGGAAAGATCTCACCTCAGTTACCGATTTAGGAGTCGGCCACTCCTTAATTGCCTTAACTTTGTCCTCGTCGACATGAATACCTTGAGCACTAACTATGAAACCTAAGAATATTAGTTTATCACAACAGAATATGCATTTATCAAGGTTGGCAAATAATCTTTCAGTTCGTAGAATATCCAAAACGGTTCGAACATGGAAAACATGATCATCTAATGACTTTGAGTAAATTAAAATATCATCAAAGTAAACTACTACAAATTTACCCAAATGTAGCCTCAAAACATGATTCATTAATCTCATAAATGTACTAGGTGCATTACTAAGGCCGAAAGGCATAACTAACCATTCATACAATCCAAATTTTGTTTTAAAAGCTGTTTTCCATTCATCCCCTTCCCTCATTCGAATTTGATGATAACCGCTTTTTAAATCAATTTTTGTAAATATTATTGAACCATGTAATTCATCAAACATATCATCAAGTCTAGGGATTGGGTGTCGATACTTTACCGTTATCTTGTTGATTGGGCGACAATCAACACACATACGAAACGTACCATCTTTCTTTGGCACCAATAAGACAGGAACAGCACAAGGACTTAGGCTCTCACGAATGTACCCTTTGTCTAGTAATTCCTCCACTTGCCTTTGCAATTCCTTTGTCTCCTCGGGATTGCATCCATAGGCTGGTCGATTTGGGATTGAAGCTCCGGGTACTAAGTCAATTTGATGTTCTATCCCTCGTAAAGGTGGTAAACCTTTAGGGGCCTCACTAAAAACATCCTCATAATCCTGCAAAAGAGATTGAAACACACTAGGCAAATTTTCGTTAATGTTAGATAAAGATAAATAATTTTGCCTAAACCTCACAAGGATACAAGGCTGTTTATTAAGTAGGGCTCTCTTCACATCTTTTTTTGTTGCCAAAAGATTTTTTCCGCTCATTTTACCACTAGAGGATTCACTCACCTTTGGGCTTTTTAAATTTTGACTTTTTCCACTACTATTAGCCTCTTTTCTCTCTGTCTTTTGTACTTGCTCTTTCTCCCTTACCCCCTCACAAAATTTTATCATCCTCAATTGATCTTTATATACATCAGTAGGATTTAAAGGAGCAAAAGTGAATTTCTTGCCTTTAAATACAAGGGAGTATCGATTAAGTTTACCTTGGTGTGTAACATCGCGATCAAATTGCCAAGGTCGTCCAAGGAGCAAATGTGCTGCATGCATTGGGACTACGTCACACCATACTTCATCTTCATAATTGCCGAGTTTAAAAGTGACCAAGGACTGTTTCGTAACTTTAACTTCGGAACATTCATTAAGCCACTGAAGGTGATATGGCTTAGGGTGTTTGGTGCAAGGTAACTTTAAAGAATCAACCAAATAGCTACTCACCACATTTGAGCAACTACCACTATCAATAATGAGTGAACATAAGTTACCTTTAATAAAACACCGAGAATGGAAAATATTGGCCCTTTGGCTATCATCATCTTTCATCTGAATGTTAAGGGTTCGACGAACTACAAGACATTGAAAATCAGCAAAGTCTCCTTCTCTGGGTGGTTCAACCAACTCTTCGCCATTATCACTGTCATCAACATGTTCTGGCATATCTGGATCTGTTTTATCAGAGTCGGAAGTATACTCACCATTATCTTTTAGAAGAAGGAATCTCGTGTTAGGGCATTCCCTACTATAATGACCACGCCCTTTGCACTTAAAACATTCAACCTCACGAGTCCTCTTCACACTCGAATCACCTAAATTGGGCTGCTTAGAAGGTGTTTGCGTTTTAGC
Organism: Gossypium hirsutum; assembly: GCF_007990345.1. NCBI lineage: Eukaryota > Viridiplantae > Streptophyta > Magnoliopsida > Malvales > Malvaceae > Gossypium > Gossypium hirsutum. The sequence continues at coordinate 27,077,094 of NC_053440.1, read as the reverse complement.
AGGAGCCCCTTTTTTCCAATCTGACTGCTTGTTACTCAAAGAAGACTCCAAATAACTACTCACTACATTCGAGCAACTCCCACTATCAATAATGAGTGAACATAAGTTACCTTTAATAAAACACCGAGAATGGAAAATATTGGCCCTTTGGCTCTCATCATCTTTTATCTGAATGTTAAGGGTTCGACGAACTACAAGGCATTGAAAATTAGCAAAGTCCCCTTCCTTTGGTGGTTCGACCAACTCGTCGCCATTATCACTGTCATCCACAAGTTCTGGCATATCTGGATCTGTATTATCAGAGTCGGAAGTGTACTCACCGTTATCTTTTAGAAGAAGTAATCTCGTGTTAGGGCATTCTCTACTATAATGACCACGCCCTTTGCACTTAAAGCATTCAATCTCACGAGTCCTCTTCGCACTCGAATCACCTAAATTGGGCTGCTTAGAAGGTGTTTGCGTTTTTGCAGGAGCCCCTTTTTTCCAATCTGATTGTTTACTTCCATTACTCAAAGAAGACTTGTTAGTAACAAAAGGTGGTTTTGAACTCTTAAAATCAGAATTGGAATTGTTACCTCGATAATATTGTGAAGTAGAGAAGGACCCAAACCTTTGTTCCTTTAATTGTTGCTCGATCTCAATGGCTTTGTGAACTGCTTCTTACAAATCAATGTAAGTTTGTAGCCTCAATGTATTAGCTATCGGCCTGTTCAAACCATCAATGAATCGAACCATAGTTGTTTCTTCATCTTCCTCCACATTAGCTCTCTGAATGAGCATCTCCATCTCTTTAAAATATTCATCCACCGTCCTACTACCTTGGATAAGTCTTCTCAACTTTGTTTTAATTTCTCTATAGTAGTGAGGTGGAATAAACCTTTTACGCATAATCTGTTTCAACTCATCCCATGTGGAAATCTCACCTTCATAATTCTGATGGCGGTTTACCCCAAGTTGAGTCCACCAACTTAATGCATAATCAGAAAATTCCAGTGTTGCTAACGCTACCTTTTCATCATCCAGACATTTATAATACCGAAACATGAGTTCAATCTTAGATTCCCATTCACAATAAGCGTCAGGATCATTCTTACCACGAAATTGGGGAATTGTGAATTTCGGTTTTGCCAAAGAAGGTTGTCCACGATCATGAAAATCATCATCCATTCTAGGGACACGTCGAGGGCCGCGCCTATGGGGCTGGTTATTCCTATCTTCCCTGATTGGATCTCGATATTGAAGTTCTTGATTCATTCGTACCTCATTCAAAGTAGTATTCAATGCTTGAAGGGTAGCATTTATTTGTGTGATTGCAGCAGCGTGTCCTTCTAACTGTTGTTGGACTTCCATAAGTGTATCATTATGGTCATCTTTAGACATCTTCCAAAAAAGCTGCAAAAATAAACACTCAACACTCAAAAATAAAAGTTATCAAACCTCACCGTTAATCACTCAAAAAGAAAAAATCAAATTCTCAATGAGGTCGAATTCAATCTTGTGAGTTCTTTATCAGAGTTTATATCAACCAATTAGAGAGTGTGAACCAAACTACCAAAGAATCCTAATTTGCACTAGGATGCCAAAAACTGACGAGACACCAATTGATTCGTGTTGCACCGAGGAAGAAGTTGTGCACACGTTTAAATCCTACTAACACAAGAAACAAGAAGGTGTTAGATAACGTAAAGGAAGAATAAAGGTAAACAAATGAAAACCTACCGTTAAGAATCAATAAAAATTGCTGAAAACAGAAAACCCGAAAAACTGCGGAGTAACTTGACAACTTCGTTCGAGGTGTTCCCGATCTCCAAAAATCACGAAATTAAATCTGGAGTGTCCTTATATATTGAATTTTTGATCTGGAAATTTTGGGCACCAAATTCAACCCGCTGAATCTTTTTTTTAATTTTTATTGAATTTTGTATTTTTTTGATTTTTTTGACTTTTTTGACTGATTTTTTTGCGGGAATATTTTTTTTATATTCAATCATAGTGCCAAAAACATGTATGCAAAATTTTAGATCAATCGGACGACGTTTACCCACTCAAATGAATTTTTTTGAACAATTTTTTTGGGTAAAACTGCTGTTTATGCTTTAAAAAATAGAGATCAGTTTAGAAATCAACCAAGAACACCCAAAACGCCCAAAATCTGATACCAAAATCTTGATTAGATCTTGCTGATTTTTAGGGTTCTTATTCCAGATTTTAATTTTTCCAGATTTAATCTCGTTCTTTGTTTGATTTCAGATCTGTTCGTTTAGAGCTTTCGTAGGAGTTTCCCGTGACTTGGCAACTCGATCTTGGTCCGCGCGCATTCCTCTATCACCAAGGTTCCTATCATTCTTGATAGTGGGTCGAGGTCTTTTCTTTGTTGTTTTCCTATACTGTCATTCACCTAAGAGCTACTTTGAGTCTCGGGTCAACAACCTCTATTGTTGGTTCATTCTCTGCCCTTAGCCAAAATTTTCCATTTGTTGTTAAACCCATTTCCCTTTTAAACATTTGTTTGTAGCCTTTCTTCTATTTTGAAACAAACTTAGCCTTACTCAAATTCACGATCGAGCAAACACTAACGACTCGAATAATCACAAAACGAGTTCATATCAAATTGGTATTAGAGCTAGCGAATTTGGAGTAAGAATCGACGTTATCGGCATTACGGTATAGTAGTTTCTCGAAAAAAACTCAAAAAAAAATTCAAAAAAAAATTCAAAAAAAATTCAAAAAAAAAACTTTTGGTTTCCATTCAAACTTAAAAGATTGGATATCAAGTTGTGAAAAAAAAAATTGAAAAAAAAAATTGTGAAAAAAAAATATTGTGAAAAAAAGAGAGAGCTAGTTTTGAAATTTAGTTTTTGTTTGCTGCCCAAATTTTAGTCATTATTACCTTCTACTATTTCGCCACACCCAACCTTTTCATTTCTTTGTTTCAAGCCTACCTTCCTTTGTCCTACAATAATCTTACCAAGCCCAAACATCAAGTTTGTAAGCTGACCCACAACAATTGCTTTTTAAGTTTAAATAATTCTAAGAACTTAGAGAGGAGGAGTGAGTGGAAAGAGGCAAGAGAGTAGTGAGTTTATTCAAGAGAAAAAAAGCCAAGTGTGTGAGATTTCATTGTGAGTGGATAGTGAGATTCTTTGTTGTGAGTTCTTAGAAAAAATGTCACGAAGTTTGGAAAAAAATTCAGACAAGGGAGTTGGATTCCGTCCTGTAAGAATTGTTGGAGGAAGTGTGCCAGATTTTACACTCCAAGCCTTTATGCATGAAATGGAGCATCTATTTGATCGAAAACTCAAACCCATCAAGAAACGATTGGATCGTGTCGAAGAGCGGAGTCATCAAGCAAGAACCCAACGGGAGCAAATTTATCCAAATGAAAGGACGAAAATGAGATCATCAAGGAGACGAACATTCGACGAATATGTGAAAAGAGACCTTTATCCAGATTCCTATTCTTCAAGAAATTTAGGCCGAAATAAATCCAGCTATGAGTTTGAAGCCTATCAAGGTAACGAACGAGAAAGTACAAGTCATTCTTTGTATGCATCAAAGTATTCATCTACGGAAAAATCCTTACGAAGAAGTGAATGTGCTTCGTATAAGAACTCATCCATGGAGGTTTATTCACGAAGAGTTGATCGTGACTCTTATGAAGATTCTTCCACTTCTTTCCAACGAAAAGTCTATTGTTCTAATTCTTTTGTATTATCTCCATTTTGTAATAAAGTTGAGAGAAGAAAAAGAGTGACGAAAGAAAAAGAAACCGAAAAAGAAACAAAAATTGAAAAAGAGAAAAAGATTGGAGAAAGAAAAGAAAGAGTGCGAGAAACAAGTGTTGTTGAAAATGAAAGAGAATTGATGAGTGAAAGTGAGTTTTCAACAAACAAAGAGATTGTGGAAAAAGAAAGAGAAGTTGAAAAAGAAACGAGTGGAAAATATGAAAGTCAACAAGAAAAAGCGAGGAATGTTTTACTAACCAATCTGCAAGTTGTCCTCATATTGTTTCTTCTTTCCAGGTTTCTAGAGATTCAAATGACAAGTTTCAACTTCATTACCTTCCTGATGAGAGACGATTCCATTTGATCGAAAAAGGTAAGGTTCAAGCGCTTAAAGGTAAGCAAGGTAAGAAGTTTTTAGTCAATGAATCATGGCAATCAGGTTTGAAAGTTGTTGATAAAATTTTCGATAACTTAGTTTTAAAAAGATCTCTTTATTTTGATTTGGTTAATTGTTACTCGCTATTTGTGGTTGATAAATTCGTTTTAAGTGGAGGCATGAAGAGTTGTTCACTCAATAAGTTTTGTGTTGAAAAATCTTTTGATGTTGTTCGATTAAATCCACAAATACAAAATCTGATCATGTTGATAAAGAGCTTTCATGTGAAACGCTCAATCTGTTTGATCATGATGGTAATGAAAATTTTTTAACTCTTAGTGTGAGATCTTCGTATATTTGCATGAGATTTGAGAGATTTGATTGTTTGAATTTATTTTTGCCTATATCTTCTTTATTTGGCATGTGTGATGTCTTGGTGAAAGTGAAGTTTTTGTTACGTTACGGAACGACCGATCAAAACCATGTTTTTAAACCCGGAGCCTGTATTCCTAAGTTGACGTCAAGCGAAGGTGAGTATCAAAATTGTATTTTGAATCAATGTGTTGACCCCTTCTATTTGCTTGAAGTTTTATCTTTATTTAGTTCGAAAACCAAACATGTGAATTTCGTTGGCTTGCCAAGTCAAAATCAAATTTTTGATTCTGGAGGTTGTTGTATATTGTTGCTTAATGGATTCGAACATGTGTTGCATGATTTTAACTTTAATGTGCTTCAAGTTCTTCATAAGTTACTAGCCACAAATTTTTCTGGTCAAACTGAAATGGTGAACAAAAACTTTGTCTTTGATCCCGGTGAATGCTGTTCCATATCATTGTTCAAGGGATTTGGACCATGGAATTCTAATTTTTGAAACTATAATCTTCAAATATCTTGTGAATCAGGTTTGTTTCCATTGAAGAAAAAGGTAATACCAATTTCTGTTTTTGATCCCGGCATTGATTCATATGTTGTTCTTTTGAGTTTATTTGCTCAAGTTGTGACTAAAATCTTGGAAAGTTCTTTTGTGTTTAACCTTCATTGTGTCACTAATTTGTTTTATTGTTTTGTAGGTGGCGTTGTTAGGTGGTACCCTCCTAAAGAGGGAGGGCATGCAAATAACCTACTTTATTGTCGAGCCATATATGATTCACACGTTCTTGAAAGTGACTTTGTCAGGTTTATGACCAACGAGGTTTGTGACCTTGAGAGGTTTGTCGCGAGCAAATGGCCCGATTTGAGGACAAATCATTTTCAAGAGGGAGGGTATGATGCGATCCCAGTCGCATCATGTTACGACACAACTCGATGCTACCGAGATTGGCCCAAACTCGAGGGGCCCAAGTGCAAAATGAAGTTTTTAATTTCAGTTTGTCAATTTGGCAGCTGGAAAATAAGGACTTTGATTCATTAATTTTTAGTTATTTTAGTTTGTGTTTTTAATTATGTCATAGTTTGCACATCATTAATATGTGTTCTGCATTTAATAAAGTCATGCATTATGTAACTTTCATGTTAGTTAAGTTTGCATCATTAAATTAAGTCAAGTTAGTTTAATTATGTAACTTTCATGTTAGTTAAATTTGCATTTCAAAACCATGCATTTAAGCATCTTAGTTTAATAAATGAGTTGCTGGACATTTATTCAACTCATCTTAGTTTTAATTAATAAGTGTTTTTGTTGAACTTTATTTAATAAGTGTTGTTCTTAATTAATCTAGTTCCTAGGATTATTTATTGATGCATAAGTTAAGTTCATTTAATTATGCTTCTTTAATTAAACTAGTTGCTGGAATAATTATTGCATATATGTTTTAGTTCATTTATTTAAGTAAGTTTAATGTTTGTTATGATTAATAAGTGTTTTCATTTGTTTGATAAACTCACTTTAATGTGTTTATTGCAGGTGACTTTTTAGCTTATAGTGGTTACAATTCAAGGCTGTTACACATTTAATTAAGTGGTTGTTCAAGTTCTTTTGAGTTACAATTAAAGGGGCTGTTATAAAGGGAGCTTAAAATCATTAAAGGAGTTTTTAAAGAGCATTTTATGCCCTTTAAAATTCAGCAGCAACTCTTCCACTTCCAGCCGTTTTTGGAGCTTTCAAGAGAAATTAATCAAGCCTTTGAATGTCATTAAGGAGCTGGTTAAGAGATGGTGTCTATTCAACTAGCCAAGAACAACTCAAGAGTCATTTTCTAAGCCATTAAAGACATTCAAATCAGCTGAATTAAAGTGATTTTGTGAAAGGAGTTATTTGGTTCAAAGAATAAGAAAAGACATCAGTTTTTATGGCACATTAAGTGGATGTTTTTGACCATTCGGTTACCTTGTTTTAGCATTATAAATAGATGTAATCAGCCATAGAGAGGAAGAACTTTTGGATGAATATAGATGAAATATTTGAATTGTGAGCTATCCAATTCTCTTTGTACTTACGGAATTGATTTGACTTATCAAGCTTAGCTTGTGGCGTCTATCCATTTCTTGTTTTCGAACTTATCACTTTCATAGTGTGGCGTTCATCATATACCAAGGTTCCTATCATTCTTGATAGTGGGTCGAGGTCTTTTCTTTGTTGTTTTCCTATACTGTCATTCACCTAAGAGCTACTTTGAGTCTCGGGTCAACAACCTCTATTGTTGGTTCATTCTCTGCCTTTAGCCAAAATTTTCCATTCGTTGTTAAACCCATTTCCCTTTTAAACGTTTGTTTGTAGCCTTTCTTCTATTTTGAAACAAACTTAGCCTTACTCAAATTCACGATCGAGCAAACACTAACGACTCGAATCAATCACAAAATGAGTTCGTATCAAATTATGAGGATGAAGTATGGTGTGATGTAGTCCCAATGCATGCGGCACATTTGCTCCTTGGACGACCTTGGCAATTTGATCGCGATGTTACACACCAAGGTAAACTTAATCAATACTCCCTTGTATTTAAAGGTAAGAAATTCACTTTTGCTCCTTTAAATCCTACTGATGTATATAAAGATCAATTGAGGATGATAAAATTTTGTGAGGGGGTAAGGGAGAAAGAGCAAGTACAAAAGACAGAAAGAAAAGAGGCTAATAGTAGTGGAAAAAGTCAAAATTTAAAAAGCCCAAAGGTGAGTGAATCCTCTAGTGGTAAAATGAGCGAAAAAAAATCTTTTGGCAACAAAAAAAAAGATGTGAAGAGAGCCCTACTTAATAAACAGCCTTGTATCCTTGTGAGGTTTAAGCAAAATTATTTATCTTTATCTAACATTAACGAAAATTTGCCTAGTGTGTTTCAATCTCTTTTGCAGGATTATGAGGATGTTTTTAGTGAGGCCCCTAAAGGTTTACCACCTTTACGAGGGATAGAACATCAAATTGACTTAATACCCGGAGCTTCAATCCCAAATAGACCAGCCTATAGATGCAATCCTGAGGAGACAAAGGAATTGCAAAGGCAAGTTGAAGAATTACTAGACAAAGGGTACATTCGTGAGAGCCTAAGTCCTTGTGCTGTTCCTGTCTTATTGGTGCCAAAGAAAGATGGTACGTTTCGTATGTGTGTTGATTGTCGCCCAATCAACAAGATAACGGTAAAGTATCGACACCCAATCTCTAGACTTGATGATATGCTTGATGAATTACATGGTTCAATAATATTTACAAAAATTGATTTAAAAAGCGGTTATCATCAAATTCGAATGAGGGAAGGGGATGAATGGAAAACAGCATTTAAAACAAAATTTGGATTGTATGAATGGTTAGTTATGCCTTTCGGCCTTACTAATGCACCTAGTACATTTATGAGATTAATGAATCATGTTTTAAAGCTTCACTTGGGTAAATTTGTAGTAGTTTATTTTGATGATATTTTAATTTACTCAAAGACATTAGATGATCATGTTTTCCATGTTCGAACCGTTTTGAATATTCTACGAGCTGAAAGATTATTTGCCAACCTTGATAAATGCACATTCTGTTGTGATAAACTAATATTTTTAGGTTTCATAGTTAGTGCTCAAGGTATTCATGTCGACGAGGACAAAGTCAAGGCAATTAAGGAGTGGCCGACTCCTAAATCGGTAACTGAGGTGAGATCTTTCCATGGTTTAGCTAGTTTTTATAGACGATTTGTGAAAGATTTCTCTACTATTGCTGCCCCATTGACAGAGGTTATAAAGAAATCAGTGGGTTTCAAATGGGGTGAAACCCAAGAAAAGGCCTTTCAAACTCTAAAAGCTAAGTTATGTTCTGCTCCTTTGCTTAAATTACCTGATTTTGCTAAAACTTTTGAACTTGAGTGTGATGCTTCAGGAATTGGAATCGGCGCCGTTTTAATGCAAGATAAGCAACCTATTGCTTATTTTAGTGAGAAATTGAATGGTGCACAGTTAAACTACTCGACCTATGACAAAGAACTATTAGCGTTAGTTCTTGCACTTCAAGTATGGCAACTTTACTTGCTACCCAATGAGTTTGTCATACATACAGATCATGAATCCCTTAAATGGTTAAAGGGACAAGGTAAATTGAGTAAACGACATGTCCGATGGATAGAATTCATTGAAACATTTCCTTATGTAATACAATATAAAACAGGTAAAGATAATGTAGTTGCAGATGCTTTGTCTAGACGATATGCTTTAATAACTACATTGAATGCTAAAGTCTTAGGGTTCGAACATATTAAGGAACTATATGATGATGATGCTGATTTCGGCCATATCTATAAGAATTGTGGACATACTGCTTTTGATAAATTTTATCTTGTAGATGGCTTTCTTTTTCGTATGAAAAGGTTATGCATACCAAAGTGTTCCATGAGAGACTTATTGATTCATGAAGCCCATAGTGGGGGTTTAATGGGACATTTTGGAGTGGCCAAAACACTGGATATCTTGCAAGAACACTTTCATTGGCCACATATGAAGAAAGATGTGGAAAAGGTATGTTCCAAGTGCATTACATGCAAACAGGCAAAATCTAAGGTAATGCCTCATGGCCTTTACACTCCTTTACCGATTCCTACTTCTCCTTGGATAGATTTATCTATGGATTTTATTTTAGGTTTGCCTCGAACCAAGAAAGGCAGAGATAGTATATTTGTTGTTGTTGACAGGTTTTCAAAAATGGCACATTTTTTCCTTGTCACAAAACAGATGATGCTACACATGTGGCAGACTTATTCTTTAAAGAAGTGGTAAGACTTCATGGCATCCCTCAAACGATTGTTTCTGACAGAGATGTCAAATTCCTTAGACACTTTTGGAAGGTATTGTGGGGTAAGCTTGGTACTAAATTACTTTATTCTACTACATGTCACCCCCAAACTGATGGCCAAACTGAAGTAGTTAATCGAATCTTAGGGACTTTATTACGAGCTGTTGTGGGAAAGAACATTAGAAATTGGGAAGAATGCCTACCATTTGTTGAATTTGCATATAATAGATCTATTCATTCTACAACTGGTTATTCTCCATTTGAACTTGTTTATGGTTTTAACCCACTAACAGTACTTGATCTTGCGCCATTACCTCTTGAACACATTATGAATTTAGATGGCGAACAGAAAGTTGAGTTGGTGAAATCCTTACATGAGAAGGCTAGGCAGCGAATAGCCAAAACAAATGATGCCAACACCAACAAAGCAAACAAGGGACGCAAACGGGTTGTACTAGAACCCGGAGATTGGGTTTGGGTTCATTTGAGGAAAGAACGATTTCCTACAAAAAGGAAGACTAAGTTGGACCCAAGGGGCGATGGGCCTTTCCAAGTACTCGAGAAGATCAACGACAACGCCTATAAAATTGATCTACCTGGTGAGTGCAATGTAAGTTCTACTTTTAATGTGGCTGACTTGTCCCCATTTGATTTTTTAGATTCGAGGACGAATCTTTTTGAGGAAGGGGGGAATGATACGAGTCATAAAGGTCCAACCCAAGTTCAAGAAAGTGATGGGCTCAAACTGCCACAAGGCCCAATAACGAGATCAAAGGCCCGACAAATGGGGTCCTGATATGCCCCAGCTCAGGAAGGAGAGTCGAGTCGTAGATGTGCCCGATCGTGAATTGGAGTAATACTCGAGGGTGGACGAAATAGGTTAAGAAAGAAGAGATAAAGGCTCAAATTTAGTTCAAAAGGGGTTATGAAATGTATTGAGGATGATAGGTGAATGAAAACCAAGTATTCAAGTTGAACCAACACAATATAAGTGTGTTAACCCGGGACTTATACGAATACTTAGGAAAGGTTAAATGTTGTATGGATGGAAAATGAATAAAATGGAACCTTGACCCACTATCAAAGATGATAGGAACCTCGGTATAACTTGAACGCCACACTTTGGGTGCAAAGTGATAAGTTCGAAATACAAAAAACGGGTTGACGCCACAAGGGTTACTTGATAAGTCTAACCAGTCCTTGGAGAACAATGAGAGTTGAAAACAAACTCACAAAGTAAACAAATTTCATATAAGTTTTAAAAATATATTGTCTAACCAAAAAAATGATTACAAAACAACTATTTATACTAATATTGAATGTCAAACCGAATGGTCACAAAAGGTAGATAAATGGACAGCTTCTAGATGGTGTTAACTCAGTTGAAAACATTCATGGAACGTCTTCAATGCTTGGCTGACCATTGAGCTACACGAACAGCCTTGAAAGGTGTCTTTGATGCGCACGAGGAGCCTTGAATTGAAAAAGGTATGCCAGGTTCGGCCAAGGGAGTGTACAAAGCCACTAGTGGCGTCTTCTAAGGAGCTTTGAAGAGTGAAACGGCAGCCCTTAAATGCATGTCTCCTTTGAAGAATCCTAGACCTTGGGGACGGCAATGGCATCAACAATCTTTAATGTCCTTCAATAATCAGCCTTGGAAATTCGGATGGCCAGCAGCAGCTTTAAATGACGTCTTGAGCACACAAATAGCTCCTAAATACTTTCAATCAACTTAAATGAGCTGGACTAAATTTGCAAGTCCTTTGGTGTGTTCAAGACAGCAATAAGCATCAGCTTTGGAACCTGAAAACGGCCTTTAATGCTCCTTGGAAGCATGAAACGTTCAGCCTTGAATAGTTAAGCAATATACATGCTTTGGCCGAATGGTCACTTGGAAATTCCCCAAACAACAGCTCTTTGCTGTACCCGAAGCAATACCAGCTTTAATGCTGTTCAATAACGTCCCCCCTTGCATGCTTTCATTAATGCCGTCCATGCATGGTGAATATCTCATTTAATTCATGTTTTGCTTCCCTTTAAATGCCGTTCCATACATGGGAACATCTCATTTAATTCATGTCTTTGCTGCACATTAAATCAGCAAGCAGCTTCTTTAATTTCGTCCATTAAATTGCCACATGAAAAAGCACAAACAACTCCTTTAATGCCGTTCCTTGCATGTAGAACAGCATCTTTAATGCATGTCTTGCTGTACATTAAATTCGGCCAACATCCACTTCCTTAAATTGCCGTCCAAGCCTTTAAACTTGAGCTCGAATGAGTTGAACCACACGAAAAGAAATTCAAATGAGCTAAAAATTAGCTTCATCTTGCACTTGGGGCCCTCGTGTTTAGGCCAATCTCGACGGCGTTGGGTTGTGACATTACATGATGCGATCAGGATCACATCATACCCTCCCTCTTGAAGACGATTTGTCCTCAAATCGGGCCACTTGCTCGAAAAAAAATTTCAAGATCTCGAACCCTTTTGTTCATGACCCGAATAGAATCATTTCCAAAACTTTGAAAATCACGAGTGGTTCGAGAAAATTTTGAATTATTTCCACGCCTTCCCTCTTTTGGAGGGAACCAATTTAGAGTGTCACCTACATGAGAATGAAAGGAATTAGAGACACTAAAAATTATAAACACAAATGATCTTTTTAAATGCTTATTCAAAATTGGGATGCTTAACCCAATGCCAGGATCCAAAATGAAATTCGGTCTTACCTTTCCAAAATGAATCAAAAAGTTCATGGATAGAAACAAATTCGAACCACAAAACAGTCGAAAGGCATAATCTCGAAAGTCAAAATTGCAAAATCCAAACCCTTTTAACAAGAACAAAGAATAATAATCTCCGGGGTCAAAAACGAAGCTTCCTCTTGCTTGGCTTGACGTTAACTTAGGAATGTATATCCCAGGTTTAAAAACGCGATTTTCATTGGTCGTTTCGCAACGCAACGAAAATTTCTTCTTCACCAAGACTTCACACATGTCAAGCAAATAGGAGTTAGGCATACATACTGATGTGATCTCGATCGCATCATGTTGTGGCACCACTCGTTGCTATCATGATTGGCCTAAAACACGAGGTCCCCGAGTGCAAGATGAAGCTCAATCTCAGCTCAACAAGCTCAATCTTAGTTTTTCCCAGCTCGATTTAGCTCACATGAGCTTAATTTAGCTCGTTTGAGCTCAATTTAGCTTACTTTAGCTCGTTTGAGCTTGGCTTAAGTTTATTTCAACTCATTTATTTTAATGTCTAAATAAATTAAGTAATTTATTAATTTAGCTTAAATTACTACAGCTTATAATTATGTTTTGACTTATTACATGTTTTAAATGTGTCTTGGCCGAATTTAATATGTCTTGTTAAGACTTTATTAAATTTGTCTAATTTAATTTATGTTTAATTAGTGTGTCTAAATTATATTAATGTTTGTTCAGCTGAATTTTATGTGATTTAATTTTGGTTCATGTGTTTTTGTAGGTGAGTTGAATTTGGAGAGTAATTAAACAAGGTTCATGCATGATAGGTTCAATGTATGGGACGGTGCATGTAAGGCCTCTTTCAATGAATGGTGGCTGATCCATTTGGCTCCCCAAGGCACCTATTTGGCCAAAAGGTGTCCAGCAACTTAAAGCACAAGCTTGGCCGATCGTATTCCCAAGGCAGCATCTAAGCCATTCACACCTCAATTTGACCAATCAGCTACTATACATGTATGGGTGGATTCATGAACGTCCAAAGGGAGGGAATATTACCTTAATTCATCACATTGAATGTATAATGTGCATGTACAAAGGGGAGAACGAATTTACAAGGTACATGCTTCCATTCATGAACCAGCCCATCATTAAAGCTTTAATTAAGAGAGATGCATTACCCATGCACCTAGCATTCGTCCAAGAGGGGTTGGATATGAATTGAAGATGCACATTCATGGAACAAGGAAGCTTTCTTATTGGTTAAGCATGCATGAACGGGTTTTGGGAAGAAACATGATTATTCAATCATGCATGAACTTACACTATCCATGGACAGAGATTTAATGCTTGAAGTGTGAACATTTTTAATTGTTGTGTGAACACATTAGTAGCTGAATTTTAATAGGCATTAGAGAGCCTATAAATAGTTTATTTTGTTTATTGTAAAAGGTTACAGAATTTGATTATTGAAAACTAGATTGTGAGGTTTCCTCCTATCCTATTTCGTACGAGTCTCGTTCTGACTTATCTAGCTCGCTAGTGGCGTCATCCCGACTTCTTGAACTTATCACCATCCTGGTGTGGCGTTCATCCACCTTTTTATAGCTTTGGTTCCTACCTCTCTATAGGTAACGGGTCAAGGTCCATCTTCGACAATCCATTTAATCCACCTTGAGCAATATAAGTCCCGGGGCAATACTTCATATAGTATTGAATCGTTCTTCGCTTGAGTTCTATTTTTCCATTCCATTTTAACTATTAAATTATAAACAATATTTCTTTATTTCATCGAGCCTATCAAACATCTATCCAAACCATCTTTTGAACCTATTTTCTCAACTTCCGCTATAAAAAAATCATCTAACTCCATCTATCTACAAAATCGAACAAACTTCTCGTCGACGATCGGGCAATCAAGTGAATCGACTCAATCAACCGAGCCGGATCACATCACATACATTCGAGCAATCAAACTGATGTGATCTCAATCGCATCATGTTGTGGCACCACTCGTTGCTATCATGATTGGCCTAAACACGAGGGCCCCAAGTGCAAGATGAAGCTCAATCTCAACTCAACAAGCTCAATCTTAGTTTTTCCCAGCTCGATTTAGCTCACATGAGCTTAATTTAGCTCGTTTGAGCTCAATTTAGCTTACTTTAGCTCGTTTGAGCTTGGCTTAAGTTTATTTCAACTCATTTATTTTAATGTCTGAATAAATTAAGTAATTTATTAATTGATACGACCCGCCCTTGGGAACAGCCATTGCATCAGCCTACAAGCGAGGCTCGTCGTGTTTGCAAGCTGGACGTAGCTCAATTATTTTTTTGTGGAGCTTCATTTAGCTCATTTCCAGCTCCTTCAAGTTCAATGAGCTCGAACCAGCTCAATTTCAGCTCCATATCTTTAAGACCTTTATTATAGTAGCTGAACTAATTATTTGCATCATTTAATTAGTTTATTACAGCTTAATTAATTTTTGTTGTTTAATTGGTCTTAAATCTGGACGAATTTAAATAAGCATGTTAAATATGTTTTTTTTTTCTTCTTCTTACATGTTATTAAGTCATATTAATTCCTACAGCCTATAAATATGTTTTTATGCATGTTTTTAATGTGTCAACTTTATTATTTGTTTTAATTATGTCCTAAGGCTGCCGAATTTAATGTGCAGAATTTTAGTGTTAATTTAATATGTCTAAACATGTATTTGATTGAATTGATGAATGTTGCTGCAGGTACATTACCCATGAACGTCCTTGGTGTATGAAAGGTATTAAAAGGAGGTACATGAAGGGGACGGCACATGCATGAATGGGAAAATGAAGTTGGCTGCTGTTTGAAGTTTTCTAGGTGACCATTCAGCCGAATTTATTGCTTACACATTGCTGGATACATCATGGCTGTTCGGTTCAAGGTGTTCATATTCAAGGACTCTTCAAAACTTGGTTTTCACACTCAAAGTGACTATTCAGCATCTCCTTAATTGCTGGTAATTTTTCAGCAATGGTTGCCAATTAAATGAGCTCTTTTAAGCACATCAACCGAATGTAGCTGCTGCCATTTATTCACTCAAGTTCCAAGTTCAATTATCCATCTAGAAGGTGACTATTGGAGCTCCAAGTTCAGCCGAATCTAATTAGTCCATTAAAGTGATTCATTTGCTTAAATTTTAAGTAATGTAAGTGACCATTCGGCTAGCTTAGGTGATTATTATAAATAGCTGAATTTTCACTTTGTAAGGGACTTTTGACATTTTAATTAGCAAATTGCTGCCAAATTTGTGAGGCATTTTCTCTCAAATTTCGTTTGAGACCCGTAAGACTTATCTAAGCTTTTAGTGGCGTCTTTCCGAGTCTTTTCCGAACTTATCACTCCCTAAACCCGAGTGTGGCGTTCACCTTTGATACCTTTGGTTCATACTTTACTAAGTATCGGGTCAAGGTCCTTATCAACCATTTCCAACTCAATTTGGTCCTATAAGTTTCGGGTCGACACTTTTCTTTAGTGTTGGTTCACTCTTGACCTTTTTGAACCATTACCATTTCGTACCAAATCCCAAATACCAAAACGTACCAAAACCAAATACCCTTTCTTAGTTATCCGAAACCGAACTCTTCCATTCTATTCATGCCATTTCGACCTAAACTAAATCCACATTCAACCTTGCACGAACTTATCTTACTTCTTTATACACAAATATATTCTATCTTCTTCTTGTCTAATATACTTCTTCGTTTACGATCGGGAACTAAACGACTCGGGTTCAACTACTAAATCGAGGTCGTATCATTAATTTAGTTTAAATTACTACAGCTCATAATTATGTTTTGACTTATTACATGTTTTAAATGTGTCTTGGCCAAATTTAATATGTCTTGTTAAGACTTTATTAAATTTGTCTAATTTAATTTATGTTTAATTAGTGTGTCTAAATTATATTAATGTTTGTTCAGCTGAATTTTATGTGATTTAATTTTGGTTCATGTGTTTTTTGTAGGTGAGCTGAATTTGGAGAGTAATTAAACAAGGTTCATGCATGATAGGTTCAATGTATGGGACAGTGCATGTAAGGCCTCTTTCAATGAATGGTGGCTTATCCATTTGGCTCCCCAAGGCACCTATTTGGCCAAAAGGTGTCCAGCAATTTAAAGCACAAGCTTGGCCGATTGTATTCCCAAGGCAGCATCTAAGCCATTCACACCTCAATTTGACCAATCAGCTCCTATACATGTATGGGTGGATTCATGAACGTCCAAAGGGAGGAAATATTACCTTAATTCATCACATTGAATGTATAATGTGCATGTACAAAGGGGAGAACGAATTTAGAAGGTACATGCTTCCATTCATGAACCAGCCCATCATTAAAGCTTTAATTAAGAGAGATGCATGACCCATGCACCTAGCATTCGTCCAAGAGGGGTTGGATATGAATTGAAGATGCACATTCATGGAACAAGGAAGCTTTCTTATTGGTTAAGCATGCATGAACGGGTTTTGGGAAGAAACATGATTATTCAACCATGCATGAACTTACACTATCCATGAACAGAGATTTAATGCTTGAAGTGTGAACATTTTTAATTGTTGTGTGAACACATTAGTAGCTGAATTTTAATAGGCATTAGAGAGCCTATAAATAGTTTATTTTGTTTATTGTAAAAGGTTACAGAATTTGATCAATTAAACTTAATAGAACTTTTGTTCTTGTGAGGTTACCTCCTCTCTTCTTTCGTTCGAGTCTCGAAGCGACTTATCTAGCTTGCTAGTGGTGTCAATCCGAACTCCATTGAACTTATCACCGAATCGGTGTGGCGTTCAACCATATTTTTATACCTTTGGTTCTTACCTCTATATAGGTATTGGGTCAAGGTTCGCTTCTATCCTTCATCAAATTTCACCTTAAGCAATATAAGACTCGGGCAATACTTTTTAGTATTGAACATTCTTGACGTTTAAGTTTTATTTTTCCATCTCCATCAATTACCTTTTTCTAACCTACCTTGTTTCTATTCTAAACCGAATTTATCAACACCAAACCACTCATCTAAACCCTCTCAAAGCTTCCGCAACCCTTAGCCTAAATCACCCAATTTTGACAACTCCAACTACTCCTCGTAGACGATCGGGCAACTTTGTGAAACGACTCGATTAACCTGGGCCGGATCACATCATTTGGTATCAGAGCTACTAAAACGAGGAGCGCCGACGTTCGTAATAAGGCCGCAAGTAGGTTCGAAACGTAAAAAAAAATCAAAAAAAATTTGAGTTGTAATTTAATTTTTTTTCCCTTGTATTTAGCTTACTATTGTATTGGAGTAACAAAAAAAATCAAAAAAAAAATCGAAAAAAAAAATTGATTGAAAAAAAAATTCAAAAAAAAAAGTGAAAAAAAATCGAGCAAAAAAAAAAGGTGAGCAAAAAAAAATCAAGTTAAAAAAAGTGAAAAGTCTTGCGAGTTTTTATTTTTTTTCTCTCTTATTTGCTCCGATCATCAAGTTTCCCTTCCTACCATTATTTACCCATCCCAACGCCACACTTAGCCTTGATTTTATTTTGTTTAGCCTACCTTACACCCACATCATTCCTTTGTAACCTATTTTGAAACCGACCCTCAAGCAGCAAATTAAGTCTATCGAGACGAATTACGAAATTGTGAGACGAGGTCGAGAGGTAAAAGGCACGTGTGTTTTACATCAAAGAAAAAGCCTAGAAGAGTGTAAACACGAGTGGAGTGCTATCCAATTTCCATTGTGAGTGAAACGTGAGATTTTTGTGGTGAGGTATTTACTTTCTATTTTATTTTAATCATTTTTTTAAAAAAAAAAATCATGTCACAAGAATTTTCCGAATCAGATTTCCAATATTTGAAGCAAGAGATACGTAGAATTGTGAAATCAAATTTTGATAAATTGCATGATAGATTGGATCGAATAGAGACAAGAGCCCAACAAAAGCAAATTTCATCGAGTCATGAGACGGAGTTAAGATCATCCCGACGACACTACTCGACAAGAGACTCTTATCAAGACATTTATTCAACAAGGCGTTCGAGACCAAGAGAAGCAAACTCCGAGTTTGAGTCCTTCCGAGATGATAAACGAAAAAGTAAACGTGTCTCTACAAGTGCCTCAATTTATTCATCTACAAAGGATTATTTACGAAGAGGCGAACGTGCTTCAAGAGTGTCAAAGTACTCGGCTACGGAAGATCTATCACAAAGAGAAGATTGCCATTTGTGTGAAGAACCCTTTTCTTATTCTCAACAAAAGGTTTCTCTTTTTGATGATTTATACTTTTGTAATGAAATCGAAACATCATGTGAAAAAGAAAAAGAGTGTGAGCGAGAAAATGAAAAAGAAAAAGAAATGAAAGAAAAAGAAGATGAGTGTGAGATAGAAAAGAAAATTGAAAATGAGATTGAGAATAAAAACGAGTGCGAAAAAGAAAAGGAAACCGAAAAAGAGAGTGAGATTGAAGGAAGAAACGAGAGTGAAGAAGAAAGGAGTGTTGTTACTAACCATCCTATGAATTTTCCTTGTTTTGTTTCTACTTTTCAGGTTTCTCGAAATCCCATCGATCAATTTCAACTTCAATATTTTTCTAAGGAGAAACGATTTCGATTAGTCGAGAAAGGTAAGATCGTAGATGACCCTAGTTCACAAGTGCTTAAAGGTAAGCCATGTAAGGGAGCTACTGTATTTGAGTCTTCTCAATCTTACTTGATTCTTGATGACGAGATTAGCAAAGACTTAGTTTGTGAGAAAGTTTTTCATCTTGATCTGATTGGAAATCATAATTTGATTGTTGATAAATGTGTTTTACATAGTAATGTGAAATATCTTTCTGCTCATGAGCCTATCATTGTCAAGATTGATCAAGAAGTAAGTCCAGGTAAGCCCAAACAAAATTTGGGATTGTGTGATGAAAAGTTGACATCTAATCTGTGTGCTTGTGATGATCATGTGAATTATCTAAATTGTGGTGTGAACTTTCTTGTTTACGTGTGCGAATGAAATATGAAGGGTTTGATTGCTCGAATGTATGTATGCCTAACTCCTATTTGCTTGACATGTGTGAAGTCTTGGTGAAGAAGAAATTTTTGTTGCGTTGCGAAACGACCAATGAAAATCGCGTTTTTAAACCCGGGATATACATTCCTAAGTTAACGTCAAGCCAAGCAAGAGGAAGCTTTGTTTTTGACCCCGGAGATTATTATTCTTTGTTCTTGTTAAAAGGGTTTGGATTTTGCAATTTTGATTTTCGAGATTATGCTTTTCGACTGACTTGTGATTTAGGTTTGTGTCCATTGGAGAAAAAGGTAAGAACGGTTTTTACTTTTGATCCCGGCACTGGTTCATTGGTTCAATTTTTGCATAAGATCTTAAAAAGACCTTTTGAACTTATAAACCATGGTGTCACTAATCTATTTAATTTTTGTGTAGGTGACACTTCGAAGTGGTTCCCTCCTAAAGAGGGAGGGTATAAACATAAATTGTGTCCTACTCAAGGCATGTCTGATTTCCAGGTTTTTGGGAGCAACTATGCCAATTCCATCGACAAAGGGGCTGGTGACGATGTAAAATTTTTTTCGAGAAAATGGCCCGATTTGAGGACAAATCGTCTTCAAGAGGGAGGGTATGATGTGATCTCAATCGCATCATGTTGTGGCACCACTCGTTGCTATCATGATTGGCCTAAACACGAGGGCCCCAAGTGCAAGATGAAGCTCAATCTCAACTCAACAAGCTCAATCTTAGTTTTTCCCAGCTCGATTTAGCTCACATGAGCTTAATTTAGCTCGTTTGAGCTCAATTTAGCTTACTTTAGCTCGTTTGAGCTTGGCTTAAGTTTATTTCAACTCATTTATTTTAATGTCTGAATAAATTAAGTAATTTATTAATTTAGTTTAAATTACTACAGCTCATAATTATGTTTTGACTTATTACATGTTTTAAATGTGTCTTGGCCAAATTTAATATGTCTTGTTAAGACTTTATTAAATTTGTCTAATTTAATTTATGTTTAATTAGTGTGTCTAAATTATATTAATGTTTGTTCAGCTGAATTTTATGTGATTTAATTTTGGTTCATGTGTTTTTTGTAGGTGAGCTGAATTTGGAGAGTAATTAAACAAGGTTCATGCATGATAGGTTCAATGTATGGGACGGTGCATGTAAGGCCTCTTTCAATGAATGGTGGCTTATCCATTTGGCTCCCCAAGGCACCTATTTGGCCAAAAGGTGTCCAGCAATTTAAAGCACAAGCTTGGCCGATTGTATTCCCAAGGCAGCATCTAAGCCATTCACACCTCAATTTGACCAATCAGCTCCTATACATGTATGGGTGGATTCATGAACGTCCAAAGGGAGGAAATATTACCTTAATTCATCACATTGAATGTATAATGTGCATGTACAAAGGGGAGAACGAATTTAGAAGGTACATGCTTCCATTCATGAACCAGCCCATCATTAAAGCTTTAATTAAGAGAGATGCATGACCCATGCACCTAGCATTCGTCCAAGAGGGGTTGGATATGAATTGAAGATGCACATTCATGGAACAAGGAAGCTTTCTTATTGGTTAAGCATGCATGAACGGGTTTTGGGAAGAAACATGATTATTCAACCATGCATGAACTTACACTATCCATGAACAGAGATTTAATGCTTGAAGTGTGAACATTTTTAATTGTTGTGTGAACACATTAGTAGCTGAATTTTAATAGGCATTAGAGAGCCTATAAATAGTTTATTTTGTTTATTGTAAAAGGTTACAGAATTTGATCAATTAAACTTAATAGAACTTTTGTTCTTGTGAGGTTACCTCCTCTCTTCTTTCGTTCGAGTCTCGAAGCGACTTATCTAGCTTGCTAGTGGTGTCAATCCGAACTCCATTGAACTTATCACCGAATCGGTGTGGCGTTCAACCATATTTTTATACCTTTGGTTCTTACCTCTATATAGGTATTGGGTCAAGGTTCGCTTCTATCCTTCATCAAATTTCACCTTAAGCAATATAAGACTCGGGCAATACTTTTTAGTATTGAACATTCTTGACGTTTAAGTTTTATTTTTCCATCTCCATCAATTACCTTTTTCTAACCTACCTTGTTTCTATTCTAAACCGAATTTATCAACACCAAACCACTCATCTAAACCCTCTCAAAGCTTCCGCAACCCTTAGCCTAAATCACCCAATTTTGACAACTCCAACTACTCCTCGTAGACGATCGGGCAACTTTGTGAAACGACTCGATTAACCTGGGCCGGATCACATCACAAACCCTTCATATTTCATTCGCACACGTAAACAAGAAAAGTTCACACCACAATTTAGATAATTCACATGATCATCACAAGCAAACAGATTAGATGTCAACTTTTCATCACACAATCCCAATTTTTGTTTGGGCTTACCTGGACTTACTTCTTGATCAATCTTGACAATGATAGGCTTATGAGCAGAAAGATATTTCACATTACTATGTAAAACACATTTATCAACAATCAAATTATGATTTCCAATCAGATCAAGATGAAAAACTTTCTCACAAACTAAGTCTTTGCTAATCTCATCATCAAGAATCAAGTAAGATTGAGAAGACTCAAATACAGTAGATCCCTTACATGGCTTACCTTTAAGCACTTGTGGACTAGGGTCATCTACGATCTTACCTTTCTCGACTAATCGAAATCGTTTCTCCTTAGAAAAGTATTGAAGTTGAAATTGATCGATGGGATTTCGAGAAACCTGAAAAGTAGAAACAAAACAAGGAAAATTCATAGGATGGTTAGTAACAACACTCCTTTCTTTTTCACTTTCATCCTTTTCATTTCTTTCTTTTTCCAACTCATTTTCAAATCCTCTTTATTTTACCATATCACTCATTTCTTTTGCACTCTCGTTTCTTCCTTCAATCTCACTATCTTTTTCGGTTTCCTTTTCTTTTTCGCACTCGTTTTTATTCTCAATCTCATTTTCAATTTTCTTTTCTATCTCCCACTCATCTTCTTTTTCTTTCATTTCTTTTTCATGTTCATTTTCTCGTTCGCGCTCTTTTTCTTTTTCTTTTTCACATGCTATTTCAATTCCATTACAAAAGTAGAAATCATCAAAATGAGAAGCCTTTCGTTGAGAATAAGAAAAGGATTCTTCATACAAATGGCAATCTTCTCTTTGTGATAGATCTTCCGTAGCCGAGTACTTTGACACTCTTGAAACACGTGCACCTCTTCGTAAATAATCCTTTGTAGATGAATAAATTGAGGCACTTGTAGAGACATGTTTACCTTTTCATTTATCATCTCTGAAGGACTCAAACTCAGAGTTTGCTTCTCTTGGTCTCGAATGCCTTGTTGAATAAACGTCTTGATAAGAGTCTCTTGTCGAGTAGTGTCGTCGGGATGATCTTAACTCCGTCTCATGACTCAATGAAATTTGCTTTTGTTGGGCTCTTGTCTCTATTTGATCCAATCTATCATGCAATTTATCAAAGTTTGATTTCACCATTCTACGCATTTCTTGCATCAAATATTGGAATTCTGATTCGGAAAATTCTTCTTGAGACATTTTTTTAATCACACAACAAAACTCACACTTCACTCATAAATAAAATTCACACAATATGGCTTTTACTTCTCTCGAATGGTCTCACCAATCACTCTTGCCTTTTTTTCCACTCGATTTTCGCCTCTTAAAGTTCTTCGCAAACTAAATCGACGAATCAATACCGTTTGGCGTCGGCTTACAAAATTGATTTGGCTTGGTGGGTAATGATGTCGGGAATGGTAGGCTATCAAACAAAATAGGAATGGTTAAGTGTGGCTATATAGATATGGTCCTTCGGGCAACAAGCAATGCTTTTACAAACCCAAAATGAATTTCAATCACTCTTTTTTTTTTCAATTTCGATTTTTTTCTTTTTTTTAATTCCGAATTTTTTTTCTTCTTTTTTTTTCTTCAATACTAAATACAAAAAGTAAAAATAAATTGAATACAAACTTTTTTTTGAATTTTTTTTCGAATTCTTTTTTCAAGTTTTTTTTTATTTTTTTATCATACCGTAATATCGATAACGTCGATCTTACTCCGATTCAGCTAGCTCTGATACCAAATGATGCACCCCAGCTCGGGAAGGAGAGTCGAGTCGTAGATGTGCCCGATCGTGCATTGGAGTAATACTCGAGGGTGGACGAAATAGGTTAAGAAAGAAGAGATAAAGGCTAAAATTTAGTTCAAAAGGGGTTATGAAATGTATTGAGGATGATAGGTGAATGAAAACCAAGTATTCAAGTTGAACCAACACAATATAAGTGTGTTAACTGACACGAGCTCGATTCAGATGATGTGATGAGTCGTATTATGTTCCCGATCGAATTTAGGTAGTGTCGATTTAGTTCAAAATTCAATAAGATGAGTTATATTGGTTTTAAATGAATTAGGAAGCAAAATGGGGATAAATGGTTTCCAATGAAACAAGAACGAACCCTTATTAACAAATAAGGACCCGGGCTTAAAGGTTTCAAAGAAAAGGAAAGAAATGGTAGATAAAATTGAGACCCTCTATTTAGCAAAATAGGAACCTTCGGTATAGTTGGAACGCCACACCTTATGGTGATAAGTTCGAAACAAAGTCAGATTGACGCCACTCGTAAAGATAAGTCAATTGAGCTTTGAAGAATAAAGAGAGTGAATTGCCTCACTAAAATGATATTTCATTCAGAGATTTGTCAAAAAGTCCTTTTACAAGAAAAATAGAAACTATTTATAGACTTTCAACTAGTAGCCGAATAGACAAGTTCAAGACTTAATTTCTAAGCAAACATTGAACTAAAATTCAGCTTAACTTCATGAATATGGGGCAATGTAGATTCGGCTGAATTGTGACCAACTATGAAGCTTCCACCTTAAGCAAATGGATCTTGGAGATGCATGTAACAGCTACATTCAGCTAATGGGTTTAAATGAGCATTCAAGAGGCAACTCTTGCTGAAAAATTACCAATAATAAAGAGAGTACTTGAGCAGCCATATCAGGTGTGAATGGACGGTTTTGAAGAGCCTTAAAGTGTGAACACCTTGAACCGAATGGCCAAAAGATTTCTAGCAATGTGAAGGAAATAAATGGCAGCTTTGGATAATGAACAATCATCTCTTTTGGCCGAATGGACACATAGAAAACTTAAAAATCAGCACACCAATTTTAATGCATTCCATGCATGTATCGTTAGGTGCATGAACCCAATATGCATGCATCTTTACATCCATTGAATCTTCATGCATGAATCTGTCCAATTCACCTTCAAATTCGGCTGCACCAAAAAAAAACACACATGAACTTAATTAATTTCAAGCAAATTCAGCTGAACTAAATTAAAGTATAATGTGAACATCCTAAATAACATTGAGACAACTTAAATATTAACAAATCATAACACATAAATTCGGCTGGACAAATTTAAAACATGTAATAATTTAGACAAACTAAATGACATCAAGACATCTTTAATTTAACTAAATCAAGACATATTAAACACTTAAATTAATTAAGACATATTTAAAAGCTATAATGAAACTTATTTAAATGTTTATTTAAATAGTCTAAATTCCAGCATCAAATTAATTAGCTAGAACGAAATTCAGCTTCAAAGAAGTTGAATATGTTCAGCTCGTTTTTAAACTCCTTGCTATCATTTTCCTCAACCCGTTCCACCATTGCTAAAATAGCATCTTTGAATCGTTTAGCTCTAGCTCGTGTTATTGGACCAATGGGCAGCTTGATGGCTTCTTGTTCGTTCTCCATTTGGTTCGTAGGCAAGCTCACATCATTAACCCGGGACTTATACGAATACTTAGGAAAGGTTAAATGTTGTATGGATGGAAAATGAATAAAATGGAACCTTGACCCACTATCAAAGATGATAGGAACCTCGGTATAACTTGAACGCCACACTTTGGGTGCAAAGTGATAAGTTCGAAATACAAAAAACGGGTTGACGCCACAAGGGTTACTTGATAAGTCTAACCAGTCCTTGGAGAACAATGAGAGTTGAAAACAAACTCACAAAGTAAACAAATTTCATATAAGTTTTAAAAATATATTGTCTAACCAAAAAAATGATTACAAAACAACTATTTATACTAATATTGAATGTCAAACCGAATGGTCACAAAAGGTAGATAAATGGACAGCTTCTAGATGGTGTTAACTCAGTTGAAAACATTCATGGAACGTCTTCAATGCTTGGCTGACCATTGAGCTACACGAACAGCCTTGAAAGGTGTCTTTGATGCGCACGAGGAGCCTTGAATTGAAAAAGGTATGCCAGGTTCGGCCAAGGGAGTGTACAAAGCCACTAGTGGCGTCTTCTAAGGAGCTTTGAAGAGTGAAACGGCAGCCCTTAAATGCATGTCTCCTTTGAAGAATCCTAGACCTTGGGGACGGCAATGGCATCAACAATCTTTAATGTCCTTCAATAATCAGCCTTGGAAATTCGGATGGCCAGCAGCAGCTTTAAATGACGTCTTGAGCACACAAATAGCTCCTAAATACTTTCAATCAACTTAAATGAGCTGGACTAAATTTGCAAGTCCTTTGGTGTGTTCAAGACAGCAATAAGCATCAGCTTTGGAACCTGAAAACGGCCTTTAATGCTCCTTGGAAGCATGAAACGTTCAGCCTTGAATAGTTAAGCAATATACATGCTTTGGCCGAATGGTCACTTGGAAATTCCCCAAACAACAGCTCTTTGCTGTACCCGAAGCAATACCAGCTTTAATGTTGTTCAATAACGTCCCCCCTTGCATGCTTTCATTAATGCCGTCCATGCATGGTGAATATCCCATTTAATTCATGTTTTGCTTCCCTTTAAATGCCGTTCCATACATGGGAACATCTCATTTAATTCATGTCTTTGCTGCACATTAAATCAGCAAGCAGCTTCTTTAATTTCGTCCATTAAATTGCCACATGAAAAAGCACAAACAACTCCTTTAATGTCGTTCCTTGCATGTAGAACAGCATCTTTAATGCATGTCTTGCTGTACATTAAATTCGGCAAACATCCACTTCCTTAAATTACCGTCCAAGCCATTAAACTTGAGCTCGAATGAGTTGAACCACACGAAAAGAAATTCAAATGAGCTAAAAATTAGCTTCATCTTGCACTTGGGGCCCTCGTGTTTAGGCCAATCTCGACGGCGTTGGGTTGTGACATTACATGATGCGATCAGGATCACATCAGGTCCAAACTAAATGGGACCATTCAAGAGTTTGTTAGCAAGGCCTTAGATGCATACACGAGAGAACAAGAAAATCAAAATTCACTTTCTTATTTTCAAGAAAATCAAGAAACCGAATCTTGGCCCAATTATGCTGTTCGAAGAGATTTCAAGAATCAAGAAAATCAAGATTTCAAATCTTGGAAATCTAGGTCCAAGAAACCAAATCTTGCAGCCAACACGCATTGGATCTCCGTTACGAGCATCAACGACCCAATTTCGGAAGGAGATGGATCACGAGCCCAAATTCTTGAAGGCGAGGCCCAATAACCAAATTCCAGCCCAATCAAGAAATTCCTTCATACTTAGTTTAAAATCAGGCCAAAATGTCAAAGGGCCCAATTTATAAACATTTTAATTGTTTAATTTAATTTTTTAAGCTGTAGGAACATCCATGTAAAATTCGGCCCAAAAACAGCCCATATATATGCTTGGCCGAATTTTCCTTTATTTTATTCTATTAATTAGGTTTAATTTTATTAGTTACTTGTTAGATTAGGATTACTTGAGGCCTATTTAAAGGCATGGCCAGCCACCCCTTGTACATAACACTTAGATTTATTCTTAAATTTCAGATTTGTTGAGAGCAGAATTTTCTTTGAGTTTTTCTCTAAGATTTCTCTCTTGAGTTTTCTTTAGAAGTTGTTTTAACAATCTTTTGATTGTGGGAGCCATCTTCAACCTTCTTCTTGCCATCGATATTCTTTGGAGGGGAGATTAGAGCCGTTTGAAGGAATTTGTGAATTCTTTCGGGAATTCAAGGGTTCTTAGGACTTTTCTTTATTTCTTGCTGTTTCGATTTGTTTCTTTATTCCTACTTGTGGCGATTCATTATGTAATCTTTTTGTTGTTTTTGCTTGTGATTCAGCTTTGTTTAACTCCAAGATCCTTCCATTTAATCGGTCTACTTTTGGGCAGTAAAGTTTCGAATCAAAATCCCTAAATCCTAGGGTTCTTGTCGATTAATACATTCTGATTTTGGGGAAATCAAGTTGCTGGAATTTGGGGTTTTTCTTGTCGGTTTGTTCTTGGGCAGATTCGGCTTGTGGGGTTCACTATTGGAGTTCGATTTCATCTCCTTGAACTTCGAAGACATTTATTCATTCGTTCTTTGTTCCTTGCTGCTCATTTAATTGAATTTGGGGATTTAATTTCAGATCTGATTAGTTTAATCTTATTCTTTGTTTTTAATTTTTAGATCTGTTCGTTTAGAGCTTTCGTAAGAGTTTCCCATGACTTGGCAACTCGATCTTGGTCCGCGTGCATTCCTCTATCAGAAATCTTGGTCCAAGAAATCGAATCTTGCAGCCAAAGCGCATTGGATCTCTGTTACGAGCATCAACGACCCAATTTCGGTAGGAGATGGATCACGAGCCCAAATTCTTGAAGGCGAGGCCCAATAACCAAATTCCAGCCCAATCAAGAAATTCCTTCATACTTAGTTGAAAATCAGGCCAAAATGTCAAAGGGCCCAATTTATAAACATTTTAATTGTTTAATTTAATTTTTTAAGCTTTAGGAACATACATGTAAAATTCGGCCCAAAAATAGCCCATATATATGCTTGGCCGAATTTTCCTTTATTTATTCTATTAATTAGGATTAATTTTATTTGTTACTTGTTAGATTAGGATTACTTGAGGCCTATTTAAAGGCATGGCCGGCCACCCCTTGTACATAACACTTAGATTCATTCTTAAATTTCAGATTTGAGAGAGCAGAATTTTCTTTGAGTTTTCTCCAAGATTTCTCTCTTGAGTTTTCTTTAGAAGTTGTTTTAACAATCTTTTGATTGTGAGAGCCATCTTCAACCTTCTTCTTGCCATCGATATTCTATGGAGGGGAGATTAGAGCCGTTTGAAGAGATTTGTGAGATCTTTCGGGATTTCAAGGATCTTTAGGACTTATCTTTTATTCTTGCTGTTCAATTTCTTTTCTTTATTTCTGTTGATGCCGAATATATATATAATTTCTTTGCTATTTTTTTTGTGTTTCAGCCTTGATTCAAACTCCAAGAACTCTTCATTTAATCGGTTCTTTTATTGGCAGCATCTAATCGATTCAAAATTCCCCAAAATTTAGGGTTCTTGCCATTTTCTATTTCTTCTTGTTGGGTGAAATTCGGCTGCTGAAATTTGGGCAATTCATATTGGGTGTTCAATTGGACTGAATCGCAACTTAAATTCACTTCTTGAACCGTTCAATTTCATCTATTTCTTTCTTTTCTTTTTGTCGCCCAAATCCCTAATCTTCCAATTAAAAATCTGATTGTTTCAATCTACTTACTGTTTTGGTGTTCTTGGCAGATTCGGCCAAAATCTGATACCAAATGATATAGAGGCACGCGCGGACCAAGATCGAGTCATCAAGTTACGGGAAACTCCTACGGAAGGCTCTAGACGAATAGATCTGAAACAAAACAGCAAGATAAGTTTAAACCAATCAGATCTGGGATTAAAATTATCAATGAACAGCAAGGTTAAAGAAACTCTTAAAGACGGCTTATTCTTGGAAGCCAAGAACCGATTTATGCTTAGAAAGTGATTTTCCCAACAGTCGACCTATTAGATTAAGAAAGAAACAACGAATCAGATCTCAGATCAATAAAAAAATAACAATCGATTAATAAAGGAAGATTAGGGCTTAGTGCGACAAGTAGAAGAGGAAGAAAGATTGATGAAGTAAAACGAATCTTGAACCCCCAAATCAGATTACGAATAGTTTAATTGAATTCCCAAGATGAATTCCCCCAAATAACAGCAACCGAAAACACCCTAAAAAGATTAAACAAGAATCGGCAAATCCCTAAAATTTGGGGATTTTTGGATCAAGTAATTGCTATCAATAAGAAATCAATTGAATGAGGTGATCTTGGAGTTTAATCAAGGCTGAAACACAAACAAGAATAGCAAAGAAGTGAGAAGAAGAATCGGCACAAGCAATAATAAAGAAAATAAATTGAACAGTAAGAAATAACAATAAGTCCTAAGAACCCTTGAATTCCCGAAGGAATTCACAAATTCCTTCAAACAGCTCTAATCTCCCCTCCAAAGAATATCGATGGCAAGAAGAAGGTTGAAGATGGCTCCCACAATCAAAAGATTGTTAAAACAACTTCTAAAGAAAACTCAAGAGAGAAATCTTGGAGAAAACTCAAAGAAAATTCTGCTCTCAACAAATCTGAAATTTAAGAATAAATCTAAGTGTGTTGTGTACAAGGGGTGGCCGGCCATGCCTTTAAATAGGCCTCAAGTAATCCTAATCTAACAAGTAACTAATAAAATTGGTTATTGGGCCTTGCCTTTAAGAATTTGGGCTCGTGATCCATCTCTTTTCGAAATTAGGTGTTGATGCTCGTAACGGAGATCCAATGCGTGTTGGCTGCAAGATTTGGTTTCTTGGACCAAGATTCGATTTCTTGATCTTCTTGAAAACAAGAAAGTGAATCTTGATTTTCTTGTTCTCTCGTGTATGCATCTAAGGCCTTGCTAACAAACTCTTGAATGGTCCCATTTAGTTTGGACCGCATTTGTCGGGCCTTTGATCTCGTTATTGGGCCTTGTGGCAACTTGAGCCCATCACTTTCTTAAATTTGGGTTGTGATACGATCTCGGTTTAGTAGTTGAGTCCGAGTCGTTTAGTTCCCGATCGTAAACGAAGAAGTAGAATAGACGAGAAGGAGATAGAATATATTTGTGTTCAAAGAAGTAAGATAAGTTCGTGCAAAGTTGGATGTGGATTTGGTTTAAGTCGAAAAGGTATGAATAGAATGGACGAGTTCGGTTTAGGATAATTAAGAAATGGTATTTGGTTTTGGTACGTTTTGGTATTTGGGAATTGGTTCGAAATAGTATGGAATTGGTACGAAATGGTATGGTATTTGGTACGAATTGGTAATGGTTCAAAGAGGTCAAGAATGAACCAACACTAAAGAAAAGTGTCGACCCGAAACTTATAGGACCTAAATGAATTGGAAATGGTTGAAAAAGGACCTTGACCCGATACTTAGGAAAGTATGAACCAAAGGTATCAAAGGTGAACGCCACACTCGGGTTTAAGGAGTGATAAGTTCGGAAAAGACTCGGAAAGACGCCACTAAAAAGCTTAGATAAGTCTTACGGGTCTCGAACGAAATTTAAGAGAAAATGCCTCACAAATTTGGCAGTAATTTGCTAATTAAAATGTCAAAAGTCCCTTTACAAATTGAATTTAACAACTATTTATAGACAAAGACTAGGCTAGCCGAATAGTCATATGAATGCTTAAGAATTAAGCAAATGAATTCCTTTAATGTGCTTAACTAAATTCGGCTGAATGGAGCTCCAATGGTCATCTTCTAGAAAGAGCAATGAACTTAGAAGCTTGGAAAGATGCATGGCAGCAGCTAGGTTCGGTTAATGGACTTAAACAAACTCAATTAATTGGCAACTTTTGTTGAAAAGTGATCAGCAATTAAAGGAGGTAATGAGCAGCCACCAAGGTGTGAAAACTCAGCTTTGAAGAGTCATGGCATGTGAACATATTGAACCGAACCGCCAAGATGAATCCAGTAATGTGAAAAGAATTAAAAGTCGGATGAATGGTCAACTTGGGAGTAGGAAACAATAGCTTCTTTGGCCGAATGGTCACCTAGGATACTTCAAACAGCAGCCAAATTTAATTCCCCAAACATGCATGTGCCGTCCCCTTACATGTATCTTCTTTTAATTCATTCATGCACCAAGGACGTCCAAATGGGATGTACCTACAGCAAAATTTATTCAATAAATCAAATACATTTTTAAACACATTAATTTGGCAGCAAATGACACAAAAATTATGCACATTAAATTCGGCCACCTTAGGACATAATTAAAACATGTAATAAAATTGACACATTAAAACATGCATAAAAAACATATTAATGAGCTGTAGAAATTAAGACAAATTAATAACATATAATTATAACTCAATTATCATGCATAATTAAATTTGTCCAGATTTTAA
Source organism: Gossypium hirsutum (assembly GCF_007990345.1). Taxonomy (NCBI): domain Eukaryota; kingdom Viridiplantae; phylum Streptophyta; class Magnoliopsida; order Malvales; family Malvaceae; genus Gossypium; species Gossypium hirsutum. Next base: position 27,045,810 of record NC_053440.1, on the reverse strand, counting down.
ACCAAATAAATAATGAATATTAATTGAGCTGTAATAAACTAATTAAATGACTCAAATAATTATTTCAGCTACTATAATAAGGTCTTAATGAAATTGAGCTAGTTCGAGCTCATTGAGCTTGAAAGGAGCTGGAAACGAGCTAAATGAAGCTCCACAAAATAAGATTGAGCTATGTCCAGCTTGCAACCACGACGAGCCTCGCTTGTAGGCTGAAACAATAGCCGTTCCCGGGGCTGGTCGTATCATCCCCTCCCTCTTTAAAGCGATTTGTCCCCAAATCGGGCCACTTGCTCGCGAAGAAACTTCTATTAACAAAGACCCCTTGGTTGTTGAATTTGACAAACTTGTGCCCAGCAACCTGAAATTCATGAATAGATTGAAAATAACACCGATTAGTTACTTGCCCTCCCTCTTTAAGGCAAAGCCACTTCAAAGTGTCACCTACACAATAAGGAAAATTATGAATGACACAATGAACTAAAAACTTGCGAACTCTTTCCAAATTTTCAATCATAATTAGAGCAAAAGAACTATTGCCGAATTCAAAAATATAGATAAGCCTTACCTTTCCACATTGACTTTCCAAATTCATCAAGGAACTAGACATGAGAAATAATTCTACGAATATGAACAGTTCATGCAAAGAAACACATATCCCACAACACACTCTATCAAATGGATTCGAAGACTCATGAATCAAACAATTAAATCGATTGGTCAAATCTTCACCATGAAAAATCCCATCCAATGGACGAATAGATGTTAACGAATAACCACAAATCCACAAAAAGTCTTTTAAACAAATATGTGAAAAAAATATTAATCGGCCAAAAGAAACAAGATCACTTAGTCGAATCAAGTTTTGCAAATTTAAACTTAGTACTGGCCAATAATCTTCCACTTCTTCACCAAACTTGTCATATTCACGAATGTCATCACCTTTTGAACAAAATAGAGATGTTTTTAGTTCTTCAGAAACCAAACCTTGTCTATCCTTGAGATTATGGATTTGAGGATCGGTTTTACCATTCTCTCGCAATATGAACCTTCTCTTCTCAGGAATATAATGTAATCGTAATTCTTTGCTTGGTTTAACCTGAAAAAATGAAGAGACAGGAAGACAACGATTAATCAAAACATTTTTCTTTCTCTCACTCAAATTTCTTTCACTTTCTTTTTCTTTGACCTTGTTTTTCTCACAATCTCGATTCTTTTCTTTTGAATCATTTTTCTTTTCTTTTTCACTCTCTCTCAATTTCTTTTTTTGTTCATTCAAATCTTCCAAGGATTGCTTTAATCGTTGTTGATCTTCCATCACTTGTTGTGGAGACAATGGGGCCAAAGTGATATTTTTGCCTTTGTGCTTGAATGAATATTGGTTAGAAAACCCGTCGTGCTTGACTCGCTGATCAAATTGCCACGGCCTCCCAAACAGTAAATGGCCCGCATGCATGGGCACAACGTCGCACAAAATCTCGTCTTGGTACTTTCCAATTGAAAAGGGAATCAAGGCTTGTTTGGTTACCTTAAGTTCGACTCCTTCATTGAGCCATTGCATCTTATAGGGACTCGGGTGCTTAAGGGTCGGCAAAGATAACTTCTTGATCATAAGTGTGCTTGCAACATTTGTGCAACTCCCGCCATCGATCACAACGCTACAAACCTTTCCATGAACATAACATCGGGTATTAAACAAATTCTCGCGTTGCGGTTCACCTATAGAGCTTTGTGCACTAAGACTTCTTTTAACAATGAGCATTTCGCCTTCAACGGCAAACTCTATCTTATCTTCGTTACCGGAAGGATTGTTAATCTCTTCTTCATTCTTGTCTATTTCCTCCTCCGATTCTATTTCACCATTAGGGAGTATCACCATTGTGTTGCGATTTGGGCATTGGCTCGCTATGTGCCCTCTCCCTTGACACTTAAAACACTTAATATCACGTGTTCGGGATTGAGTATTTTCAATGGCCTTACCTTTGCTAGATTCAGCCATAGACTTGTTGGACTTCATGGGCACCACATTTTCTTTTGATTGATTCGTTGAAACATTCTTACTTGCCCCTTGGTTCCACTTAGATGCATTCGAAGAGGAATAACCACGTACGGCTCCTTTCATCTTGAGTTGCTTTTCGACCTTGATCGCCATGTGAACCATATCGACGATCTCTACGTAGTGTTGCAACTCAACTATGTTGGCAATTTCACGGTTAAGTCTGGCTAAGAAACGAGCCATAGTTGCCTCTCGATCTTCCTCCACATCCGCTCGAATCATGGCCACTTCCATCTCCTTGAAGTAATCCTCCACGCTTCTCGTCCCTTGTGTAAGATTTTGAAGTTTTTGGTACAACTCCCGATTGTAGTACGAAGGGATGAAACGTCATCGCATTACAGCCTTCATCTCGGACCATGTTTGGATAGGACGCTCGCCATTTCGCCTTCGGCTAGTTGTAAGTTGGTCCCACCACACCATTGCGTAGTCCGAAAATTCGATAGCAGCCAACTTAACTTTCTTGGCCTCAGAATAGTTATGGCATTCAAATATAAGCTCGATCTTTTTCTCCCACTCGAGATAAGCTTCGGGATCCGATCGGCCTTGGAATGAAGGGATTGACAACTTAATGCATTTCAAGTCATCATCGAACCTCCCTCGATTTCGTTGGCCTTGGTTGCGTTGGCCTCTTCTGATACGAAGGCGCGCGCGGACCAAGATCGAGTTGCCAAGTCACAAGAAACTCCTACGAAAACCCTAAACAATTAGATCTGAAACGAAACAGAAAATTAAAAGATTAGATTTTTGAATTTTCAGATCTGAAATAAAATCCCCAAATCAGCAAAGAATCAAATTGAGAATAGAAATAAGTGTTAGGGTTCTTGAAACCCTCAAGGAGATTGTGATTCTGCCCAATTGAACACCAAGATAGTTTTCCCCAAATTTCGACAATCTAATTTCACCCAAAAAGAGTATGGAAAAACCCTAGAAATTGGGGATTTTTGGGCTGATTCCTTAAGATAGAAAAAGGCTGAAAACACAATAAGAACAGAAAATAGATTAGATAATGATTCAGCACAAGTAGAAATAAGGAAAGAATTGACAGTAAGAAATTAAAAGATAAGTCCTAAGAAGCCTTGAAATCTCGAAAGATCTCACAACTCCCTTCAAACGGCTCTAATCTCCCCTCCAAAGAATATCAATGGCAAGAAGAAGGTTGAAGATGGCTCACACAATCACAAGATTGTTAAAACAACTTCTAAAGAAAACTCAAGAGAGAAATCTTGGAGAAAACTCAAAGAAAATTCTGCTCTCAACAAATCTGAAATTTTAATAATAATGATAAGTGTTTTACAAGGTGGACAACCATGCCTTTAAATAGGCCTTATAACTAGTCCTAATCTAATTAGAAAACTAAAATAAAAAAAACTCCTAATTATTTTAATATGGAAATTCGGTCAAAGGTCATTTTATCTGGGACTCTTGGACTGAATATTGACATAAAAATTTAAACTAAGTAAATAAATAAATAAATAAATAAAAATAAAAATAAAACTTTACAACTTGGGCCACTTTGACAATTTGGCCTGATTTTCAACTAAGTATGGATGGATTTCTTGATTGGGCTGGGAATTTGCTTATTGGGCCTCGCCTTCAAGAATTTGGGCTTTTGTGACTCGTATCATTCCCCCCTTCCTCAAAAAGATTCGTCCTCAAATCTAAAAAATCAAATGAACTCGACTTTCCTCTATCGAACGAGACTAATGGCAATTGAGTCCACTGAAAAGAATAGCCATGAGATAGTAAATAGCAACGGAAACAAGCTTGTAGTCCAATCATAAGCATAACAGAACAGGTATAACGCATGTCAATGGACAGATTCAGATTACCATGCAAACAATCTAATTTACTCACCACTGCCTCGTCAAATATTTGAAACAAAGATGGACATGTTTTAAGGCATTCAGTCGTCTCACATTGTTCCCACAAACCATGAATAAATTGCGAGTAATAAATCAAATGGTAAACATAATCGTCACAAGTAGGTATTTGAAAAGATTCACATGGTTCACAGAGTTGCATAATCATACCATGCATTAATCGACGGTCTATAGATTCACTCACACATGCATTATCAAAAACAGGAATCTTTTTATCAACCATCAAAACAGATAGATCATCAATAAATAAAATAGAACAGTCAAGCACGTTTCGATCTAAGTGTTCATCAACACGATCTTTATCACTATCCGAGGAGTACAAAAGTGTTTCAAAGGTTTCAAGCATCTTACCTCGATAAGCAGAAGAATAAGGGTCGATTTTACCTTTTTCATTTAAAACAAACCTTCGCTCATCGGGGGCACAGTGTAGTCGAATCTCCGTTGTTGAGTTAACCTTTGTCAAATGGAACTCAAACTTCATGTACAACCACATAAACTGTTTAAGGCACGAATATAAATTGAAAACAAATTTGGAAAATTTCGTTACCTTATTCTCCAAAACAGATTTGGACAAATTCGAGGATTTTACACAAGGTATGATACGAGCTCGTTTCGGATGTAAAGACGAGTCGTAATCTTTCCCGATCGAAATTAGGTAGTGTCGGAATTGAATCAAATTCAAGTCTTGGTGTTTGAAGTTGGATGGCTTTAGGAACAAAGGAGTTTGATGGGTTGTTGTTTGCTGGGTAATTCGATGAAACAAGATCGAACCCTTATTATCAAATAAGGACCCGGGCTTAAGGTTTCAAAGAAAGAAATGGAAATAGGATAAAAACCGAGACCCTCTATTTAGCAAAATAGGAACCTACGATATGAAGAACGCCACACCAATGGGTGATAAGTTCGAACAAAGTCGATTCACTTGATTGCCCGATCGTCGACGAGAAGTTTGTTCGATTTTGTAGATAGATGGAGTTAGATGATTTTTTATAGCGGAAGTTGAGAAAATGGGTTCAAAAGATGGTTTGGATAGATATTTTATAGGCTCGGTGAAATAAAGAAATATTGTTTATAATTTAATAGTTAAAATGGAATGGAAAAATAGAACTCAAGCGAAGAACGATTCAATACTATATGAAGTATTGCCCCGGGACTTATATTGCTTAAGGTGGGTTTAATGGATTGTCGAAGATGGACCTTGACCCGTTACCTATAGAGAGGTAGGAACCAAAGGTATAAAAAGGTGGATGAACGCCACACCAGGATGGTGATAAGTTCAAGAAGTCGGGTTGACGCCACTAGCGAGCTAGATAAGTCAGAACGAGACTCGAACGAAAGAAGAGAGGAGGTAACCTCACAAGAACAAAAGTTCTATTAAGTGTAATTGATCAAATTCTGTAACCTTTTACAATAAACAAGTAAGCTATTTATAAGCCTAAAATGCCTATTGATATTCGGCATCTATGTTGTTCACACTAACTTAAATTCTGTTCACACAGGTATTTAACATGTTCACACAAATAGCATTAAAATCCAGTTCATGCTTGAAGATGGTACATGAATTGGCCGAACCATCATGATGCTTCACTTGATGCATTCATGCATCCTTAGCCTTGAAGAATCTCCATAATTCCATGAATGTGCAGCTCTTTAATGATCCTACATCTCCCTTGGCTGAATGAGGCATTAATGTGCCTAAAATACTTGAATGGTCATCTTGAAAATGCATGAATCATGCATGAAACGTCCGATGTATTTTCCCCCCATAAATATGATCCATGAATCTTCAAATACATGAACTTTCAGCAACTCCCTCTTGCATGAACGTCCCAAATGCATGTGCTCCTTTAAATGCCATCCATTGAACCTCAATTGTGCATGCACACTCCCATACATTGAACCTATCATGCATGAACCTTGTTTAATTACTCTCCAAATTCAGCTCACCTACAAAAACACATGAACCAAAATTAAATCACATAAAATTTAGCTGAACAAACATTAATATAATTTAGACACACTAATTAAACATAAATTAAATTAGACAAATTTAATAAAGTCTTAACAAGACATATTAAATTCGGCCAAGACACATTTAAAACATGTAATAAGTCAAAACATAATTATGAGCTGTAGTAATTTAAGCTAAATTAATAAATTACTTAATTTATTCAGATATTAAAATAAATGAGTTGAAATAAACTTAAGCCAAGCTCAAACAAGCTAAAGTAAGCTAAATTAAGCTCATGTGAGCTAAATCGAGCTGAGAAAAACTAAGATTGAGCTTGTTGAGCTGAGATTGAGCTTCATCTTGCACTTGGGGCCCTCGTGTTTAGGCCAATCATGATAGCAACGAGTGGTGCCACAACATGATGCGATTGAGATCACATCATACCCTCCCTCTTGAAGACGAGTTGTCCTCAAATCGGGCCACTTGCTCGCGAAAAATTTTTCGAGATCACAAGCCCTTTTGTTCATGATTCGAAAAGTATTGTTTTTAAAACTCCAGGAACCACAAATGGTTTGAAAAGAAAATGATTTAGTTCCATGCCCTCCCTCTTTAGGAGGAAACCATTCCAAAGTGTCACCTACATAGAAATGGAACGAATTAGTGACACTAAAATTTATAAACTCAAACGATCTTTTCAGAATCTTATTCAAAATTAGAATGCATAATCCAATGCCGGGATCAAATGTAGAAGTGGATCTTACCTGTTCACAATGGTTTTCCATACTTGGTAATAAAGGATGCATCAGAATCAAATCAAATTTATAATCAAAATTTATCAAGGAGTCCTCCAAATGATCATGTAATCTAAGTTCCACTTGATCAATCTTACTTAAACATGCAGAATTTATATAGCAAGGCAGATTTGAGACACCATCTTCAAATTCAAATGCACTAACCATTTTACATGCCATCGTCTTATCACATATTCGGATCAAAAGAAAATTAAACAAGCATGCCTTTAAACATTCATATGTCTTGATTCTGTTAAACAAAAATAAACAACATTCTCCACAATCAAAAATTTGATTTTGTCTTAACAAGCCAACAAGATTCACACGTCTCGTTTTCAAACTTAGTGACAAAGCATCATACAAGCAACGATTGTTTACTTGGTCATTCAAACAAAATTTACAATGCTTGCCTTCTCTCAAAGATGAACTAGAATAGCGAACTCCAGGGTTGAACACACGATATTGTTCACTCGTCCCAAAATGCAGTGCGAATTTCTTAATTACCAACAATTCACACAAATGGAACAAAAAGAATTTGAGCATGCATATGTTCAAACATTCATACATCGTAAATCTCATTCGAATAGACTTGTTCAGACATAGGGAATTTAAAAAAAATAGAAAATTCAAATTATCACCACACACAAGTAGACTAGACGTTTCACATGCCAACTTTTTATCACAAGAGTTCAAAATTTGTTTGTGCAGATTTATTCGTACTTCAGTAAAATTCTTGCCAATACCATACTCATCAATAGGAAAACACTTCTTACCACTATGGAAGGTGTAATCACCATCATTCAGAATATGATAATCAAACAAATCGAACTTTGTATGTGAATAATCTTTATCGCACACTATCACACTTTGTTCATGCTGATCTAATCGAACGCCTTCAATAAAATTGCCAACAACAAACTTATCATAGAAAAAACTTTTCAAAGCACTAGTTGAAACAAAATCATAAATAATAGATGAACGAAAATTAACCAATTCAATGGGGAAAACAATTTCGCAAAAACAATTTTCAGCAATCTTGTCATAAACATGTGAGTAAATGAGTTGAAACTCGCTCAACAAGGAACCCTTACCTTGCTTACCATTGGAAATGTGACAATCATTTTTATCTTCCAACTTACCTCTTTCAATCAATTGAAAACGTCTCTCGGTAGAAAGGTAACGAAGTTGGAACCAATCCGTGGATGGAATCTTGCAAACCTGAAACAAAGAAAAATCACAAGGTAATTTCGAAAGGGGGTTAGCAAAAGAATTCCTCTCTTTTTCGTGATTACTCACTTCACTCGTTTCTTTTATAGACTCTCTTTCTTTTTCACTTGATTTCTTTTCAAGCTCTCTTTCAATTTCTTTTTTCGCTTTTTCTTTTTCAATTTTCTTTTCTTCATTTTCTTTTTCTCTCACTTTTTCGATTTCTTTTTCTTTTGCAATTTCTTTTTCTTTTTCGTTTTCTTTTTGTTTTCTTTCAATTTCTTTTTCAATCTCTTTCTCCTTTTCTCGCTCAATGGATTGCTTCATTTTGAATTGGTCTTCTTGCACTTGTTCCGGTGTGAGCGGCGCTAAAGTGATTTTCCTTCCTTGATGCTTGAAGGAATACCTATTGGTACGTTCATCGTGAATGACCTTGCGATCCGATTGCCATGGTTCTCCTAGCAACAAATGGCAGACTTGAATAGGCACAACATCACAAAGGACTTCGTCTTGGTATCTTCCGATGGAAAATGCAACACGCACTTGTTGAGTAACTTCAAATTTGCCTTCAACACCAAGTCCTTCCAGTTGATAGGGTCGTGGATGCTTGGTAGTGGCCAAGCCAAGTTTTTTTACCGTTCGAATACTAGCCATGTTTGACCTACTTCCACCATCAATAATGAGGCAACAAACTTTATCGTGGACACGGCAACGCGTGTGAAACATATCTTCACATTGTGGTTCATTTTCCAATCTTTGAAGGATTGCACTAATCTTGATGTCAACGATAGTAGATGTCAAATCTTCTTTATCTTTGTCGAATTGTCGAAATTCAGATCGCATTATCCTTTGCATTTCTTGTCTCCACATTTGGAATTCAAATTCAGAAAATTCTTCAGACATGCTTCAACAAAATATTAGAAAACAAAAGTTAAATTAGAAAGAAAAATAATTCTCACCACAAATCTCTCAAGTTCGCTCAAAAAGAAAAATTCACTCACTCGTGTTTGAACTCTCTTTTAGGCTTTTTTTTTCGAATGAACTCACGCTCTCTTGCCTTTTACCACTCGACCTCGTCTCACAAATTCGTAATTCGTCTCGATAGACTTAATTTGCTGCTTGAGGGTCGGTTTCGAAATGGGTTACAAGGAATAATGTCGGGTGTAGGGTAGGCTGAATAAAGAAGAAATTTGGTTTAAAATGTGGCGTTGGGATGGTAAATAATGGTAGGAAGGGAAACTTGATGATCGGAGTAAATAAGAGAAGAAAATAAAAACTCACAAGACTTTTCACTTTTTTTTAAACTTGATTTTTTTTTTGCTCACCTTTTTTTTCTTTTTTTTTGCTCGATTTTTTTTCACTTTTTTTTTGAATTTTTTTTCAATCAAATTTTTTTTTCGATTTTTTTTTGATTTTTTTGTTACTCCAATACAATAGTAAGCTAAATACAAGGGAAAAAAATTAAATTACAACTCAAATTTTTTTTTTGATTTTTTTTTCACGTTTCGAACCTACTTGCGGCCTGATACGAACATCGGTACTCCTCGTTTTAGTAGCTCTGATACCAAATGATGTGATCCGGCTCGGTTGATTGAGTCGATTCACTTGATTGCCCGATCGTCGACGAGAAGTTTGTTCGATTTTGTAGATAGATGGAGTTAGATGATTTTTTATAGCGGAAGTTGAGAAAATGGGTTCAAAAGATGGTTTGGATAGATATTTGATAGGCTCGGTGAAATAAAGAAATATTGTTTATAATTTAATAGTTAAAATGGAATGGAAAAATAGAACTCAAGTGAAGAACGATTCAATACTATATGAAGTATTGCCCCGGGACTTATATTGCTTAAGGTGGGTTTAATGGATTGTCGAAGATGGACCTTGACCCGTTACCTATAGAGAGGTAGGAACCAAAGGTATAAAAAGGTGGATGAACGCCACACCAGGATGGTGATAAGTTCAAGAAGTCGGGTTGACGCCACTAGCGAGCTAGATAAGTCAGAACGAGACTCGAACGAAAGAAGAGAGGAGGTAACCTCACAAGAACAAAAGTTCTATTAAGTTTAATTGATCAAATTCTGTAACCTTTTACAATAAACAAGTAAGCTATTTATAAGCCTAAAATGCCTATTGATATTCGGCATCTATGTTGTTCACACTAACTTAAATTCTGTTCACACAGGTATTTAACATGTTCACACAAATAGCATTAAAATCCAGTTCATGCTTGAAGATGGTACATGAATTGGCCGAACCATCATGATGCTTCACTTGATGCATTCATGCATCCTTGGCCTTGAAGAATCTCCATAATTCCATGGATGTGCAGCTCTTTAATGATCCTACATCTCCCTTGGCTGAATGAGGCATTAATGTGCCTAAAATACTTGAATGGTCATCTTGAAAATGCATGAATCATGCATGAAACGTCCGATGTATTTTCCCCCCATAAATATGATCCATGAATCTTCAAATACATGAACTTTCAGCAACTCCCTCTTGCATGAACGTCCCAAATGCATGTGCTCCTTTAAATGCCATCCATTGAACCTCAATTGTGCATGCACACTCCCATACATTAACCTATCATGCATGAACCTTGTTTAATTACTCTCCAAATTCAGCTCACCTACAAAAACACATGAACCAAAATTAAATCACATAAAATTTAGCTGAACAAACATTAATATAATTTAGACACACTAATTAAACATAAATTAAATTAGACAAATTTAATAAAGTCTTAACAAGACATATTAAATTCGGCCAAGACACATTTAAAACATGTAATAAGTCAAAACATAATTATGAGCTGTAGTAATTTAAGCTAAATTAATAAATTACTTAATTTATTCAGATATTAAAATAAATGAGTTGAAATAAACTTAAGCCAAGCTCAAACAAGCTAAAGTAAGCTAAATTAAGCTCATGTGAGCTAAATCGAGCTGAGAAAAACTAAGATTGAGCTTGTTGAGCTGAGATTGAGCTTCATCTTGCACTTGGGGCCCTCGTGTTTAGGCCAATCATGATAGCAACGAGTGGTGCCACAACATGATGCGATTGAGATCACATCAAGGTAAATCAAGAGAATAACAAATCACGCTTCTTTTCGTAATGACTTTATCAACCACAATCGAAGAGTAACAATTAATCGGATCAAAATGAGGGGATCTTTTAAGAACTAAGTCACCAAAAGTTTTATCAATAATTTTCAAATCTGCACTGGACTCGGTTTCTAAAATTTCCTTACCTCGCTTACCTTCGGGATCATGTAGTGTGATTTCATCTTTGCCTAAGTTGATCGTATGAAAGTGTCTTTTATTTGAGAGGTATTGAAGTTGAAAGTTATCTTTCGATCTTTCGGGAACCTGAAAAGTAGCAACACAAGAAAAATTCATATCTTGGTTAGTGGAAACATTCCTCACTACCCTTTCCACGTCTTTTTCTTTTGTTTCTTTTTCTAATTCATTTTCTCTTCTTTCTTCAATTTCTTTTTCACTCTCAACCTCTTTTTGCTCTTTTTCATTCTCTTTTTCTTTTTCCTCACTTGTTTTAACAGAATTTTTCAGTTTGATTTGGTCCTCATGGACTTGTTCCAGAGTGAGCGGCACTAAGGTGAGTTTCTTTCCTTGATGCTTGAAAGAATACCTATTGGTACGACCATCGTGAGTGACTTTTCGATCTAGTTGCCACGGTTCTCCTAGCAACAAATGGCAAGCTTGAATAGGCATTACGTCGCACACAACTTCGTCTTGATACTTACCGATAGAAAAGGCGATGCGCACTTGTTGAGTGACCCTAAATTGGCCTTCGTTGCTAAGCCCTTGTAGTTGATAAGGTTGTGGATGCTTGGTAGTGGTTAAGCAAAGCTTTTCCACCATCGTCGTGCTGGCTATGTTCGAGCAACTTTCACCATCAATAATAACTCTACAAAGCTTACCTTGTACGTGGCAGCGAGTATGAAAGAGATGTTCTCGTTGCTGCTCGCTCTTTGGTTTTGCCAAAGATGATTGTCCACGATCATGAAAATCATCATCCATTCTAGGGACACGTTGAGGGCTGCACCTATGGGGCTGGTTATCCCTATCTTCCTTAATTGGATCTCGATATTGATGTTTTTGATTCACTCGTACCTCATTCAAAGTAGTATTCAATGCTTGAAGTGTAGCATTTATTTGTGTGATTGCAGCAGTATGTCCGTCTAACTGTTGTTGGACTTTCATAAGTGCATCATTATTATCACCTTTAGACATCTTCAAAACTGTAAAAAATAAACACTCAACACTCAAAAATAAAAGTTAGCAAACCTCACCATTAATCACTCAAAAAGAAAAATCAAATTCTCAATGAGGTCGAATTCAATCTTGTGAGTTCTTTATCAGAGTTTATATCAACCAATTAGAGAGTGTGAACCAAACTACCAAAGAATCCTAATTTGCACTAGGATGCCAAAAACTGACGAGACACCAAGTGATTCGTGTTGCACCGAGGAAGGATTGTGCACACGTTTAAATCCTACTAACACAAGAAACAAGAAGGTGTTAGATATTGTAAAAGGAGAATAAAAAGCAAACAAATGAAAACCTACAGCTAAGAATCAATAAAAATTGCTGAAAACAGAAAACCCGAAAAACTGCGGAGTAACTTGACAACTTCGTTTGAGGTGTTCCCGATCTCCAAAAATCACGAAATTAAATCTGGAGTGTCCTTATATATTGAATTTTCGATCTGGAAATTTTGGGCACCAAATTCAACCCGCTGAATCTGTTTTTAAATTTTTATTGAATTTCGTATTTTTTGATTTTTTGACTTTTTTGACTGATTTTTTTGTAAGAATAATTTTTTATATTCAAGCACAGTGCCAAAAACATGTATGTAAAATTTCAGATCAATAGGACAACGTTTACCCACTCAAATGAATTTTTTTTGAACAATTTTTCTAGGTAAAACTGCTGTTTATGCTTTAAAAAATAGAGATCAGTTTAGAAATCAACCAAGAACACCCAAAACGCCCAAAATCTGATACCAAATGATACGAGGTTGCGCGTGGACCAAGATTGAGTTGCCAAGTCACGAGAAACTCCTACGAAAACCCTAAACAATTAGATCTGAAACGAAACAGAAAAATTAAAAGATTAGAACTTTGAATTTCCAGATATGAAATAAAATCCCCAAATCAGCAAAAAATCAAATTGAGAATAGAAATAAGTGTTAGGGTTCTTGAAACCCTCAAGGAGATTGTGATTCTGCCCAATTGAACACCAAGATAGTTTTTCCCAAATTTCGACAATCTAATTTCACCCAAAAAGAGTATGGAAAAACCCTAGAAATTGGGGATTTTTGGGCTGATTCCTTAAGATAGAAAAAGGCTGAAAACACAATAAGAACAGAAAATAGATTAGATAATGATTCAGCACAAGTAGAAATAAAGAAAGAATTGACAGTAAGAAATTGAAAGATAAGTCCTAAGAAGCCTTGAAATCTCGAAAGATCTCACAACTCCCTTCAAACGGCTCTAATCTCCCCTCCAAAGAATATCAATGGCAAGAAGAAGGTTGAAGATGGCTCCCACAATCAAAAAGATTGTTAAAACAACTTCTAAAGAAAACTCAAGAGAAAATCCTTGAAGAACTCAAAGAAAATTCTGCTCTCAACAAATCTGAAATTTTAATCATAATGATAAGTGTTTAACAAGGTGGATAGCCATGCCTTTAAATAGGCCTTATAACTAGTCCTAATCTAATTAGAAAACTAAAATAAAAAAAACTCCTAATTATTTTAATATGGGAATTCGGTCAAAGGTCATTTTATCTGGGACTCTTGGACTGAATATTGACATAAAAATTTAAACTAAGTAAATAAATAAATAAATAAATAAAAATAAAAATAAAACTTTACAACTTGGGCCACTTTGACAATTTGGCCTGATTTTCTACTAAGTATGGATGGATTTCTTGATTGGGCTGGGAATTTGCTTATTGGGCCTCGCCTTCAAGAATTTGGGCTTTTGTGACTCGTATCACTCGGTTTTGTCTTTAATACATTAAATAAAAATTTGCACATATTCATTTAAGCATTAAACTTGTCTTATATTAATATTTGTTATTAATATGTCATTGTCATTATATAAATTGATTATGTTCACATAGCCGAATTAATGCATGACATTAATGTGTTCACATCATGCCGAATTTATGAGTGTTCATGAGATGTCTTAATGACTTGTTTATTTCATGTAGGTACATTCCTTTGGACGGTACAATGTATGAATGAAGAAACATCTCTTTTGGGCATTCCACACTCATGAATGAAGAAGTATTAAATGCTGGTGCATGTACGTCTAGATGCAATGTTTCTACAAATTCATGCATGTGTCGAATGCATGTATGGACATTAAAGGCTAGTCCATGAATGGATCAAATGCATGGGATGATAGAATGCATGAATGGCTTAAGTGCATGTATGGTGGCTGTCTCTTAACTTTCCAAGGCACTTATTCGGCCAAGAAGTAGCTGCTAACTAATTCTATGTTGACCATAGAGCTCCTTGAACATGTTCACACTTTGAATTGACCTATAGGCTACTACACATGCATGGATGGGTTCAAGAACGTCCAAGGGAAGGAATTAACTCAATAATTCAACATATTGATTGAATTAAGTGCATGCACAAAGGGGAGAACGAATTTACTAGGTTCATGCTACCATTTATGAACTTACATGCCATTAAAGTGTTTAATTATGAAGATACATGGTCCATACAAGTGCATGAACGTCCCAAGGAGATGAATGCAACCTTTTGGTGCACATACAAGTCACTTGAAGCCTTTCTTTATGACTAAGCATTCATGCACAAACTAAGGGGGAAGAAAGTGTCCATTCAGCTAGTGCATGAATCTGCCGAATTTATGAACTATTTTAATACATCAGTGTGAACGTTTTTATTATTGTGTGAACACCTAGATGCCGAATTTGAATGGTCATCTATGTGCCTATAAATATTTGTTTTCTTTCATTTGTAAAGGACTTTTGCCAAAATTGTTAATGAACATTTGTTCTTGTGAGGTTGCTTCCTCTCATATCTCGTACAAGTTTTGAAAGACTTATCTGGCTTGTGCTAGTGGCGTCAATCGTCTTGTTTGAACTTATCACCAATCTTGGTGTGGCGTTCACCTATCCATCTATCCATCTTTTCACCTTAACAATATAGGAACCGGGGTGACACTTCTTAGTGTTGAATCATTCCTGACGTTAAGTTCGTTTTCCATTCCCATCCTTCGAATTATTTTCTTGTTATTCCAAACCGAGCCATTTAACCATTATCCATCTTTGCTACTAAATTGAACCTATTACTAAATTCACCCTACTTTGAAACCTTCCGCTTACCCGTATCTTTTCATTCACTTCTAGTTCTAAAACCCGAAGCACGAATGACTCTCTCGAACGACGATCGGGCAACTAAGTGAATTCGAATCATCATCCTGAGTCGGATCACATCAATGCCGAGGAGCGCGCCTATGAGCAGGAGGCTGGTTATCCACATCATCTTTAATTGGATCTCGATATTGAGGCTCTTGATTCAATCGCACCTCATTGATAGTAGCAGTCAACGCTCGAAGTGCAGCAGCCTGTTCTTCCAACTGTTGTTGGAATTTTTTAAATGTTTCGTCATTATTATCACCTTTGGACATTTTCAAAAATCTGCAAAAAATAAACACTCAACACTTAAAAATAAAAGTTAGCAAACCTCACCGTTAATCACTCAAAAAGAAAATCAAATTCTCAATGAGGTAGAATTCAGGCTTGTGAGTTCTTTAGTAGAGTTTATATCAATCAATTAGAGAGTGTATGAACGAACTACCAAAGAATCCTAATTTGCACTAGGATGCCAAAAACGGACGAGACACCAACTGATTTGTGTTGCACCGAGGAAGAATTGTGCACACTTTAAAAATCCTACTAACACAAGAAGCAAGAAGGTGTTAGATAGTGTAAAGGAAAAATAAAGGCAAACAAATGAAAACCTACAGCTAAGAATCAATAAAAATTGCTGAAATCAGAAAACCCGAAAAACTGCGGAGTAACTTAACAACTTTGTTCGAGGTGTTCCCGATCTCCAAAAATCCCAAAATTAAATCTGGAATGTCCTTAAATATTGAATTTTTTATCTGGAAAGTTTGGGCACCAAATTCAACCCGCTGAATATTTTTTAAAATTTTTATTGGATTTCATCTTTTTTTTTTTGAATTTTTCGACTGATTTTTTTGCAGGATTAATTTTTTTATATTCAATAACAGTGCCAAAAATATGTATGTAAAATTTTAGATCAATCGGACAACGTTTACCCACTCAAATGAATTTTTTTCGAAAATTTTTTTCTGGGTAAAACTGCTGTTTGTAGTTTAAAAAATAGAGATCAGTTTAGAAATCAACCAAGAACACCCAAAATGCCCAAAATCTGATACCAAATGATACGGGGGTTGCGCGCGGACCAAGATCAAGTTGCCAAGTCACGGGAAACTCCTACGAAAACCCTAAACAATCAGATCTGAAACGAAACAGAAAATTAAAAGATTAGAACTTTGAATTTCCAAATCTGAAATAAAATCCCCAAATCAGCAAAGAATCAAATTTAGAATAGAAATAAGTGTTAATAAGGGTTCTTGAAACCCTAAAGGAGATTGCGATTCTGCCCAATTGAACACAAAGATAGTTTTCCCCAAATTTCGGCAATCTAATTTCACCCAAAAAGAGTAAGGATGAATCGGCAAGAACCCTAGAAATTGGGGATTTTTGGCTGATTCTTTAAGATAGGAAAAAGGCTGGAAACACAATAAGAACAGCAAATAAATTAGATAAAGATTCGGCACAAGCAGAAATAAAGAAAGAATTGACAGCAAGAAATTAAAAGATAAGTCCTAAGAAGCCTTGAAATCCCGAAAGATCTCACAACTCCCTTCAAACGGCTCTAATCTCCCCTCCAAAGAATATCAATGGCAAGAAGAAGGCTGAAGATGGCTCCCACAATCAAAAGATTGTTAAAACAACTTCTAAAGAAAACCCAAGAGAGAATTCTTGGAGAAAAACTCAAAGAGAATTCTGCACTTAAACAAATCTGAAATTTTTTATATAATTGAGAAGTATCTAACACGGTGGCTGGCCAAGCCTTTATATAGGCTTTTCAAATATTTTCCTAATCTAATTAGAAAACTAAAACTAAACAAACTCTTAATTATTTTAATTTTAAATGGAAATTCGGCCAAGGGCTTTTAATTGGTCCTCTTGGACTGAATATTTACATAAAAATTTAAACTAAGTATTTAAAAAAATAAAACTTTACAAATTGGGTCACTTTGACAATTTGGCTTGATTTTCAAGTAAGCATGGTTTGTCTTCTTGTTTGGGATTGGGTTGGGCCTTTGTGACTCGTATCAGATTTTTTTGCGGGATTAATTTTTTTATATTCAATAACAGTGCCACAAATATGTATGTAAATTTCAAATCAATCAGACAATGTTTACCCACTCAAATGAATTTTTTTCGAAAATTTTTTCTGGGTAAAACTGCTGTTTGTAGTTTAAAAAATAGAGATCAGTTTAGAAATCAACCAAGAACACCCAAAACACCCAAAATCTAATACCAAATGATACGGGGGTGATATGAGCTCGCCCATGAAGATAGGTGCCGAATCCATGGAGTTGCCTTTGGGGCCAATTACTCGAGCACGTGCCAAGAAGTTCCAAGATGCTGTAGCAAGCTATATTGCTTGATTGTGGAGTGATGGGTTGATTGCCCATAAAACGCCCAGCTCAACTAGCTTGGTTCGCAATTTCCTACAAGCTGATTTTAGCTTGTGTCAGCTCAATTCGGCACTTAATTAGTTCAAGGAGCTGATTAAATTTATTTTCAATAAATTTAATTAGTTGTGTTAGTTTAGAATCAGCTCAAATCATTTAATTAAATAAATGTGTCTTAATCTGGACATTTTTTAATTCAGCTTATTAAATATGTTTTATATTAGTACATGCCTTTAATATGTCCATATTAAGTCATAAATTAAATGTGTTTAGTTTAATTACAAAGTTTTAATGTGTCTTGACTAAGACAAATTTATTAGTGGCTGCTAATTAATTTGTCTTAGCCGAATTAATGTGCAGAATTTTAATATGTCCAGCTGCTGATTTCATGAGTATTAAACTTGTCTTAACCACATTTATTTGATGTTTTTCAGCTAGCTTAATGGCAAAGAAAGCTCATAAAGAAGGAGCATGTATTTGGGCACATGCATGGACGGCATTTAAAGTGCAGCTGCCTTGTGTTTCCAGCTGACTTTTTGTGCAGCTCAATGGACTTCTAGCTGCTGTTTTGAGCTTCTCCAAGGGCCAATTTCGTGGAGAGCAATGGCCAAAGAGTGCCTCATAAATTCCAGCAGCCAATTCATGTGGAGGCTACTCATATTCGGCCAAAGAAGCATAATTTTTGAAGCTGTCCATTTCTCTTCTCCATAGCAGCAATTAAGCTCTTTTAAAACATTAACTGATTGTGAATTTTCTCCATTAAAGGGGCCAGCCGAATCATCTTTTTCTAGAAGGTTAATTTTCAGAATTTTATCACATGAATGTAACTAGGAAATTTCTAGGAAGTTTCCTCAAGAAACTTAAGGCATAAGGATCTGATTAGATAGGCTATTCGGCTGCCTTAGTCAAGCTATAAATAGGTCATATAATTCACATTTTGAGGTTAATGAACAATTTGATAGCTTTGCTAAATTGTGAGGTTGTTTTCAACTCTCGTTATTCTCCAAAAACTTGTGAGACTTATCAAACATCTTTGTGGCGTCAAACTTGTTTTTGTTTCTTCTCGAACTTATCACTTTAATCCCAAAAGTGTGGCGTTCGATTCATACTAAGGTTCCTATCATCATTGATAGTGGGTCGAAGTTTCTATCCATTTAACAAACCTTCCATCCATCCTTACCAACCTAAGCATTCTCCTAAGTTACGGGTTAACACATTCCTATTGTGTTAGTTCGGCTTTCGAATCCTTAGCCAAATTGCTTCCATTATTTTCTAATTCATTTCCTAAACCAACAAAACCCTTTTGAGCCTAAATAAACCTCTTTCTTCTAGCCTATTTTGTAAAGCCTCAATTTACTCCTAATTCACGATCGGGCGATCTTTACGACTCAATTCGATCTCGAGGTGAGGGCGTATCAAGTTGGTATCAGAGCTAGCTGAATCGGAGTAAGAATCGACGTCTTCGGTATTACGAGATTGTAAAAAAAATTTCAAAAAAAAATTTGAAAAAAAAATTCAAAAAAAAACAAAAAAAGTTTGTATTCAATTTATTTTTCCTTTGTGTATTCAGTATTGAAAAAAAATTCGGAATTAAAAAAAAAAAGAAGAAGTGATTGAAATTCATTTTGAGCTTGTAAAAGCATTGCTTGCTGCCCGAAGGACCACATCTATACAGCCACACTAATTTCCTTCTATTTTCTTTGATTGTTAGCCTACCCGATCCTAAAATATTACCCTACCAAGCCACATCTATTTTGTAAGCCGACCCCAAACGATTTTGATTTGTCAAACTTAGTTTGCGGAGAATTTTGGGAAGTGAAAATTGAGTGGTAAAAGGCAAGAGAGATTAGTGAGACTATTAGAGAGTAGAAAAGCCAAAGTGAGTGTTTATTCTTTGTGAGTGATTGGTGAGTTCTTGTTGTGATTCTTTAAAGAACTTTTAAAAATGTCACGGAGCCCGGAAAGGAATCCAAACGAGGGAGGTGGATTTCGTCCAATAAGAAACGTTGGAAGGGGAGTGCCGGACCTCACTTTGGAAGCCATTATGCAAGAAATGGAGCGATTGTTTGATCGCAAGCTTGAACCAATCGAAGACCGCCTATATCGAGTCGAAACCCGAAGGCAACGCGAAGCGACTCCGGAAGATGCAAGGCAAGAACGAGAGCAACCAATTGACAACTATGATGAAGAAGAATCTGAAGGTGATCACTTATTTGAACAAGGAAACCCTCAACGGTTCCAACGAAATCGAGTCCCAAGAAATCGAGACCGTCCGGATGACAATCTCAAAAATATTAAGATGTCTATTCCGCCGTTTCAAGGGAAGAATGATCCTGGATCTTACTTGGAGTGGGAAAAGAAAATGGAACTCGTCTTTGAGTGCCATAACTACTCGGAAAATAAAAAGGTAAAGCTCGTTGCCATTGAATTCTCGGACTATACGATCGTGTGGTGGGATCAATTGATGACTAGCCGAAGGAGGAATGGGGAGAGGCCTATCTCTACGTGGGCCGAAATGAAGGCCGTTATGCGCAAGCGTTTTGTTCCCTCCTATTACCATCGGGAGTTGTACCAACGATTGCAAAATCTCACACAAGGCAACCGAACTGTCGAGGACTACTATAAAGACATGGAAATCACTATGATAAGAGCCGACGTGGAGGAGGATCGTGAAGCAACAATGGCGAGATTTTTAGCCAGCCTAAATCGGAATATTGCCAATATCGTCGAGCTTCAACACTATGTAGAAGTTATGGACATGGTGCATATGGCAATAAAAGTTGAAAAACAATTGAAACGGAAAGGACCCACGCGGACATATCCAACGGCTTCTACCAACAAGTGGGCTCAAGGGACTAGCAAAGCTCCCAATCAGCCTAAGGAGCCTTTCGTTGCTGCCAAACCCAATCAAGTAAGTGCCGATGCTAGCAAAAATAAAAACGAGGCTGTCTCGAATCATTCTCGTGATATCAAGTGTTTCAAGTGTCAAGGAATAGGCCACATTGCGAGTCAATGTCCTAATCGACGAGTGATGGTGGTTCGTTCAAATTGCGAGATTGAGTCCGAAGATGAACAAGAGGAGGAGCCTGAAATTCCCATGGAGGAAGGTGAAGAGCTCGAGTTGCCCATTGAAGGAGAATTACTTGTTGTCAAAAGGAGCTTGAATATCCAAGTAGCCGAGGAAGAACAACAACGAGACAACATCTTTCACACTCGTTGCCATGTTCAAGGCAAGGTGTGTAGTTTAATTATTGACGGAGGTAGTTGCACCAATGTCGCAAGTTCTTTGCTGGTTGAAAAACTTGGTTTAGCCACCACAAAGCATCCAACTCCTTACAAGTTACAATGGCTAAATGACGGAGGCGAACTCAAGGTGACAAAGCAAGCAAGGGTGGCGTTTTCCATAGGCAAGTACCAAGATGAGGTGGTTTGTGATGTCGTACCAATGCACGCGGGACATTTGCTATTGGGGCGTCCTTGGCAATTTGACCGGCGAGTAGTCCACGATGGCTATACAAACCGATATTCATTTAAGCACCTTGGAAGGAATGTTACATTAGCTCCTCTCACACCGAAGCAAGTGCATGAAGACCAACTCAAGATGAAGCAATCTATTGAGCGAGAAAAAGAAAAAGAGAAAAACAAAAGAGTGAAAAGAAAAAGAAAGAAAAGAATGAGGAGAGTGAGATAAAAACAAGAGTGACAAAAGAAAAAGAGCAAGAGTGTGAAAATAAAAAAATAAGTGTTTTTGCTAGAAAAAGAGAGATTCGAAAATTGATGTTGGCAAGGCAACCCATCTTTGTACTTATGTATAAAGAGTGTTTATTGGAAACTAACGAACTTGACAATACTTTGCCTACTCCTATCGTTTCTTTGTTGCAGGAATTCAGAGATGTTTTTCCTGAAGAACTGCCAAATGGCCTACCTCCCATTCGAGGAATCGAGCACCAAATCGATTTTGTGCCCGGTGCTGCAATTCCAAATAGGCCAGCATATAGAAGTAATCCTGAGGAAACGAAGGAATTAGAAAAGCAAGTAGCCGAATTAATGGAGAAGGGCTACATCCGTGAAAGCTTAAGTCCGTGCGCGGTTCCGGTATTGTTGGTTCCTAAAAAGGATGGATCCTGGCGAATGTGCGTTGACTGCCGCGCTATCAACAAAATCACAATAAAATATCGCCATCCTATTGATGTGATCCGGCCCGGATTAATTGAGTCATTTCACGTAATTGCCCGATCGTCGACGAGGAATAGTTGAGTTATCGAAAATAGGATGAAATAAGGCTAAAGATGCGAAAGCTTTCAAATGGTTTTAAAGGTTGGCTAAGGTGATGGTAAATTTATAAGGGTAGTAGGCTCGATTTAAGGATAAAAATAAGAAAAATGGAAGTTGATAAATGAAGGCTCGGTTTTGTAAAAAGATATTATAGTTGGGTAAAATCTAGGATAGTCAGTGGAATGGATAAATGAGCTTAAACGCCAGAAACGATTCAACACTAAAAAGTGTCACCCCGATTTCTATTCGGTTCAAGGTGGGATTGCGGAATTGTAGAAGGGTTGAACGCCACACCAAAGCAAGGTGATAAGTTCAAAAGAGAACGATAGACGCCACTAGCACGCTAGATAAGTCAGATCGAAACTCGTACGAATTTAGAGAGGAGAAAACTCACTCTTTGAACAAAGTTCATTCAAATGATCAAAAGTCAAAAGTCCTTTACAAAATGTGATAACAGACTATTTATAGCCTACATTTGATAGCCTAATGGACATAGCTTAATGACTAAGTGATGTGGCTATTAATGAGTTAAATTAAACTAGAGAGATGAACTTTAAAGGCATGTCCATATTCGGCTGAATGGAACATCAATGGACACCTTCTTGATTAAGCAAACATAGCTCTTGAATGTAGATGAATGAATGGCAGCCCATCAGCCTTGTCTAGGTTCGGCTATAGCATGAATGTACTAGCCAATAAGTGTCTCTTGGCCGAACAATCACCTTGGAGGCCAAAGATTCATTGCATAAATTAATGTAGCTAGACATCCATGCACTTTCCCATTTGTTGAATCTTGCTGTCCATGCATCTTCAATTGGCTCTTAATTTGTTGTTCACGCATGGTGCCCTCATCACTCTCCCTCATTTAAATGTCATCCATTGCATGTGGAACATCTCATTAATTTCCGTTCCATGCATGTAGAACAACATCTTTAATGCATGTCTTGTTGTACAATAAATTCGGCCAACATGTCTGATTTAAATGCTTGTCCCATGTCCATGTACATATTAAATTCGGCATCATCTACCTCCTTTAATGCCGTCCAAGCCATTAAACCTGCAGACAAGTAATTAAATTCGGTCAAATAATGCATGCACATTAATTTCGGCTGGACATGAATTAAGTCAACAATAAGACATTAAATTCGGCACTTTAAAGCACTTAAGACACATTAAACAACAGCAGCAAAAAACACATTAAGTGACAGCATTAAATTCGTCCAAAGTACACAATAACCTGCACATTAAATTCGTCTGGAAAATTAATTGAAAACATGAATTAAATTTGTCTTAAATTTAGACACACTTAATTAACTATTAGACATCTATTTAATAGGTAATAAACTAAGACACATTAAAATAAGGATGTCCTGATTTTTAAACAAATTAATTAACTTATTTTAATTAACTAATCAGTAACTTATTTGTTTTATTCCAGCAAAATAATGTAAACTTAAGAAAGTTAAAAACGAGCTGAACTTAAATAAAATTTATTCCAGCAAACTAAAAGCATAAAATTAAATAAATTGAAGTTCAAGCTCAATGAGCTAGAATCAGCTCGATTGAGCTCCATTGAGCCGGAACAAGCTAGTTTAGCTTGCAAAAGTTTACGAATAGTGCCTGATGAACTGAGCCAATGATGTTTTTGGGGCAGGGTCGTATCATTCCCCCTTCTTTAGAACGACTTGTCCTCAAGTCGAGCCATTGGTTCACTCGATCACAGCAACTTTTACTCAGCTTTCCTCGGTCGAATGGGACGGATTGGAATTGGAACAACTGAAAGGAATAACCATGAATTAGCAAAAAGTGTTTCAGATAAATTTGTAATCCATATGCAAGCAGAATAGAACAAGAAAATTCCATGCGAGTGGACAGATTCAAAGTAACATGTTGACAATCATGCAAACAAATTAATTTACTCTCTAATGCCTCATCAATTATTCGAAACAAAAATGAACATGTTCTAAGGCATTCAAATGTCTCAAATTGTTTCCACAAGTCATAACCAGCATGTGAATAACGAGTCAAATCAACAACACTATCTTTATCACCACCTAAAGAGTACAACGATGTTTCAAAATGTTCATGAGGCTTACCTTTAAAAGTAGGAAAAAAAAGATCAGTTTTACCTTGTTCGGTCAACACAAACCTTCTCTCCTCGGCGATGTAGAGTAGTCAAAATTCCTTGCTTGAATTAACCTTTTCAAAATGGATCTCCATACTCGACAATAGAGCATGCATCATAATCAAATTGGAATTATAATCAAAATACATCGAGAACTCATCCAAATGATCATGTAATCTAAATTTCAGTCGGTCAATTTTGCTCAAAAATGCGGAATTTGGATAACAAAGCAGATTTGAGACACCATCTTCAACTTTAAGTGCACTAACCATTTTACATGTCATCGTCATATCAAACAAACAAATCAAAGACATGCATGTTTTCAAGCATTCATACGTTTCAAATCTCATACCCACATTCTTGTTTATACAAAGTAGTTTCTCACAAAAGATCAATGAGTTCATATTTTTACCCAAATCAAGCCGATGGAATGGCTTATATGTCTTCTTATCTTGCAATTGCCGAATAATTATTATTTCACTAACAAACTCATCAGCATCGCAATTTCCAAAAGCGTTATTCTTCTTGCCATCATTCCACGCAAATGTATTATCATCAATCAAAGGATGGTAAGTAACCACATCAAAATTTAGATCACTTCTAAAGGACAATTCATCAACAAGGTTTCCATCAACAATCGAATAAAACAGAGGTGCTTTAAGAATTTCAAAACTCATACCTTGCTCCTCTTTTGGCATAGGCGAACTAAGATAGTTGAGAACGTTACCTTTTTCAACCAAGGTGAACCTTCTCTCCTTGGAAAGGTATTGGAGTTGTAAATTATCGTCACTCGGCCTTTTGGATACCTGAAAAGCAGAAACAGAACAAGGAAAATTCATAGGATGGTTAGTAACAACACTCCTTTCTTTTTCACTTTCATCCTTTTCATTTCTTTCTTTTTCCAACTCATTTTCAAATCCTCTTTCTTTTACCATATCACTCATTTCTTTTGCACTCTCGTTTCTTCCTTCAATCTCACTCTCTTTTTCGGTTTCCTTTTCTTTTTCGCACTCGTTTTTATTCTCAATCTCATTTTCAATTTTCTTTTCTATCTCCCACTCATCTTCTTTTTCTTTCATTTCTTTTTCATGTTCATTTTCTCGCTCGCGCTCTTTTTCTTTTTTTTTAATTCCGAATTTTTTTTCTTCTTTTTTTTCTTCAATACTAAATACAAAAAGTAAAAATAAATTGAATACAAACTTTTTTTTGAATTTTTTTTTTGAATTTTTTTTTCAAGTTTTTTTTTTATTTTTTTACAATACCGTAATACCGATAACGTCAATCTTACTTCGATTTAGCTGGCTCTGATACCAAATGATACGCCCCGGCTTGGGAAGGAGAGTCGAGTCGTAGATGTGCCCGATCGTGAATTGGAGTAATACTCGAGGGTGGACGAAATAGGTTAAGAAAGAAGAGATAAAGGCTCAAATTTAGTTCAAAAGGGGTTATGAAATGTATTGAGGATGATAGGTGAATGAAAACCAAGTATTCAAGTTGAACCAACACAATATAAGTGTGTTAACCCGGGACTTATACGAATACTTAGGAACGGTTAAATGTTGTATGGATGGAAAACGAATAAAATGGAACCTTGACCCACTATCAAAGATGATAGGAACCTCGGTATAACTTGAACGCCACACTTTGGGTGCAAAGTGATAAGTTCGAAATAAAAAAACGGGTTGACGCCACAAGGGTTACTTGATAAGTCTAACCAGTCCTTGGAGAACAATGAGAGTTGAAAACAAACTCACAAAGTAAACAAATTTCATATAAGTTTTAAAAATATATTGTCTTGTGCTTTCATTACAAGAAGATGATAACTTATAAGAACCATAACGACAAGCTTCTCGTTCGAAAGAAATGGCAGATTCATCATGCAAGTCACGATCATCTCTTTGTGAATAACCCTCCGTATTCGAGTACTTTAACACTCTTGAAACACGTTCGCCTCTTCGTAAATAATCCTTCGTAGATGAATAAATTGAGGCACTTGTAGAGACATGTTTACCTTTTCGTTTATCATCTCTGAAGGACTCAAACTCGGAGTTTGCTTCTCTTGGTCTCGAACGCCTTGTTGAATAAACGTCTTCATAAGAGTCTCTTGTCGAGTAGTGTCGTCGGGATGATCTTAACTCCGTCTCATGACTCGATGAAATTTGCTTTTGTTGGGCTCTTGTCTCTATTCGATCCAATCTATTGATGTGAGCACGCCCCAAGCCCCATCAAGTTCTTGTCTTGATTCCCTCGAGCTTCCAAAGGGACCAATGACCCGAGCTAGGTCCAAGCGATTTCATGAAGTTGTTTCAGCTTTGTTGTTCAAGTTTTGGAAGGAGAATCAGCTTGTTGAAGATGAGGAAGCTCGATCCAACTCCTTGAAGAAACCATGCACCTTAGTGCAAGCTAATTTCAGCTCCATTTTAGCTTTTCTAGCTCGTTTCAACTCCGACCAGCTCAATTGAGCTCATTTCAGCTCAATCGAGCTCAATTTAGCTACAATTCAGCTCATTTATTTTATTGGTTGAATAATTAAAGTATTTTATTAACTTAGTTTAAGTTATTACAGCTCATAATTATGTTTTGATTTATTTCATGTTTTTAAAGTTGTCTTAGCCGAATTTAATATGTTTAGCTTAAGACTTTATTAAATTTGTCTATTTTAAATTTATGTGTTAATTAATATATATATTTTTAATTAATTTGTTCATGTTTCATGTAGGTACAGCCGAATGTGGAGATTCATTCAAGCTAGGTGCATGAACGTCTACTTACAATGCATGATGTGGGAACACAATTAAAGATGATTCATGAATGGGCTGGTTCAATGAACGTAAGGATGATGCATAAATGATTTAATACAATGAATGGAAGAATGCATGAATATTCACTTACATGCATCGGTTGCT
Source organism: Gossypium hirsutum (assembly GCF_007990345.1). NCBI lineage: Eukaryota > Viridiplantae > Streptophyta > Magnoliopsida > Malvales > Malvaceae > Gossypium > Gossypium hirsutum. Next base: position 27,018,827 of record NC_053440.1, on the reverse strand, counting down.
GTCCATTGATCTCCTAAGTACCTATTCGGCCAAAAGGCATCTCTTGGAGTGTCCATTCACACCTTGGCCGAACCTAGACATGTCCATTGCTCTCCCATACATTCACCAAGCCTTCAAGTTTATTTCCTTAGCCATGAAGCTGCCCATTGAAGTACCATTCAGCCGAATTTGGACATAGCCTTTAAAGATACATTTCTAGATTAGTTTAATTCAATTAAAGCCGAATTTACTTAGTCTATTTGGCTATCTAATGTAATCTATAAATAGTTCTTTTCTCTTTGTAAAAAGGTTACAGAATTTGATTATTGAAAACTTGATTGTGAGGTTTCCTCCTATCCTATTTCGTACGAGTCTCGTTCTGACTTATCTAGCTCGCTAGTGGCGTCAACCCGACTTCTTGAACTTATCACCATCCTGGTGTGGCGTTCATCCACCTTTTTATACCTTTGGTTCCTACCTCTCTATAGGTAACGGGTCAAGGTCCATCTTCGACAATCCATTTAATCCACCTTGAGCAATATAAGTCCCGGGGCAATACTTCATATAGTATTGAATCGTTTTTCGCTTGAGTTCTATTTTTCCATTCCATTTTAACTATTAAATTATAAACAATATTTCTTTATTTCACCGAGCCTATCAAACATCTATCCAAACCATCTTTTGAACCCATTTTCTCAACTTCCGCTATAAAAAAATCATCTAACTCCATCTATCTACAAAATCGAACAAACTTCTCGTCGACGATCGGGCAATCAAGTGAATCGACTCAATCAATCGGGCCGGATCACATCATCTATCATGCAATTTATCAAAGTTTGATTTCACCATTCTACGCATTTCTTGCATCAAATATTGGAATTCTGATTCAGAAAATTCTTCTTGAGACATTTTTTTAATCACACAACAAAACTCACACTTCACTCACAAATAAAATTCACACAATATGGCTTTTACTTCTCTCGAATGGTCTCACCAATCACTCTTGCCTTTTTTTTCCACTCGATTTTCGCCTCTCAAAGTTCTTCGCAAACTAAATCGACGAATCAATACCGTTTGGCGTCGGCTTACAAAATTGATTTGGCTTGGTGGGTAATGATGTCGGAAATGGTAGGCTATCAAACAAAATAGGAATGGTTAAGTGTGGCTATATAGATATGGTCCTTCGGGCAACAAGCAATGCTTTTACAAACCCAAAATGAATTTCAATCACTCTTTTTTTTTTTAATTTCGATTTTTTTTCTTTTTTCAATCTCTTTTTCTTTTCTTTCGATTTCATTTTCTCGCTCGTACTCTTGTACAATCTCAATTTCTTTTTTGAATTCTTTCTCTTCATTTTCTTTTTCTCTCACTTTTTCGATTTCATTACAATGTCCAGTCGACACGAAAGAATCAAAAATATAATCATTTGCCCCAAAGGAAGAGAAAATATTTTCATAGGCTTCTCGTCCATTTCTTCGGGAACAATCCTCCGAGAAGGACTTCTTTGAGTCATACGAGGAATAACTCGTCCTCTCTCGTTCATCATGTCGAAAAGTCGCAAGCTCTAAGCTCTCGCGTCTTGAATTCCTTGACGAATAGGAATCTCGATAAGAATCTCTTAGCGAGTAGTCTTTGGACGCGTATCGCCGTGATGATCTCGACTCCGTTTCTCGACTTGGTGGATTTTGTTTTCGTCTGGCTCTTTCCTCCACTCGATCCAATCGATCATGCAATTTACCAAAATTTGATTTCACCATTCTACGTATCTCTTGCATCAAATATTGGAATTCTGATTCAGAAAATTCTTGTGACATGATTTTTTTTTGGCTAAAAAGAGAAAAAAAATGATTAAAATGAAATAGAAAGTAAATACCTCGCCACAAAAATCTCACGTTTCACTCACAAAGAAAATTGTATAACACTCCACTCGTGTTTACACTCGTTAAATGGCTTTTTCTCGCTCTAATGTACTCACCACTCGTGCCTTTTTCTGCTCGTCTCACTCTCGTGAATTCGTATTTTGTTTCAAGAAGACTTATTACGGCTTAGAGGGTCGGCTTCAAATGGGTGCAAAGGATAACGTTAGGGTGGATAGGGTAGGCTGAAACAAGGAAAATAAAAAATTCAAAGTATGTGTGGCGTTTTGGGGGGGTAGAGGGAATGGTAGAATGAATGGATGCTTGGAAGCAACAAGAAATAATAACAAAATAAAACTCACAAGACTTTTCACTCTTTTTTTTTATACTTCGATTTTTTTTTATTTTTTTTCAATTTTTTTTTCAAATTTTTTTTCGAATTTCCTCTTCTCCTTTTTTTTTCAATTACAATATGCTGAAATATAAAGGAAGAAAAAGAAAAAAAAATTACAACCTGAATTTTTTCTTTTTCACGTTACGAACTGATACGACCATGCCCTGGGCACACTTTTGGATCAGCTCCCTAAGCATTGTTTGCAAATCCATGCGAGCTGAATTAGTTCAATTTCATTTCGTTAAGCTCCGTTTAGCTCGTTTCCAGCTCACTCGAGCTCAAGTCAACTCACTCAAGCTCAATTCAGCTCAATCTTAACCCAATGAGCTTATTTTTAGCTTTCTTTAGCTTGCATTTATTTTGCTGAAATAAACCATTTAATTTGTCATTAGTTAAATTAGTTGTTTATCTTAAGTTAGTTAATTTGTTAAAATCTGGACAAATAATTAATTAAGTGTTTTAATTATATCTAAATTAAATACTTAATTAATTATGATGTTTTAAATATGTCTAAAATTGTTAATATGTATGGCCAAATTTAATGTGCAAATTATTGAGTTCATATGCTGCTAATTTAATGTGTTTGAAATGCATTTAACTTGCTGATTTAATTTGCTGCAGGTTCATGAACGGATTGGTGCAATGTATGGGAGTGTGCATGCACAATTGAGGTTCAATGGATGGCATTTAAAGGAGCACATGCATTTGGGACGTTCATGCAAGAGGGAGTTGCTAAAAGTTCATGTATTTGAAGATTCATGGATCATATTTATGGGGGAAAATACATGGGACGTTTCATGCATGATTCATGCATTTTCAAGATGACCATTCAAGTATTTTAGGCACATTAATGCCTCATTCAGCCAAGGGAGATGTAGGATCATTAAAGAGCTGCACATTCATGGAATTATGGAGATTCTTCAAGGCTAAGGATGCATGAATGCATCAAGTGAAGCATCATGATGGTTCGGCCAATTCATGTACCATCTTCAAGCATGAACTGGATTTTAATGCTATTTGTGTGAACATGTTAAATACCTGTGTGAACAGAATTTAAGTTAGTGTGAACAACATAGATGCCGAATATCAATAGGCATTTTAGGCTTATAAATAGCTTACTTGTTTATTGTAAAAGGTTACAGAATTTGATTATTGAAAACTTGATTGTGAGGTTTCCTCCTATCCTATTTCGTACGAGTCTCGTTCTGACTTATCTAGCTCGCTAGTGGCGTCAACCCGACTTCTTGAACTTATCACCATCCTGGTGTGGCGTTCATCCACCTTTTTATACCTTTGGTTCCTACCTCTCTATAGGTAACGGGTCAAGGTCCATCTTCGACAATCCATTTAATCCACCTTGAGCAATATAAGTCCCGGGGCAATACTTCATATAGTATTGAATCGTTCTTCGCTTGAGTTCTATTTTTCCATTCCATTTTAACTATTAAATTATAAACAATATTTCTTTATTTCACCGAGCCTATCAAACATCTATCCAAACCATCTTTTGAACCCATTTTCTCAACTTCCGCTATAAAAAAATCATCTAACTCCATCTATCTACAAAATCGAACAAACTTCTCGTCGACGATCGGGTAATCAAGTGAATCGACTCAATCAACCGAGCCGGATCACATCACGAACCTACTCCGAGCTTGATACGAACGTCGGCGTTCCTCATTTTAGTAGCTCTGATACTAGATGATGTGATCCGGCCCGGATTAATTGAGTCGTTTCACGTAATTGCCTGATCATCGACGAGGAATAGTTGAGTTATCGAAAATAGGATGAAATAAGGCTAAAGATGCAGAAGCTTTCAAATGGTTTTAAAGGTTGGCTAAGGTGATGGTAAATTTATAAGGGTAGTAGGCTCGATTTAAGGATAAAAATAAGAAAAATGGAAGTTGATAAATGAAGGCTCGGTTTTGTAAAAAGATATTATAGTTGGCTAAAATCTAGGATAGTTGGTGGAATGGATAAATGAGCTTAAACGCCAGAAACGATTCAACACTAAAAAGTGTCACCCCGATTTCTATTCGGTTCAAGGTGGGATTGCGGAATTGTAGAAGGGTTGAACGCCACACCAAAGCAAGGTGATAAGTTCAAAAGAGAACGATAGACGCCACTAGCACGCTAGATAAGTCAGATCGAAACTATAAGTTCAAAAGAGAACGATAGACGCCACTAGCACGCTAGATAAGTCAGATCGAAACTCGTACGAATTTAGAGAGGAGAAAACTCATTCTTTGAACAAAGTTCATTCAAATGATCAAAAGTCAAAAGTCCTTTACAAAATGTGATAACAGACTATTTATAGCCTACATTTGATAGCCTAATGGACATAGCTTAATGACTAAGTGATGTGGCTATTAATGAGTTAAATTAAACTAGAGAGATGAACTTTAAAGGCATGTCCATATTCGGTTGAATGGAACATCAATGGACACCTTCTTGATTAAGCAAACATAGCTCTTGAATGTAGATGAATGAATGGCAGCCCATCAGCCTTGTCTAGGTTTGGCTATAGCATTAATGTACTAGCCAATAAGTGTCTCTTGGCCGAACAATCACCTTGGAGGCCAAAGATTCATTGCATAAATTAATGTAGCTAGACATCCATGCACTTTCCCATTTGTTGAATCTTGCTGTCCATGCATCTTCAATTGGCTCTTAATTTGCTGTTCACGCATGGTGCCCTCATCACTCTCCCTCATTTAAATGTCGTCCATTGCATGTGGAACATCTCATTAATTTCCGTTCCATGCATGTAGAACAACATCTTTAATGCATATCTTGTTGTACAATAAATTCGGCCAACATGTCTCATTTAAATGCTTGTCCCATGTCCATGTACATATTAAATTCGGCATCATCTACCTCCTTTAATGCCGTCCAAGCCATTAAACCTGCAGACAAGTAATTAAATTCGGTCAAATAATGCATGCACATTAATTTCGGCTGGACATGAATTAAGTAACAATAAGACATTAAATTCGGCACTTTAAAGCACTTAAGACACATTAAACAACAACAGCAAAAAACACATTAAGTGACAGCATTAAATTCGTCCAAAGTACACAATAACCTGCACATTAAATTCGTCTGGAAAATTAATTGAAAACATGAATTAAATTTGTCTTAAATTTAGACACACTTAATTAACTATTAGACATCTATTTAATAGGTAATAAACTAAGACACATTAAAATAAGGATGTCCTGATTTTTAAACAAATTAATTAACTTATTTTAATTAACTAATCAGCAACTTATTTGTTTTATTCCAGCAAAATAATGTAAACTTAAGAAAGTTAAAAACGAGCTGAACTTAAATAAAATTTATTCCAGCAAACTAAAAGCATAAAATTAAATAAATTGAAGTTCAAGCTCAATGAGCTAGAATCAGCTCGATTGAGCTCCATTGAGCCGGAACAAGCTAGTTTAGCTTGCAAAAGTTTACGAATAGCGCCTGATGAACTGAGCCAATGATGTTTTTGGGGCGGGGTCGTATCACCTATTCCCCGCCTCGACGACATGCTTGATGAACTTAGTGGAGCCCAATTGTTTTCGAAGATCGATTTAAAAAGTGGGTATCATCAAATTAGAATGCGGGAGGGAGACGAATGGAAAATTGCGTTCAAAACTAAATATGGTTTGTATGAATGGTTGGTAATGCCATTCGGACTTACCAACGCTCCTAGTACTTTCATGCGTCTCATGAATTATGTTTTACGTTCGTTCATTGGGAAATTCTGTGTTGTGTATTTTGATGATATTTTAGTCTATAGCAAGAGCTTGGAAGATCATATTCAACATCTACGAGCCGTGCTTGAAGTCTTGCGAAAAGAGGTACTTTATGCCAATTTAAAGAAATGTTCTTTTTGCACTAATGAAGTTGTTTTTCTAGGCTTTGTGGTAAGTGCTCGTGGATTAGAAGTTGACCAAGAAAAGGTCAAGGCGATCAACGAATGGCCGCGTCCAACGAACATCAGCCAAGTGAGGAGTTTTCACGGGTTGGCAAGCTTCTATCGAAGGTTTGTGCCTAATTTTAGTTCTGTAGCTGCCCCCTTGACAGTTATAATTAAGAAAAATTCTCCTTTTGTGTGGACTGATGAACAAGAAAATTCTTTTAATAAGCTTAAAGAATGTCTAACTAATGCACCATTGTTTTCTTTACCTGATTTTAACAAAACATTCGAGATAGAGTGTGATGCTTCAGGTATCGGCATTGGCGCTGCTTTGATGCAAGATGGACGGCCTATTGCATACTTTAGTGAAAAGCTTAACGGAGCTACGTTGAATTATCCAACGTATGATAAGGAACTATATGCATTGGTCCGAGCTCTCGAAACATGGCAACACTATTTATGGCCGAAGGAATTCATAATTCATTCGGACCACGAGGCTCTAAAGCATTTGAAGGGACAAACCAAGCTCAATAAACGTCATGCCAAGTGGGTGGAGTATTTGGAGTCGTTTCCGTACGTGATCAAGTATAAAAAGGGTAAGGAAAATGTTGTAGCCGATGCCCTATCACGAAGGTACGCACTTGTCAATTTAATGGATTCTAAATTGCTTGGTTTTGAATTTATCAAAGATCTTTATAAATCCGATGCTGACTTTGGTGAAATTTATGAGTCTTGTTCGCATGGTGCTTGTGAAAAGTACTTTCAGCATGAGGGCTATTTATTTCGTGAAGGCAAGCTTTGTGTGCCTCAAAGTTCTGTGAGAAACGTCCTTGTAGAAGAAGCTCATAGCGGAGGACTTATGGGCCACTTCGGAATTGCTAAAACTTTAGCAATATTGCATGAACATTTCTATTGGCCCAAAATGAAATGTGGCGTAATAAGGAAATGTGATCGTTGCATCACTTGTAAGAAGGCAAAGTCACGAATCAAACCGCATGGTTTATACACCCCGTTGCCTATTCCTGATGCTCCGTGGGTAGACATTTCAATGGACTTCGTTCTGGGCCTTCCAAGAACCAAAAGAGGGAGAGATTCAATATTTGTTGTTGTAGACCGTTTTTCAAAAATGGCCCATTTTATACCTTGTAATAAAACTGATGATGCTACTAACGTTGCTAGTCTGTTTTTCAAGGAAGTTGTTAGGTTGCATGGAATCCCTCGAACCATTGTCTCCGATCGTGACACAAAGTTTCTAAGTCAGTTTTGGAGGACGTTGTGGGGGAAATTGGGCACCAAACTTCTATTTTCGACGACATGCCACCCTCAAACGGATGGCCAAACTGAAGTAGTCAACCGTGTGCTATCAACTTTGCTTCGAGCTATTTTGAAAAAGAATTTGAAGATGTGGGAAGATTGCTTACCTCATGTGGAGTTCGCATACAATCGAACCGTTCATTCTGCTATGAAATTTTCTCCTTTTGTGGTAGTATACGGTTTTAACCCCATTACTCCTCTTGATTTGATTCCTATGCCTTCTAATGAATTAGTACATGTAGATGGCAAAAAGAAGGCCGAATTTGTTAAACAATTGCACAAAAATGTTAAGGATAATATTGACAGGAGAACCGAACAATATGTTCGAGGGGCAAATAAAGGGCGCAAACGAGTCGTGTTCGAACCCGGTGACTGGGTTTGGATCCACATGCACAAAGAACGGTTTCCCGATCAAAGGAAATCCAAGCTTCAATCAAGGGGTGATGGCCCTTTTCAAGTATTGGAACGGATCAATGACAACATCTACAAGATTGACCTACCGGGTGAGTATGGAGTGAGTGCAAGTTTTAACGTTGCTGATCTTTCTCCTTTTGATGTACGTGACTGATGTGACCACGCCCCAAGCCCCATCAAGTCCTCGTCTTGATTCCCTCGAGCTTCCAAAGGGACCAATGACCCGAGCTAGGTCCAAGCGATTTCATGAAGTTGTTTCAGCTTTGTTGTTCAAGTTTTGGAAGGAGAATCAGCTTGTTGAAGATGAGGAAGCTCGATCCAACTCCTTGAAGAAACCATGCACCTTAGTGCAAGCTAATTTCAGCTCCATTTTAGCTTTTCTAGCTCATTTCAACTCCGACCAGCTCAATTGAGCTCATTTCAACTCAATCGAGCTCAATTTAGCTACAATTCAGCTCATTTATTTTATTGGTTGAATAATTAAAGTATTTTATTAACTTAGTTTAAGTTATTACAGCTCATAATTATGTTTTGATTTATTTCATGTTTTTAAAGTTGTCTTAGCCGAATTTAATATGTTTAGCTTAAGACTTTATTAAATTTGTCTATTTTAAATTTATGTGTTAATTAATATATCTATTTTTAATTAATTTGTTCATGTTTCATGTAGGTACAGCCGAATGTGGAGATTCATTCAAGCTAGGTGCATGAACGTCTACTTACAATGCATGATGTGGGAACACAATTAAAGATGATTCATGAATGGGCTGGTTCAATGAACGTAAGGATGATGCATGAATGATTTAATACAATGAATGGAAGAATGCATGAATATTCACTTACATGCATCGGTTGCTGTCCATTGATCTCCTAAGTACCTATTCGGCCAAAAGGCATCTCTTGGAGTGTCCATTCACACCTTGGCCGAACCTAGACATGTCCATTGCTCTCCCATACATTCACCAAGCCTTCAAGTTTATTTCCTTAGCCATGAAGCTGCCCATTGAAGTACCATTCAGCCGAATTTGGACATAGCCTTTAAAGATACATTTCTAGATTAATTTAATTCAATTAAAGCCGAATTTACTTAGTCTATTTGGCTATCTAATGTAATCTATAAAAAGTTCTTTTCTCTTTGTAAAAGGGTTACAGAATTTGATTATTGAAAACTTGATTGTGAGGTTTCCTCCTATCCTATTTCGTACGAGTCTCGTTCTGACTTATCTAGCTCGTTAGTGGCGTCAACCCGACTTCTTGAACTTATCACCATCCTGGTGTGGCGTTCATCCACCTTTTTATACCTTTGGTTCCTACCTCTCTATAGGTAACGGGTCAAGGTCCATCTTCGACAATCCATTAAACCCACCTTAAGCAATATAAGTCCCGGGGCAATACTTCATATAGTATTGAATCATTCTTCGCTTGAGTTCTATTTTTCCATTCCATTTTAACTATTAAATTATAAACAATATTTCTTTATTTCACCGAGCCTATCAAACATCTATCCAAACCATCTTTTGAACCCATTTTCTCAACTTCCGCTATAAAAAATCATCTAACTCCATCTATCTACAAAATCGAACAAACTTCTCGTCGACGATCGGGCAATCAAGTGAATCAACTCAATCAACCGAGCTGGATCACATCAGTGACGATTCGAGGACGAATCGCTTCGAAGAGAGGGAGGATGATATGAGCTCGCCCATGAAGATAGGTGCCGAATCCATGGAGTTGCCTTTGGGGCCAATTACTCGAGCACGTGCCAAGAAGTTCCAAGATGCTGTAGCAAGCTATATTGCTCGATTGTGGAGTGATGGGTTGATTGCCCATAAAACGCCCAGCTCAACTAGCTTGATTCGCAATTTCCTATATGCTGATTTTACCTTGTGTCAGCTCAATTCGGCACTTAATTAGTTCAAGGAGCTGATTAAATTTATTTTCAATAAATTTAATTAGTTGTGTTAGTTTAGAATCAGCTCAAATCATTTAATTAAATAAATGTGTCTTAATCTGGACATTTTTTAATTCAGCTTATTAAATATGTTTTATATTAGTACATGCCTTTAATATGTCCATATTAAGTCATAAATTAAATGTGTTTAGTTTAATTACAAAGTTTTAATGTGTCTTGACTAAGAAAAATTTATTAGTGGCTGCTAATTAATTTGTCTTAGCCGAATTAATGTGCAGAATTTTAATATGTCCAGCTGCTGATTTCATGAGTATTAAACTTGTCTTAACCACATTTATTTGATGTTTTTCAGCTAGCTTAATGGCAAAGAAAGCTTATAAAGAAGGAGCATGTATTTAGGCACATGCATGGACGGCATTTAAAGTGCAGCTGCCTTGTGTTTCCAGCTGACTTTTCCTGCAGCTCAATGGACTTCTAGCTGCTGTTTTGAGCTTCTCCAAGGGCCAATTTCGTGGAGAGCAATGGCCAAAGAGTGCCTCATAAATTCCAGCAGCCAATTCATGTGAAGGCTACTCATATTCGGCCAAAGAAGCATAATTTTTGAAGCTGTCCATTTCTCTTCTCCATAGCAGCAATTAAGCTCTTTTAAAACATTAACTGAATGTGAATTTTCTCCATTAAAGGGGCCAGCCGAATCATCTTTTTCTAGAAGGTTAATTTTCAGAATTTTATCACATGAATGTAACTAGGAAATTTCTAGGAAGTTTCCTCAAGAAACTTAAGGCATAAGGATCTGATTAGATAGGCTATTCAGCTGCCTTAGTCAAGCTATAAATAGGTTATGTAATTCACATTTTGAGGTTAATGAACAATTTGATAGCTTTGCTAAATTGTGAGGTTGTTTTCAACTCTCGTTATTCTCCAAAAACTTGTGAGACTTATCAAACATCTTTGTGGCGTCAAACTTATTTTTGTTTCTTCCCGAACTTATCACTTTAATCCCAAAAGTGTGGCGTTCGATTCATACTAAGGTTCCTATCATCATTGATAGTGGGTCGAAGTTTCTATCCATTTAACAAACCTTCCATCCATCCTTACCAACCTAAGCATTCTCCTAAGTTACGGGTTAACACATTCCTATTGTGTTAGTTCGGCTTTCGAATCCTTAGCCAAATTGCTTCCATTGTTTTCTAATTCATTTCCTAAACCAACAAAACCCTTTTGAGCCTAAATAAACCTCTTTCTTCTAGCCTATTTTGTAAAGCCTCAATTTACTCCTAATTCACGATCGGGCGATCTTTACGACTCAATTCGATCTCGAGGTGAGGGCGTATTAGGGGGTTACGCACGGACCAAGATTGAGTTGCCAAGTCACGGGAAACTCCTATGAAAACCCTAAACAATCAGATCTGAAACGAAACAACAAGATCAGTTTTTAGAATTTTCAGATTTAATCTTAGAACCCTAAAATAGCAAGAGATGAGCAAGAAACGAAAGCACTTATGAAAGATATTTCGTGGAAGCCAATAACACGGAATAGCAATTTAGATCAGCTCCAATCTGTCGAATATGAAAGAACAACACAAAACAGCAAATTAACTTTATAATTCTAGCAAAACCGATTGAACAGAAAATAGGGAATTGGGACGTCAAGAGCAATTGAAATTGAAGAGACTAGAACGTTTCTTGATGTCAAATATCATGCAAAATAGATCTGGATCTTTGAGAATAGGCTGAAACGAACAAGGATAGTTAATTCTAAAACTAAAGAAAATAGGATTCAAGAACGATTTTTTTCAGCAAACCGAATTTAATTGGGAATAGGATGTGCAGCCGATAAGATCAATTAAAAGGGACAACAATGAACGTTTCTTGCTGCCAATAAGACCACCAAATAAGACCTTGAAGATTTTGATGGCTGAAAAACAAAGGAATAAAAAGATTAGTCAAAGGAATTCAACGCAAATAGCAAGAAAACTTAAAAGAACGAACAGCAATAAAAATCAAGATAAAGTCCTAAGGATCCTTGAAATCCCGAAAGACTTCACAAATCCCTTCAAACGGCTCTAATCTCCCCTCCAAAGAATACCAATGGCAAGAAGAAGGTTGAAGATGGCTCCCACAATCAAAAGATTGTTAAAACAACTTCTAAAGAAAGCTCAAGAGAGAATTCTTGGAGAAAACCTCAAAGAAAATTCTGCACTTTAACAAATCTGAAATTTTAATGTATTTGAGTAGTGTCTACAAGGGGTGGTCGACCATCACTTATATAGGCCTCAAACTAATCCTAACCTTATTAGAAAACTTAAAAATTAACCCTAAATAATAAAAATAATAAAAGAATTTTGGCCTAACACTTAAATGGGTTGTTTTGGGCCGAATTTAACATGTAATATCTCTAGAGCCTAAAAAATTAAATTAACAAATAAAATGTTTACAAATTGGGCCCTTTGACATTTTGGCCTGATTTTCAACTAAGTATGTATGGATTTCTTGATTGGGCTGGGAATTTGCTTATTGGGTCTCGCCTTCAAGAATTTGGGTTTGTGATCCATCTTTTATCGAAATTGGGTCGTTGATGCTCGCAACAGAGATCCAATGCATTTTGGCTGCAAGATTCGGTTTCTTGGACCAAGATTTCCAAGATTTGAAATCTTGATTTTCTTGATTCTTGAAATCGCTCCAAACAGCAAATTTGGACCAAGATTTGGTTTCTTGATTTTCTTGAAAACAAGAAAGTGAATCTTGATTTTCTTGTTCTTTCGTGTATGCATCTAAGGTCTTGAAAACAAACTCTTGAATGGTCCCATTTAGTTTGGAACGCATTTGTCGGGCCTTTGATCTCGTTATTAGGCCTTGTGGTAATTTGAGCCCATCACGTTTTTGAACTTGGATTGGGCCTTTGTGACTCGTATCATGTGCCATCTTAGAAAACCTGTCAACAACAAAAAATATACTATCTCTTCCTTTCTTAGTTCGTGGCAAACCTAGAATAAAATCCATGGATAAGTCTACCCATGGTGATGTAGGAATCGGCAAAGGAGTGTAAAGGCCGTGAGGCATTACCTTAGATTTTTCTTGTTTACATGTGATGCACTTAGAACATACCTTTTCGACATTCTTCTTCATATGTGGTCAATGGAAGTGTTCTTTCAAGATGTCTAGTGTTTTGGTCACTCCAAAATGTCTCATTAAACCCCCACTATGGGCCTCATGAATCAATAAGTCTTGCATGGAACAATTTGGTATGCACAACCTGTTTACACGAAAAAGAAATCAATCTACAAGGTAAAACTTCTCAAAAGTAGTATTTCCACAATTATTATAGATATGGCCGAAATCAGCATCATCATTATATAACTCTTTAATATGTTCAAAGCCTAATACTTTAGCATTTAATGTAGTTATTAAAGCATATCGTCTAGACAAAGCATCTGCAACTACATTATTTTTACCTGTTTTATATTTTATCACATACGGGAATGTTTCAATGAATTCCACCCATCGGGCATGCCGTTTGATACGACCTCGGTTTAGTAGTTGAACCCAAGTGGTTTAGTTCCCGATCGTAAATGAAGAAGTATATTAAACAAGAAGAAGATAGAATATATTTGAGTTCAAAGAAGTAAAGTAAGTCCGTGCAGAGTTGGATATGGATTTGGTTTAAGTCGAAATGGTATGACTAGAATGGTCGAGTTCGGTTTAGGATTAATTAAGAAATGGTATTTGGTTTTGGTACGTTTTGGTATTTGGGAATTGGTACAAAATGGTAAGGGATTTGGTACGAAATGGTAATGGTTCAAAAAGGTCAAGAGTGAACCAACACTAAAGAAAAGTGTCGACCCGAAACTTATAGGACCAAATTGAGTTGGAAATGGTTGATAAGGACCTTGACCCGATACTTAGTAAAGTATGAACCAAAGGTATCAAAGGTGAACGCCACACTCGGGTTTAGGGAGTGATAAGTTCGAAAGAAAGACTCGGAAAGACGCCACTAGAAGCTAGATAAGTCTTACGGGTCCCGAACGAAATTTGAGAGAAAATGCCTCACAAATTTGGCAGCAATTTGTTACTTAAAAATGTCAAAAGTCCTTTACAAATGAAATCAACAAACTATTTATACTAGTTTCTTATGCTAACCGAATAGTCCATTCATGAACTTAATGATTAAGTAATGAACCTAAATTAAGACATGAACCTTCTAGAAAAATGACCAATGGTGTCCTTGTCCATGTTCGGCCGAATGGGAGATGAATGGGCAGCTTCATGTATGAGCAAACTTTGGAAGCTAATGGGATTGTCTAGGTTCGGCCATGGGATGCATGAAACTCCCCAAGGGTGTCTCTTGGCCGAATAGGTGCTTAGGAAACTCCAAGGGTCCTCCCACATGCATCGATTGTACATGGAACTTGGAAGGGGCCTTGAACCTAGCCATACATGCACTTGCATTGATTACCCCCCCATTCATGCATGTGTGCTGTCCAAGGGAGATGCACCTTTCAATATGCATTAACCTTCCATGTACATGAATGTATGTCCTCCAAACATTGAACCGGTCCATGCATGTATCCTCCCGTTCAATTAACTTTCCCATGGACCTTGCATTAAATGCCATGAATGTATCTTCCAAATTCGGCTAACCTACAAAAGTAAATAACATAATTAAATAACACACAACTATTCATATAATTATAATTTAAAATAATAACTAAATAACTTAATATCACTAACTAAATTTGAACACAATAATTATAAGTCAACTTATAATAAATTCAGCTAGCTCAAAAATAGTCAAAACACTTAATGAGTTGAAATTGAGCTAGGGGTTTCGGCATGAGCTGTAGCAAACTTAATTATAAACTAAATTAAGACTTAGTTTATTGAAAGAAAGAAAGAAGGAGCTGAAAGTAAGCTCGGTTGAGCTCAAACGAGCTGAAACAAGCTCAAATGAGCTGAGTTGAGCTGGACGGTGCTCGAGGAGCTAGAAATGAGCTAGGATCAGCTTGCCAACAATGCACGGGTCCTTTGGATAGTTGCTTCAAGCTGATTTTGTGAGCTTTGGCCCTTGTTTCGAACCAAGGTTTTGCATTAGAAGCTAAAATAGCTTTTAGGAAATGTTTAGCATAAGCTTGAGTTATAGGTCCTTTAGGCAGCTCGTTTAGATCTTGGTTTGCACTCGAGGATGCCCCAGGCGTGCTCACATCACCTTACATGCACCGTCCCATACATTGAACCTATCATGCATGAACCTTGTTTAATTACTCTCCAAATTCAACTCACCTACAAAAACACATGAACCAAAATTAAATCACATAAAATTCAGCTGAACAAACATTAATATAATTTAGACACACTAATTAAACATAAATTAAATTAGACAAATTTAATAAAGTCTTAACAAGACATATTAAATTCGGCCAAGACACATTTAAAACATGTAATAAGTCAAAACATAATTATGAGCTGTAGTAATTTAAGCTAAATTAATAAATTACTTAATTTATTCAGACATTAAAATAAATGAGTTGAAATAAACTTAAGCCAAGCTCAAACGAGCTAAAGTAAGCTAAATTGAGCTCAAACGAGCTAAATTAAGCTCATGTGAGCTAATTTGAGCTGGGAAAAACTAAGATTGAGCTTGTTGAGCTGAGATTGAGCTTCATCTTGCACTTGGGGCCCTCGTGTTTAGGCCAATCATGATGGCAACGAGTGGTGCCACAACATGATGCGATTGAGATCACATCATACCCTCCCTCTTGAAGACGATTTGTCCTCAAATCGGGCCACTTGCTCGCGAAAATGCAAATCAGACATGCCTTGAGTAGGACACAATTTATGTTTATACCCTCCCTCTTTAGGAGGGAACCACTTCAAAGTGTCACCTACACAAAAATTAAATAGATTAGTGACACCATGGTTTATAAGTTCAAAAGGTCTTCTTAAGATCTTATGCAAAAATTGAACAAATGAACCAATGCCGGGATCAAAAGTGAACGCCACACTCGGGTTTAGGGAGTGATAAGTTCGAAAGAAAGACTCAGAAAGATGCCACTAGAAGCTAGATAAGTCTTACGGGTCCCGAACGAAATTTGAGAGAAAATGCCTCACAAATTTGGCAGCAATTTGTTACTTTAAAATGTCAAAAGTCCTTTACAAATGAAATCAACAAACTATTTATACTAGTTTCTTATGCTAACCGAATAGTCCATTCATGAACTTAATGATTAAGTAATGAACCTAAATTAAGACATGAACCTTCTAGAAAAATGACCAATGGTGTCCTTGTCCATGTTCGGCCGAATGGGAGATGAATGGGCAGCTTCATGTATGAGCAAACTTTGGAAGCTAATGGGATTGTCTAGGTTCGGCCATGGGATGCATGAAACTCCCAAAGGGTGTCTCTTGGCCGAATAGGTGCTTAGGAAACTCCAAGGGTCCTCCCACATGCATCGATTGTACATGGAACTTGGAGGGGCCTTGAACCTAGCCATACATGCACTTGCATTGATTACCGTTTACTTAACTTACCTTGTCCCTTTAACCATTTAAGGGATTCATGGTCTGTATGTATTACAAATTCATTAGGCAGCAAGTAATGTTGCCATACTTGAAGTGCACGAACCAATGCCAAAAGTTCTTTATCATAAGTTGAGTAATTTAATTGTGCACCATTCAATTTTTCACTAAAATAAGCAATTGGTTGCTTTTCTTGCATTAAAATGGCGTCAACGCCAATTCCTGAAGCATCACACTCAAGTTCAAAAGTGTTAGTAAAATTAGGTAATCTAAGAAGAGGAGCAGAACATAACTTAGCTTTTAGGGTTTGAAAAGCCTTTTCTTGAGTTTCACCCTATTTGAAACCCACGAATTTTTTAATAACTTCTGTTAATGGTGTAGCAATAGTGGAGAAATCTTTCACAAATCATCTATAAAAACTAGCTAAACCATGGAAAGATCTCACCTTAGTTATCGATTTAGGAGTTGGCCACTCCTTGATTGCCTTAACTTTGTCCTCATCGACATGAACACCTTGAGCACTAACTATGAAACCTAAAAATATTAGCTTATCACAAAAAAATGTGCATTTATCAAGGTTGGCAAACAATTTTTCAGCTCTGAGATTGTCCAAAACTGTTCTAACATGGAAAACATGATCATTTAATGTTGTTGAGTAAATTAAAATGTCATCAAAGTAAACTACTACAAATTTACCCAAGTGAGGCCTTAAAACGTGATTCATTAATCTCATAAATGTACTCGGGCATTAGTAAGGCCAAAAGGCATAACTGACCATTCATATAATCCAAATTTTGTTTTGAAGGCTATTTTCCATTCATCCCCTTCCCTCATTCAAATTTGATGATAACCGCTTATTAAATCAATTTTAGTAAATATAGTTGAACCATGTAATTCATCAAGCATGTCATCAAGACGAGGGATTGGATGTCTATACTTTACTGTTATTTTGTTGATTGGACGACAATCAACACACATTCTATACATACCATCTTTCTTAGGTACCAATAAGACAGGAACGGCACAAGGGCTTAAGCTTTCACGAATGTACCCTTTTCTAATAAATCCTCAACTTGCCTTTGCAATTCCTTTGTCTCCTCGGGATTGCTTCTATAGGCTGGTCGATTTGGCATTGAAGCTCCTGGTACTAAGTCAATCTAGTGTTCTATCCCACGTAAAGGTGGTAAACCTTTAGGGGCCTCACTAAAAACATCCTCATAATCCTGCAAAAGACATTGAAACACACTAGGCAAATTTTCATTAATGTTAGATAGAGATAAATAGTTTTGCCTAAACCTCACAAGGATACAGGCTGTTTATTGAGTAGGGCTCTCCGCACATCTTTTTTTGTTGCAATTAAATTTTTCACTCTAGTTTTACCACTTCCGGATTCACTCACCTTTGGGCCATTTAAATTTTGACTTTTTTCACTACTAGCCTCTTTTCTCTCTGTCTTTTTTATCTGTCCTTTCTCCCTCACCCCCTCACAAAATTTCATCATTTTTAATTGATCTTTATATACATCATTGGGATTTAAAGGAGCAAAAGTGAATTTTCGGCCTTTAAACACAAGAGAGTACCTAATGAGCTTGCCTTGGTGTGTAACATCACGATCAAATTGCCAAGGCCATCCAAGGAGCAAGTGTGTCGCATGCATTGGGACCACATCACACCATACCTCATCCTCGTAATTCCCGAGCTTAAAAGTGATCAAGGAATGTTTTGTAACTTTAACTTCTAAGCATTCATTAAGCCACTGAAGGTGATACGGCTTAGGGTGCTTGGTACAACAAATAACTGCTAACTACATTTGAACAACTCCCACTATCAATAATAAGTGAACATAAGTTACCTTTTATAAAACACCTAGAATGGGAAATATTGGTCCTTTGGTTCTCAAAATCGTCTCTCATTTGGATGTTAAGGGTGCAGCGGACTACAAGGCATTGAAAGTCAGCAAAGTCCCCTTCTTTTGGTGGTTCAACCAACTCTTCTTCATTATCACTATCATCCACAAGTTCGGGCATTTTTGGATCTATTTTATCAGAGTCGGAAGTGTACTCACCATTACCTTTCATAAGAAGAAATCTCGTGTTAGGGCATTCTCTACTATAATGACCACGCCCTTTGCACTTAAAACATTCAATCTCACGAGTCCTCTTTACATTTGAACCACTTAAATTGGGCTGCTTAGAAGGTGTTTTCGTTTTAATAGGAGCCCTTTTCTTCCAGTCTGATTGCTTACTACCACTACTCAAAGAAGATTTATTAGTAACAAAAGGTGGTTTTGAACTTTTAAAATTAGAATTGGAAGTGTTACCTCTATAATATTGTGAAGTAGAGAAGGAACTAGACCTTTGTTCCTTTAATTGTTGCTCGATCTCAATGGCTTTATGAACTACTTCTTCTAAATCAATGTATGTTTGTAGTCGTAATGTATTTGCCATTGGCCTATTTAAACCATCAATAAATCGAACCATAGTTGTTTCATCATCCTCCTCTACATTAGCTCTCTGAATGAGCATTTCCATCTCCTTAAACTAATCATCTACCGTCCTACTACCTTGAACAAGTCGTCGAATTTTTGTTTTAACCTCTCTATAGTAATGAGGCGGAATAAATCTTTTACGCATGACTTGTTTCAACTCATCCCATGTCGTAATCTCACGTTCATAATTCCTATGACGATTTACCCCAAGTTGAGTCCACCAACTTAATGCATAATCTAAAAATTCCAGTGTTGCTAACGATACTTTTTCATTATTCGAACATTTATAATAGCGAAACATAATGATACGGGGTTGCGCGCGGACCAAGATCGAGTTGCCAAGTCACAAGAAACTCCTACGAAAACCCTAAACAATCAGATCCGAAACGAAACAGAAAAATTAAAAGATTAGAACTTTGAATTTCCAGATCTGAAATAAAATCCCCAAATCAGCAAAGAATCAAATTGAGAATAGAAATAAGTGTTAGGGTTCTTGAAACCCTCAAGGAGATTGTGATTCTGCCCAATTGAACACCAAGATAGTTTTCCCCAAATTTCGACAATCTAATTTCACCCAAAAAGAGTATGGAAAAACCCTAGAAATTGGGGATTTTTGGGCTGATTCCTTAAGATAGAAAAAGGCTGAAAACACAATAAGAAAAGAAAATATATTAGATAATGATTCAGCACAAGTAGAAATAAAGAAAGAATTGACAGTAAGAAATTAAAAGATAAGTCCTAAGAAGCCTTGAAATCTCGAAAGATCTCACAACTCCCTTCAAACGGCTCTAATCTCCCCTCCAAAGAATATCAATGGCAAGAAGAAGGTTGAAGATGGCTCCCACAATCAAAAAGATTGTTAAAACAACTTCTAAAGAAAACTCAAGAGAAAATCCTTGAAGAACTCAAAGAGAATTTTCACTCAAATCAAATCTGAAATTTTCAATGTAATTGTAATTGTCATGTAGGGTGGCTGGCCAAGCCATATAAATATGCCTTTCAAATGTTTTCCTAATTTAATTAGAACACTAAAACTAAAACTAAAAAAAAAACTCCTAATTATTTTAATATGGAAATTCGGCCAAGGGTCTTTTATTTGGGACTCTTGGACTGAATATAAAAATTTAAACTAAGTAAAATAAATAAATAAATAAATAAAAATAAAACTTTACAACTTGGGCCACTTTGACAATTTGGCCTGATTTTCAACTAAGTATGGGTGGATTTCTTGATTGGGCTGGGAATTTGCTTATTGGGCCTCGCCTTCAAGAATTTGGGCTTTTGTGACTCGTATCATTCCCCCCTTCCTCAAAAAGATTCGTCCTCGAATCTGAAAAATCAAATGAACTCGACTTTCCTCTATCGAACGGGACTAATGGCAATTGAGTCCACTGAGAAGAATAGCCATGAGATAGTAAATAGCAACGGAAACAAGCTTGTAGTCCAATCATAAGCATAATAGAACAGGTATAACGCATGTGAATGGACAGATTCAGATTACCATGCAAACAATCTAATTTACTCACCACTGCCTCGTCAAATATTTGAAACAAAGATGGTCATGTTTTAAGGCATTCAGTCGTCTCACATTGTTCCCACAAACCATGAATAAATTGCGAGTAATAAATCAAATGGTAAACATAATCGTCACAAGTAGGTATTTGAAAAGATTCACATGGTTCACAGAGTTGCATAATCATACCATGCATTAATCGACGGTCTATAGATTCACTCACACATGCATTATCAAAAACAAGAATCTTTTTATCAACCATCAAAACAGATAGATCATCAATAAATAAAATAGGACAGTCAAGCACGTTTCGATCTAAGTGTTCATCAACACGATCTTTATCACTATCCGAGGAGTACAAAAGTGTTTCAAAGGTTTCAAGCATCTTACCTCGACAAGCAGAAGAATAAGGGTCGATTTTACCTTTTTCATTTAAAACAAACCTTCGCTCATCGGGGGCATAGTGTAGTCGAATCTCCGTTGTTGAGTTAACCTTTGTCAAATGGAACTCAAACTTCATGTACAACCACATAAACTGTTTAAGGCACGAATATAAATTGAAAACAAATTTGGAAAATTTCGTTACCTTATTCTCCAAAACAGATTTGGACAAATTCAAGGATTTTATACAAGGTAAATCAAGAGAATAACAAATCACGCTTCTTTTCGTAATGACTTTATCAACCACAATCGAAGAGTAACAATTAATCGGATCAAAATGAAGGGATCTTTTAAGAACTAAGTCACCAAAAGTTTTATCAATAATTTTCAAATCTGCACTGGACTCGGTTTCTAAAATTTCCTTACCTCGCTTACCTTCGGGATCATGTAGTGTGATTTCATCTGTGCTTAAGTTGATCGTATGAAAGCGTCTTTCATTTGAGAGGTATTGAAGTTGAAAGTTATCTTTCGATCTTTCGGGAACCTGAAAAGTAGCAACACAAGAAAAATTCATATCTTGGTTAGTGGAAACATTCCTCACTACCCTTTCCACGTCTTTTTCTTTTGTTTCTTTTTCTAATTCATTTTCTCTTCTTTCTTCAATTTCTTTTTCACTCTCAATCTCTTTTTGCTCTTTTTCATTCTCTTTTTCTTTTTCCTCACTTGTTTTAACAGAATTTTTCAGTTTGATTTGGTCCTCATGGACTTGTTCCAGAGTGAGCGGCACTAAGGTGAGTTTCTTTCCTTGATGCTTGAAAGAATACCTATTGGTACGACCATCGTGAGTGACTTTTCGATCCAGTTGCCACGGTTCTCCTAGCAACAAATGGCAGGCTTGAATAGGCATTACGTCGCACACAACTTCGTCCTGATACTTACCGATAGAAAAGGCGATGCGCACTTGTTGAGTGACCCTAAATTGGCCTTCGTTGCTAAGCCCTTGTAGTTGATAAGGTTGTGGATGCTTGGTAGTGGTTAAGCAAAGCTTTTCCACCATCGTCGTGCTGGCTATGTTCGAGCAACTTTCACCATCAATAATAACTCTACAAAGCTTACCTTGTACGTGGCAGCGAGTATGAAAGAGATGTTCTCGTTGCTGCTCTGATGTGATCCGGCCCGATTAATTGAGTCGGGTTCACTTAAGATGCCCGATCGTCGACGAGAAGCTCGTTCAAATTTGTAGATAGATGGAGTTTGAATGTTTTATAAGTGGAAGGTAGGCAAAATGGGTTCAAAGGATGGGTTTTGGTTTGATGAAAGATAGGTTCGGTTTAACAAAGAATTAAGTTACAAAGATGATAAATAAATGGAAATGGATAAAGAACTCAAACTTTAAGAATGATTCAATACTAAAAAGTATTGCCCCGAGTCTTATATTGCTTAAGGTGAATTTTGATGAAGGATAGAAGCGGACCTTGACCCGTTACCTATATGGAGGTAAGAACCAAAGGTATAGGAAGATGGTTGAACGCCACACCGATTCGGTGATAAGTTCAATGGAGTTCGGATTGACACCACTAGCAAGCTAGATAAGTCGCTTCGAGACTCGAACGAAAGAAGAGAGGAGGTAACCTCACAAGAACAAAAGTTCTATTAAGTTTAATTGATCAAATTCTGTAACCTTTTACAATAAACAAGTAAGCTATTTATAAGCCTAAAATGCCTATTGATATTCAGCATCTATGTTGTTCACACTAACTTAAATTCTGTTCACACAGGTATTTAACATGTTCACACAAATAGCATTAAAATCCAGTTCATGCTTGAAGATGGTACATGAATTGGCCGAACCATCATGATGCTTCACTTGATGCATTCATGCATCCTTAGCCTTGAAGAATCTCCATAATTCCATGAATGTGCAACTCTTTAATGATCCTACATCTCCCTTGGCTGAATGAGGCATTAATGTGCCTAAAATACTTGAATGGTCATCTTGAAAATGCATGAATCATGCATGAAACGTCCCATGTATTTTCCCCCATAAATATGATCCATGAATCTTCAAATACATGAACTTTTAGCAACTCCCTCTTGCATGAACGTCCCAAATGCATGTGCTCCTTTAAATGCCATCCATTGAACCTCAATTGTGCATGCACACTCCCATACATTGCACCAATCCGTTCATGAACCTGCAGCAAATTAAATCAGCAAGTTAAATGCATTTCAAACACATTAAATTAGCAGCATATGAACTCAATAATTTGCACATTAAATTTGGCCATACATATTAACAATTTTAGACATATTTAAAACATCATAATTAATTAAGTATTTAATTTAGATATAATTAAAACACTTAATTAATTATTTGTCCAGATTTTAACAAATTAACTAACTTAAGATAAACAACTAATTTAACTAATGACAAATTAAATGGTTTATTTCAGCAAAATAAATGCAAGCTAAAGAAAGCTAAAAATAAGCTCATTGGGTTAAGATTGAGCTGAATTGAGCTTGAGTGAGTTGACTTGAGCTCGAGTGAGCTGGAAACGAGCTAAACGAAGCTTAACGAAATGAAATTGAACTAATTCAGCTCGCATGGATTTGCAAACAATGCTTAGGGAGCTGATCCAAAAGTGTGCCCGGGGCATGGTCGTATCATCCCCTCCCTCTTTAAAGCGATTTGTCCCCAAATCGGGCCATTTACTCGCAAAAAATCGTTGAAGATTCTGAAAGCCACATTTAACTCGGATCAAAAGAAGCTCATTCGCATGCCCTCCCTCTTTAGGAGGGTACCACTTCACATTGTCACCTTTAAAAGAATAAAACGAATTAGTGACACGATGAAGATTAAACACAAAGGAACTTTTTGAGATTTGATTCACAGTTTGAACAAATAATCCAATACCGGGGTCGAAAATAGAAATCGTTCTTACCTTTTTCTTCGATGGAAACAAACATAAATCACAAGGCATTTGATAGCTATGGTTTTGGAAGTCAACTTTCCATGGTTCGATTACCTTAGGCAATGATATAGAATGGTGTTCACCGGGGTCAAAGACAAAATTTTCTCTTGCCATTTCAATTTGATTTGGCAATTTCATGACCGACTTCATAGAAAGAGCACTAAGCAACTCAAAATCATTATCATTCAAAACATGTTCGGATCTTTTAGTCCACAGTTGAGAACATCCTCCGAAAACAAAATTTTGATTTTGACTTAACAAACCAACAAGATTCACATGGCTCATTTTCAAACTTAAAGACAAAGTATCATACAAACAAAGATTGTTTACACATTCATTCAAACAAATTTTACGATGCTTGCTTTCTTTCATGGATGATTCATAATAGCAAACTCCAGGATTAAAGACATGATTTTGACTACTCGATCCAAATGGCAAAAAGAGTCCTTTTATCTCCAACAATTTACACAAATTAAACAACGAGGGTGTTAACATACTCAAATTCAAACAAGCAAACCCTTTAAATTTCATTCGAAAAGATTTACAAAAACATAGAAATTTCACACCAAAAATTAGATAATCCACATGATCAACACAACCAAGCAGATGATATGTCAACTTTTGATCACACAATTCCAGATTTTGTTGGTGCTGATTTATTCGCTCTTCATCAAAAATCTTGCCAATGGCGTATTCATCAATACATTTCCATTCCTTTTCAACATGATCAGTGAGAATGAACATTTTATATGGACTTTCATCTTGCGCATCCAAAACATGCATTCCATTGCAAGTTAAAGATAAACAACCAATACCATCAAAATGATATTTTTCAAAAGCAAGAATCTTCTTATCATTAGACAAAACAAATGGATCATCATCAATCAAAGAATGACAAATAGCCACGTCAAAGTTCAGATTCTTTCTAAAGACCAAATCATCAACAGTGTGTCCATCAACAATCGAGTAAGGCAGAAGTGCTTTAAAATTTTCAACATTCATACATTGCTTACCTTTTGGCATAGGCGAACTAGGATCGTTGAGAACATTACCTTTTTTAGCCAAAATGAACCTTCTCTCCTTCAAGAGGTATTGGAGTTGAAAATTATCGTCACTTGGCCTTCCGGAGACCTGAAAAGAGGAAACAAAACAAGACAAATTCTCATGTGGTTTAGTAAACAGATTCCTCACTTTTTCTTGCTCTTTTGCCTCCTTTTCTCTCGTTTGTTTTTCTAACTCATTGTCTTTTCTTTCTTTTTCAATTTTCTCTTTTTCCTCACACTTTTGTTCAATCTCACTTTCTTTTTCGATTTCTTTCTCTTTTTCACATCCTTTTTCAATCTCAATTTCTTTTTCCATGACACTCGTTTCTTTTACACTCTCGTTTCTTTCTTCAATCTCACTCTCTTTTTCAATTTCTTGTTCTTTTCCTTTCATTTCTTTTTTTCGTCTCTCGATTTCATTCCATATATGCTCATTTTCTCTCATCAACATTTCTTGTCTTTCCTTTCTTCTTATTTCTTTTTCTTTTTGCCTCGCTCTTTCATTATAGGATGGAGATGTTACAAATGAATCAACACGAAATGACTCTCGTTGGGTATAATTGGAACGACTTTCATTCAAAAAATGATCACCTCTTTGAGATTGATTCTTGGCGGACGAATACCTCGGTGCATACGAAGGACTACTTGTGATTTCTCGTTCGTCGCCTCGGAAAGCTTTAAACTCAAAACTTACTTTGCTTCGTCTTGAGTTCCTCGTTGAATAGGAATCATGGTATGAATCGCTTCCCAAAAAATCAATGGATGTGTGCCTTCGTGATGATCTTTTCTCCGTCTCTTCACCCGGTGAGTTTGGCTTCCATCAGGCTCTTTCCTCCACTCGATCCAATCGATCATGCAATTTATCAAATTTTGATTTCACCATTCTATGCATCTCTTGCATCAAATATTGGAATTCTGATTCGGGAAATGTTTCTCGAGACATGATTAAGTAATGACAAGAAGATGTTAGAAAAAATAATAAAGAAAATAAATACCTTACCACAAACCTCACAAATTCGCTCGAAAAGGAAATAATGATTTTCACTCACACTCGTGTTTACATTCAAATTTTGGCTTTTTCTTTGATGTAATTTCACTCGTGCCTTTTTCCACTCAACCTCTTCTCACAATTTCGTGATTTGTCTCGGTAGACTTAATTTGCTGCTTGAGGGTCGATTTCAAATTGGTTACAAGGGATAATGTCGGGTGTAGGGTAGGCTGAATAAAGAAGAAAATTGGTTTAAATTGTGGCGTTGGGATGGGTAAATAATGGTAGGAAGGGAAACTTGATGATCGGAGTAATAAGAGATGAAAATAAAACTCACAAGACTTTTCACTTTTTTTTGTTCTTTTTTTTACTTTTTTTTCTTTTTTTGCTCACTTCTTTTTTTTTTGAATTTCGATTTTTTTGATACTCCAATACAATAGTAAGGTAAATACAATAAAGAAAAGAGAAAATAAAATAAAATTACAACTCGAGATTTTTTTGATTTTTTTTTAAAACTTTTTTTTTACAAACCTATCTTTCGAGATAGCTACGAATGTTGGTGCTCCTCATTTTGCAAGCTCTGATACCAAATGATGTGATCCGGCCCGATTAATTGAGTCGGGTTCACTTAAGATGCCCGATCGTCGACGAGAAGCTCGTTCAAATTTGTAGATAGATGGAGTTTGAATGTTTTATAAGTGGAAGGTAGGCAAAATGGGTTCAAAGGATGGGTTTTGGTTTGATGAAAGATAGGTTCGGTTTAACAAAGAATTAAGTTACAAAGATGATAAATAAATGGAAATGGATAAAGAACTCAAACTTTAAGAATGATTCAATACTAAAAAGTATTGCCCCGAGTCTTATATTGCTTAAGGTGAATTTTGATGAAGGATAGAAGCGGACCTTGACCCGTTACCTATATAGAGGTAAGAACCAAAGGTATAGGAAGATGGTTGAACGCCACACCGATTCGGTGATAAGTTCAATGGAGTTCGGATTGACACCACTAGCAAGCTAGATAAGTCGCTTCGAGACTCGAACGAAAGAAGAGAGGAGGTAACCTCACAAGAACAAAAGTTCTATTAAGTTTAATTGATCAAATTCTGTAACCTTTTACAATAAACAAGTAAGCTATTTATAAGCCTAAAATGCCTATTGATATTCGGCATCTATGTTGTTCACACTAACTTAAATTCTGTTCACACAGGTATTTAACATGTTCACACAAATAGCATTAAAATCCAGTTCATGCTTGAAGATGGTACATGAATTGGCCGAACCATCATGATGCTTCACTTGATGCATTCATGCATCCTTAGCCTTGAAGAATCTCCATAATTCCATGAATGTGCAGCTCTTTAATGATCCTACATCTCCCTTGGCTGAATGAGGCATTAATGTGCCTAAAATACTTGAATGGTCGTCTTGAAAATGCATGAATCATGCATGAAACGTCCCATGTATTTTCCCCCATAAATATGATCCATGAATCTTCAAATACATGAACTTTTAGCAACTCCCTCTTGCATGAACGTCCCAAATGCATAAATGCCATCCATTGAACCTCAATTGTGCATGAACACTCCCATACATTGCACCAATCCGTTCATGAACCTGCAGCAAATTAAATCAGCAAGTTAAATGCATTTCAAACACATTAAATTAGCAGCATATGAACTCAATAATTTGCACATTAAATTTGGCCATACATATTAACAATTTAAGACATATTTAAAACATCATAATTAATTAAGTATTTAATTTAGATATAATTAAAACACTTAATTAATTATTTGTCCAGATTTTAACAAATTAACTAACTTAAGATAAACAACTAATTTAACTAATGACAAATTAAATGGTTTATTTCAGCAAAATAAATGCAAGCTAAAGAAAGCTAAAAATAAGCTCATTGGGTTAAGATTGAGCTGAATTGAGCTTGAGTGAGTTGACTTGAGCTCGAGTGAGCTGGAAACGAGCTAAACGGAGCTTAACGAAATGAAACTGAACTAATTCAGCTCGCATGGATTTGCAAACAATGCTTAGGGAGCTGATCCAAAAGTGTGCCCGGGGCATGGTCGTATCATGCTCGCTCTTTGGTTTTGCCAAAGATGATTGTCCATGATCATGACAATCATCATCCATTCTAGGGACACGTTGAGGGTTGCACCTATGGGGCTGGTTATCCCTATCTTCCTTAATTGGATCTCGATATTGATGTTTTTGATTCACTCGTACCTCATTCAAAGTAGTATTCAATGCTTGAAGTGTAGCATTTATTTGTGTGATTGCAGCAGTATGTCTGTCTAACTGTTGTTGGACTTTCATAAGTGCATCATTATTATCACCTTTAGACATCTTCAAAACCTGTAAAAAATAAACACTCAACACTCAAAAATAAAAGTTAGCAAACCTCACCATTAATCACTCAAAAGAAAAATCAAATTCTCAATGAGGTCGAATTCAATCTTGTGAGTTCTTTATCAGAGTTTATATCAACCAATTAGAGAGTGTGAACCAAACTACCAAAGAATCCTAATTTGCACTAGGATGCCAAAAACTGACGAGACACCAATTGATTCGTGTTGCACCGAAGAAGAAGTTGTGCACACGTTTAAATCCTACTAACACAAGAAACAAGAAGGTGTTAGATAACGTAAAGGAAGAATAAAGGTAAACAAATGAAAACCTACAGCTAAGAATCAATAAAAATTGCTGAAAACAGAAAACCCGAAAAACTGCGGAGTAACTTGACAACTTCGTTCGAGGTGTTCCCGATCTCCAAAAATCACGAAACTAAATCTGGAGTGTCCTTATATATTGAATTTTTGATCTGGAAATTTTGGGCACCAAATTCAACCCGCTGCACCTTTTATTAAATTTTTATTGAATTTCGTTTTTTTGATTTTTTGACTTTTTTGACTGATTTTTTTTGCGGGAATTTTTTTATATTCAATCATAGTGCCAAAACATGTATGTAAATTTCAGATCATCGGACATGTTTACCACTGAATGATTTTTTTGACAATTTTCTGGGTAAACTGTGTGCTTAAAAATAGAGATCAGTTTAGAAATAAACCAAGAACACCCAAAACGCCCAAAATCTGATACCAAATGATACGGGGTTGCGCGCGGACCAAGATCGAGTTGCCAAGTCACAAGAAACTCCTACGAAAACCCTAAACAATCAGATCCGAAACGAAACAGAAAAATTAAAAGATTAGAACTTTGAATTTCCAGATCTGAAATAAAATCCCCAAATCAGCAAAGAATCAAATTGAGAATAGAAATAAGTGTTAGGGTTCTTGAAACCCTCAAGGAGATTGTGATTCTGCCCAATTGAACACCAAGATAGTTTTCCCCAAATTTCGACAATCTAATTTCACCCAAAAAGAGTATGGAAAAACCCTAGAAATTGGGGATTTTTGGGCTGATTCCTTAAGATAGAAAAAGGCTGAAAACACAATAAGAAAAGAAAATAGATTAGATAATGATTCAGCACAAGTAGAAATAAGAAAGAATTGACAGTAAGAAATTAAAAGATAAGTCCTAA